>NC_046367.1:33034335-33344565 GCF_011125445.2 Fundulus heteroclitus | reverse complement strand
TATAAAAAAAAGTTGAGTCTTTTTCTCAATTTCCGAGTCAGAATGATCTGAATGTAGGAGTCCGAGTCCAAGTTCGAGTCATCAGTGCTCAAGTCCAAGTCAAGTCACGAGTCTCTAAATTTAGCTAATGACTCGGACTCGAGTACTACGACACTGCTACGAGGACCCTTAAATATAATTTCCCTCCCTGCTTGGAACAAACATGAACAGCACACAGCATCTCTTTCTCTTAAGTGTATCGCCACAGAAGCATTCCTTTGGGTGGATTACCAAAGTGGACAGAAGACAAAGTGGGACCTCCAGGCGGCTCTCACGTACGCAGCTGCACTATGTAGGTCTCCACTAATGGAAAAGTGACAGCAGCTCCTTCTCCTTGTGGGCGAAAGCTGCTCCCTTTTTGTTCTGTGAGGTGCCACGGTAGCTGCGGGCGTGCCGTCAGCAGCACACGGGCCCAGGCTGACCCTAAGAGGCGCGCTCTGCCTGAGAAACGGCGGTGTTTTGCGTACCTTGCGCAGCTGGTCCAGCTCCTGGGCGGTCTGCTGAGACTGCTGCTGTTGCTTGTGGAGCTGTGCTGTCAGCTCCTCCACCTCCTTCGTGGCCGACGACAGGTCCTGCAGGGCCAAGCGCACACTTTCAGCATGTCAGTGCACCATAACGCTGCTCTATTAGAGTCAGCGATGGGAAATCATTGACGGTATTTTATTTTAGGGCTGAATAATTAATCGCATTTTCAATATAATCGCGATTTTAAAAAAACGCAGAGTCTGCAATTTTTGGCTATGTAACAATCAGGGAATTAGACATGTCCATTAGGTGTTGGTAAAATGTTTAAAGTGGGTTTACCTCCACATGGAAGGGAAGACAGTTGCAGCAGTGAGATAATCTAATTTTATTACTTATATTAGAGTTTATATAATCGTACTGTTTGCCAGAAACTTACAGGAATCTTACCACAGCATTAATTAGTGGTGAATCAGTTTAATACATAGACTTGCTTGTTGGTTGCACTTTATGTTCAACAAGGATTGATGTCCAAATCAACTAAAAGCTATTCTCTTGAATAATATTCTGATTAATAGAAACATAAAAAAAATCTTGTTTAAAATAGTCCTTGTTTACAAACATCTTTATTTAGAAGCCATTTTTGTTGCTTGTGGTTAATGCAGAGAAAAGTCAAAATTGCAATTTTGGTTGAAATATATCGTAGGCAGAACACAATCATTTCTGCACCGAGTTTAAATGCTGTGGGTCTTTTTAGCAAATAATTTGCACAGCGAGGAAACAAGTTGATTTATTGTTTGTATATGTTTAAAAAGACATGATAAATTAAACTGGGTGAAAAAAAAAAAAAAAATCGCATTAAATTGCAATTTTAAGAAAAAAAAAAAAAAATCGCAATTAGATTATTTTCCAAAATCGTTCAGCCTTATTTAAACGTGGATGCACGTTGAAAGGTTTCAAATGTGGCACGTCTAATTCAAAATGAATCTCTATGAGCTGACATTTTATTTCAAATGTTTTATTGGCTTTTACAGCAAATGAAGAACAAAAACAGAAAAAAAGCCACATGAGGTGTCCCAAAATTGCAATTTTGGTTGAAATATATCATAGGCAGAACACAATCATTTCTGCACCGAGTTTAAATGCTGTGGGTCTTTTAGCAAATAATTTGCACAGCGAGGAAACAAGTTGATTTATTGTTTGTATATGTTTAAAAAGACATGATAAATTAAACTGGAGAAAAAAAAAAAAAAAAAAAAAAAAAAGAAAAAAAAATCGCATTAAATCGCAATATTAAGAAAAGAAAAAAAAAATCGCAATTAGATTATTTTTCAAAATCGTTCAGCCCTATTTTATTTGGTGTGAAAGAAGCGTTTCTGGTCAAACTGGACACAGATGTAAAACCAACCGATCTGTAGCTTTATTGGATAATTAACTAAAATTGAACTTTTATGTCTACCTTAAGCTTTTGCTCTTTCATGGCTCTCTCAGCGAGCAGCTCTCGGTCCAGGCTGGCCAGGCGTTTCTGCAGATCCTGGTTCTTGGTCTCCAGCTGCTTGGCTGTGCTCCTCAGGGTCTCCAGACCCGCCAGGAGATCCTCCTTCTCACTGCTCAACGCGTCCTTCTGCAGAAAGGTTAATCCTCTTACTGCTCGCAGACAATTTAAAAACATTGAGATCCATCATAGCTGGTGATCTTTCACTTTCACACCATCATTTACAACATTTTAATTGGATTGTTTTGTTGTTAAAGTATAAATATGCCAACGTTTAGTATCAATTTACTAAAAGGACAGAACTTTAAAGGTGTGGATAGATGGATGAATGTAAAGATGGAAGATGAAAGGATGGACGGAAGACGGATGGATGAAAGACAGACGGACAGAAGGATGAAAGATGGACGGACGGATGAAAGACTGACAGACGAATAAAAGACAGACGAACGAAAGACGGACAGACGGATGGACAAAAGATGGAGGGACGAAAGACCGATAGACGGAGGGACGATAAACCGATAGACGGAGGGACGATAAACCGATGGAGGGATAAAAGACGGACGGACAAACAAAAGACAGACGAACAAAAGACAGACGAACAAAAGACAGACGAACAAAAGACAGACGGACGAAAGATGGAGGGACGAAAGATGGAGGGACGAAAGATGGACAGACGAAAGATGGACATACGGAGGGACGAAAGACGGATAGACATATGAGGGACAGAGGGACTAAAGATGGATAGACATATGGAAGACAGAGGGACAGAGGGACGAAAGACAGACGAACGAAAGACGGACAGACGGCGGGACAAAAGATGGAGGGACGAAAGACGGACAGACAGAGGGACAAAAGACAGATAGACGTATGAAAGACAGAGGGACAGAGGGATGAAAGACAGACGACCGAAAGACGGACAGACGGAGGGACAAAAGACGGAGGGACAAAAGACGGACAGACGGAGGGACAAAAGACGGAGGGACGAAAGATGACGGATGGATGAAAGACGGACGGATGAAAGATAGACGAAGGTATAAAAGACAGACGGGGGGACAGAGGGATGAAAGACTGACAGACGAATAAAAGACAGACGAACGAAAGACGGACAGACGGAGGGACAAAAGATGGAGGGACTAAAGACGGATAGACTATGGGAGACAGAGGGACAGAGGGATGAAAGACTGACAGAGGGACGAAAGACAGACGAACGAAAGACGGCGGGACAAAAGACGGAGGGACAAAAGACGGACAGACGGAGGGACAAAAGATGACGGATAGATGAAAGACGGACGGATGAAAGATAGACAAAGGTATGAAAGACAGATGGGGGGGACAGAGGGATGAAAGACTGACAGACGAATAAAAGACAGACGAACGAAAGACGGACAGATGGAGGGACAAAAGATGGAGGGACAAAAGATGGATAGACGTATGGGAGACAGAGGGACGAAAGACAGATGAACGAAAGACGGACAGACGGAGGGACGAAAGACGGATAAATGAATGAAAGACAGAGGGACAGAGGGACGAAAGATGGACAAACGGAGGGACAAAAGATGGATAGACAGATGAAAGATGGACGGATGAAAGATACGGACGGATGAAAGATAGACGGATAGACGTATGAAAGACAGTTGGACGAAAGATGGACAGACGGATGGACAAAAGACAGACAGTTGGATGAAAGAAGGATGGACGACCAGAGGGATTTATGGTTTGATAGATCTTTTCATTTTTGTATAAACTGCAATGAGAAAAGACTAATGGAAGTTGCTTTTATTAATTAATGTCGCTGACTTCATCAGGTAATACGGTCTGGAGATCCTAAATTCTCCTTTTCTGTCCTTGTCCAGAGGTGGAAACGTCGTAAGATGAAAACTATAAAAGGAAAAGGAACCACGACTGTTTAAAATCTATACTGGTTGGTTTTGATTCTAAAATCTTCTGCAATTTCCAACAAGTTTAATTTCATAGGAGCTGAAGAGACAATCTCTTGAAAAGAAAAGACGAATAGACTAAAATGAGGAGTTTTCTGTGGAAGACGTGCTTGTAGTCAAACGCACCAAACCTCCTCAAACACATTTCTGGAAAAAAAAAACAAAAAAAAAAAAAAAACCCATCCACGCGAATCTGACACGAATCTTTGGGGGATTCCTCCACGCAGAATACCCAACAACGAGCAGCGGCTGCAGACGTCTCCAGGCAGCTGTCAGCCAAACACCGACTCAATGATGGGTGAACGGAGACGCCGGCGAGCGCGCGGAGATCCCTCACTGGCTTTGGGCGTTGCTCGATCCCACTGAGAACCTTGAGCTCGCATCAAGTCCCAGAAAAAAAATGGTGACGCACCAGAACACAACAGATGGAAGCCATACCTCGCTCCATTTACCTGCCTGTTCTCTCATTGGAAAGAGACAGTTATGAGCTTTTCTTTGGGGGGTGGAGGGGGGTAAAAAAAATAAAAAAATCTCTCTCTATATATATATATAAAAACAATTTCTCCCTTGTTCACCCAGTCACATCTGATAGTCTATTCGTGGGCGCCGGGCTGCCAGATATATCTGGGAGACGTGTAGCCGGCTAAAATGACTCTGTAAATCATATGGGAAGTGAGTTATGCTGCAAGTATTGCTGGACAAAGTCTCACAGCCAAGATTTACAGGAGGCTGAATGCATTTTGTTGTTAGTGCATGTGTGTGTGTGTGTGTGTGTGTGATTGAGTGTGTATCCCAGTTACCTGTGTGACAGCACTGCTGAGTCGCTTGGTCAGCTCAGCAATCTGTCTCTCCGCCGCCTCCACCTTCTCCCTCTCCTTATCCAGTTGCTCGGTTTGCCTGTCGTAATCTATCTGCAGGTTCTAAACACACACACACACACACACACACACACATCTTCGATATTCATTACCGGAGGTCGGTCGGTTGAACAGCTCGGTGAAGGCAAACACTATGCGTCACGCGCATCCGCTGCATTTACATTTGGCTACGGGACAAAAGTCTCATTAGACACAACAGAGTGCTTTCCTCCTTTAATAGAGACGCAGCTGGAACGCGAGCTGCAGCCTGCAGGGCGTTTAAGGGAGACCACTGGGAGCAATATTCACGTCTCGCCTGCCTCTGCTTGCCAATTAGCTGCAAACGGTGTTTGCAATGCATGAAAAAAAAAAAATGGAGATGATTACTCATAGTTGAAAGTTTTATTTTAATCTTATTCATATTGTGCTTTTTTTTTTAGGAGGGTACAAGGTTAAATGAAAAAAAAGCTAAGCTGCTATTTTTTTTTTTATGAAATATTAAGCCAGACTGTAAAAATTGCAGAGTTTTTAAGACACGTCGGCCATTGAAAACGCACTGATAACAATCAACAGTGCTGCATTATAGAAACGTATTCAGCATTTTTAATGGGTCAGTGCTGTGCGTTTGAGTTCAGGCCTCACCAGTCCATTCGTTGTGAGTTTTTTGTTTTTTTTGGGGGGTCTATCTGTAGCTTTTCACATCCAAACATTTTAAATTTCTGCTCATTACTCAGTGAGACTGGTTGGAGAACCCACGGGTTCATCCCTGACCCGGCTGCTTATGATGCCGTTTGTTCACTAAGGCTCTTTAACAAACCTCAAAAGGCCTCTGGAGAATAGCTGGATTTATATTGAGATTAAATTATACACAGACAGATTAAGTGACTTCTAAAGGCTCTGGCTGCATTGACTTTTATTTGGAGTCTCCTAGAAGCCCCTCCAGCAACCTTCTGGGAATGGCTCATATTGATGAGTTATCCTGGTGGAGCTGGACTGCCTGTGCAACCTCTGCAGGGTCCAGGTGTCACTAACCCGGGTTAAATGCTAAAAAGCAACCTAAAAGCAGTTTAAAAAAATGAGGAGGGAAAAATGTCTCTGGCCTCTACCTGCAAAACCATTTCTGTTTTTGGGGTCATCTCATTGTTGCCCCTTTAATGCATCTGTTGTTAATTTAATTAACGCCAAAGCAGCCGACGCTGATAAACAACCTGCTACTGAACTGACCTGATCAATAGAAATTTAACTGATCGGATATTAAACTCTTATTTAAACAGGTTTTCATTGAATCTTTTTTAGCACTGCATAATGAACTCAAGAGACTTTTACAGCACTCTTAGGAAACAATTTTATGAGTTAAGCGTACCAATTCATGTAAATCCATGTAAACTATGACTATAAAATAAAAATCTGCACATCCTACCTTGTATCCTTCAGCTCCATGAATTATATCTTTCATGGAGGTGTTAATCTTCTCCCGCTCCGCTTTTAGTGATGCTACTTCCTCCTTGAGGGCCGCAACCTAAAACAAATTGTAATTTCCACAATTAACAATTATTTATATAAACACAACAGAAAAAATGTTAGAATTAGCTGGGAGCACTTAAACCATATAGAGCTGCGTGCAATTAAACATGTTCATTTCCACTTCATGGGTAGTTATATTATTAACAAAAAGGTAGGAAGGTCAGAGAGAGATATTTTACTAAAGTGTGTATAATTATTACACAACTGAAGAAATTATGTAAAAAAGTGATTTATCTAAATGACATCACCACTCTTACAGATGCAACGAACAGCTGCTAAACTATGTTCATGTTCAATGTTTATAACACTTGCATCGTATAAACCAAAACAGCAGGCCAACTATTCATCTGATCCCCTTTCCAAATGTATGACTGAAATCCCACTAATTGATAAAAAAAATCATTATGAATCAGAAATTATAAGACTGAACATCCCGACATGATGCGTTGAATCAGGGCACATTTAGCTTTAGCAGATGCACCGCTACCTTATTGTTACAGAGAATGGGGATAATTTGAGCTCTAAAGCTTAGCAAAAGCCAAAGAGCACAAATCATTTGTAATGTTGTTGTACCTAAATGATACACGTATTCAGATACAGGCAATATATGCAACATAAAAAAAAACAAATTCCCCTCAGCTTCAGTAAACAGTGGCATTTAAATTTAAACAGACTCAATCAATGAACAAAAGCAGCGCTGCACAAGAGAGAGCCGTTGCAAACTGTGCAATTATACGGCAAGTACCCAAAAACAAAGCTGAGCTTAAAATACAAACACCTTAACAATGCTTATAATTCAGAACTTAATTTTATAGCAGTGGGGAAAATATTAATTTGATCTCCTGTGGATTTTTGTTATTACTTACAAATATTTTTTTTAAGTCTGTTACAAAGAAATAATTTTACTGGAAAACAGAATATCAACTTAGATTGGTCTGCAAAAAACCCCGCCTAAAAAAAAAAAAAATAATAAAAAAAACATACTCAAAAGTTAAGTGTTTTTGCATGTCGCTCAGTATTTTATCCCAAGCAAAGCACGATTTATTACAGGTTGGAGAAACCGTGGATAGCAGGTACGGTGTTTCTGGTAGTGGGCCACTCATCTGTACAGAAACTAAAGGTTTCATGAATGCTGCTCTGGGAGCTTCGAACTTTAGCTGCCTCCACAGATCTGATGTGAAACTGAGGACTGGAGATCATGCAAAGGCGTCAAACTCCTTCCCTCGAGGGTATGCAACTTTTACACGCATCTCTGCATCAACAAAACTGAATCCCATTATGTAACAGGAGAAGATTGCATTCAGGTGCGTTGGACTTGGGACGCATCCAAACGTTGCAGGACACCCCATATTTTTGGGTCGTTGTTATTCAGGGATTCTTCACCTAAATCTCTCTAAAAGGTGGCAGCACAAAGCCCCGCCCCCTGCTACCAATGTGCTTGACTGCAGTGAGGGGGTTCTTTAGGTCACACTCAATGTCTCTTCCTCAAAACACCGCTATAACCACTTTCTCCCAAATGTTCTTTAAATTAAAGGTCATAGCTTCAGCTTGTTCCATCAAAACGATACATTTTTCCAAAAAAATAATGCATCAAGAGAAAGTCTAGAGTGGTGCAGAATAAATCATAATTGGGCATTAGAAGCTTATTGCTTCTGCCAATACACCCTTTTTCAGACTGTTTAAAAAAAAAATAAAAAAATTATGTTACAAGTACATATATTGTCATTTATTGTATACTTGTGTGTCTAAAATATAATTAAAAAAATAAATAAAAGTATACATTTTACAGAAAAATAGATATATGGTATCTAAATAATTGTTTCATAAGTATTTACTTCCTGTTACGATGCCAACGTCGACATGAAAGGATTCTGCACCAACAGGAATAGCGGGTTGAAGACACGTGTTAGCGCTGAGAAATGGCTTATTCTCGACGTTACATTTCGCAGATTATAGAGGACCAACCAAAAAGCAAACGAGGGTGAACATCGGTCAAGCTTTTGAGCGTTTGTGCCAAATTAAGGAAGCAAAGGGACTACAAACCCATGCGGCGGTTAAATGCTTGCTAATGCTAACCATTATCCTAATGCTAATGCTAACAGTACAGTTGAGAGCGGGTGAGTGTGCCACCTACTGGCCGGGAGGAGTTAAACTAGTAGCCGTCTATCTCCTTTAATAGATGTTGGATGCTAAATATAAGATGGTGCTCTTAATGTGCCTTCTGGAGCAGGCCTCAGAAAAAAATTTAATAAAAAATACAAATTGGGCCGGTTACAGGGTCATGAAAAAGATCGGCTTTGGGAGGCAAAGCATGTTGGTGGAGAAGCTGGACTGGAACAAATGGCTCTTAACACACAATGAGCTGATCTCTGGAGTATGTGGGAGTGATACTTCTTTCCATCAGTTAAATATTTAACATATCTAATGGATTTTGTCTGGATTTTTGTAGTACCAATTAAAATTACAGACTGATCATATCTTTGTGAGCGAGCAAACTGAGAAGATCAACCAGAAAATACAAATTTCCACACTTGATCATTCTTCCTATGAAGAATCGCCACGTCCGTGTCGATGGATAAATAATAACCGTTTAATAACCATCATTAACTGCTTATTTGTGATAGAAAGTGTTCAGATTACCTCTTTCTTGCTGTTGTCCAGCTCCTTCTTTGCTTTAACCGCGACCGCCTTGATTTTGTTGAGCCTCTCGTCCTTTTCTTTGATTTTGTCCTCGAGGAGAGCTGAGGGGAGATGAAGTTATGGAGTCTGAGTGACAGCGTTCAAATAGAAGACGGAGGACCGCTTATTCAGTCAAATAAATTGGATGGAGGAGAGCCATCATCGCACCTAATTTCTTGGATGTGTCGTTGGCTCCGTCTTCCTCGGAGGCAGCGGACTGGGCGTTAGATTCCTGGCAGCAAAAAGGAAAAAAACATTAGCAGATAAAAGGAATTTTATTTTGCCACTAATCAGAACTTCATCTTTGTTGAGGCGGGGTATCCTAAAGCACCTCTAATGGATGTTTCACTCACCTGGAGAGCTGATATTTCAGTCCTCAGCTGCGATACCAGAGCGTCCTTCTCGACCAGCTGCTCTCTGAGCGTCTTCTCCATCTTTGTTTCCCGCTCCTCCTCTTCTTCTTCTTCTTCTTGAGCCAGGGAGATTTGAGCCTGGAGTTTCTGGTTCTCCTCGCTAATCTTCTCATTTACCGACTTCATGTCCTGGAGGTCTCTCTGCAGCCCCTCTACATCCCTGACGACCTCCTCGAGGTTTGCCCTCAACATGTCTCGCTCCTTCTCCAGGTCTCCGACGTGAGCCTGTAAGTCCGCTCGCACGTCCTCGTCCCTCTTCTCGGCTTCGGCCTCTTCGAGGCGTCTCTTTAGCAGGTTCCTCTCCTTCTCCAGCTCATCGACACATGTCCGGAGCTCCTGGAGCTCCTCGGCGGTCTTCTGGAGCGCCTTCGGATTGGGTTTCCTCCAGCAGCCTTACAGAGGCGCTGGTCTTGTCTGCCTCCTCGGTCAGGGACTTGAACTTCTCCTCTAGTTGTTGCTTTTCAGCCCCTCTCTGCTCCATTTGAGCCTCCAGGTCTGCTAGCTTGGAGGCCAGAAGCGTCCTGTCCTCCCGCAGCGTGGAAAGCTCCGACAAAGCCAGCTCCTGTTTCCGATGGAGATCATCCTTCTCCGCGGCGAGCTCTTTGATCCTCAGCTCCGAGCTGGAAACGGCTTCCTCGTAAAGTAATGTCTTCTCCTTCAGACTTTCCTCCATCTTTTCTCTTTCCTCCTTCAGATGTCTCGCCTCGTTGTCTAGTTGCGTTCTCAAGCTTTCCGTCTCCTTGTTTTTGTCGTCTCTAAGTAAAAGTGTTTCCCTTTCCTTCTCCTCCAACAAGACCTGGATTTCTCTCGCTTTCTCGGCGCTCAAACTTTGCAATTGGTCTTCTTGGAGCTTCAGCAGGCGCTGCGTTTTATCCCGCTCCTCAGACAGCGCGGCGACCATCTCTTCCAGATCTTGAATCGCGTTCTCCTTCATCTTCAGCTGGGAGAAGATCTCCGCGTTCTGCACGGTCAGCTCCGTCACGGACTGTTTCAAAGCGGTCTGCTCCTCCGTGGGGGTGGACTGGCTCTGGTTTTCCGCGAGCGCGCGGTCCAGTTTTCGTCGAAGGTCTTCCATATTGTCCCTCAGCGTGTTTCTCTCCTCCGTGACTTCCGTCATCCTCGCCAGCGTCGCCTCTCTCTGTCGATTCAGCTGCTCGATCTCCTCCTGGAGATCCTGCACGGTGTTCGCCGCCGTTTCCTTCATGGCGTTGTACTGGCGGACAAAGTCGTTGGTCTTCTCGCCCAGCTCCGTCTCCACACTTTGAAGTATGTCTCTCATGTGCTGGCACTCGGCTACGGCGGCGTTGCGCTCTCTGGTTAAGGCCTCGCACTGGGTTCTCAGCTCCTCGTTCGGGTTCGGGGGCTTCTGGTCATCGGCTGACATGCCGAGGGCGTCTTTCACTTCCGCCTGGACTCCCTGCTGCTCGGGATCACGCTTCGCCACAGGATCGGCGGCAGGACTGTCTTTAATCATCTGCAGCTCGTTTATTTTGAACTCCAGCTCTTCTTTCTCCACGTGGAACTCCTCTTTGACGCGCTCCAGCTCCGCCTCCAGCTCCCCCTTCACGTTGCCGAGCAGGGTGAGCTCGTCCCGGAGCATGGTGTTCTGGGCCTGGAGGTCGTCCAGGGTCGTTCTCAGTCGGCTCACCTCGCGCTCCCCTCCGTCGCTCTGAGGTTCGGCTTGTTGGCACCCGGACAGCTCCAGCATCCTGGCGATGCCGGAGCCGCGGCTGGGATCCTCGTCTTCCTCCTGGACATCCTGCAGGTGGCTGTCTGCAAAAACCAGAACAGTTTTTGCCCTAAGATACCTCTAAAGTTAGAAAGGAGTCGTTCTGATTCGTACCACAAATTGTGATGTACTTTACTGGGATTTTATACACAGAGTTTTGGGGTTTTATGAATTGAGGGGGGGGGACAAAAACAACTGAAAACTAGGGCTGAACGATTTTGTAAAATAATCTAATTGCGATTTTTTTTCTTAATATCGTGATTTAATAAGATTTTTTTCCAGTTTAATTTATCATGTGTTTCAAAATATATACAAACAACAAATCAATTTGTTTCCTCGCCATGTGGATTAGTTGCTAAAACACCCACAGCATCTAAACTCGGAGCAGTAATGATTGTGTTCTGCCTACAATATATTTCAATCAAAATTGCAATTTTGACTTTTCTCCGCATTAACCACAAGCAACAAAAACGGCCTCTAAATAAAGATGTTTGTAAACAAGGACTATTTTAAATATGAACTTTTAATGTTTCTATTGATCAGAACATTATTCAACAGCTTTTAATTTAATTGGACATCAATCCTTGTTGAACATAAAGTGCAAAGTCCAACCAACAAGCAAGTCTATGTATTAAACTGATTGACCAGTACTTAATGCTTTGTATGATTAAATAAACTCTAATACAAGTAATAAAATTAGATTATCTC
Source organism: Fundulus heteroclitus (assembly GCF_011125445.2). NCBI lineage: Eukaryota > Metazoa > Chordata > Actinopteri > Cyprinodontiformes > Fundulidae > Fundulus > Fundulus heteroclitus. Next base: position 33,332,722 of record NC_046367.1, on the reverse strand, counting down.
ACTGCTGCAACTGTCTTCCCTTCCATGTGGAGGCAAACCCACTTCAAACATTTTACTGACACCTAATGGACGCGTCTAATTCCCTAATTGTTACCTAGCCAAAAATTGCAGACCTCTGCGATTTGTAAATTGCGTTATTTTAAATCACGATTATATTGAAAATGCGATTAATTGTTCAGCCCTACTGAAAACCTTAAATGTGTGGCAGGATTTGTCCCATGTCCCACAGACTGATGCTGCCACCACTATGTTTCACCAATTATGTGTTTATGGTTATGTGCCGTGTGTTGCTTGTTTGCTGCATGCATGACTAACGCCGTCCTCCTGATCTCTGCAGCTCCCCCAGAGTTACCATGCGCTTCTTGGCTGATTCTTTCATTAAAGCTTTTACTTGCCTGGTATGTTAGTTAAACTTGCAGTTCTGCCATTGATTTTTGGCCTTTACACGTCTCCACAACCTTATCTCTGGCCTATCTGCTGAGTTCATTGCATCTCATGGTGTTTTTTTTTGTCACTGATGTTCTACTATAAACCTCTAAGGCCTTTACAGAACAACTGTATTTATACTGACATTAGGTTTCATTCAAATTGACCTTTTTTTTTTAACCAATTAAATGTACTAGTCTTATTTGATTTTAAACAGGAGCTTCAGAGTAAGGAGGTGAATGTGTCACACTTTGTAGTTGTAAAAATATTTTGAAAACCTTGCATAAATTGCAAGAAATCCCATTAAAACACTGAAATCTGTGCCTGTAATGTAAAACAATGATTTTGTTAATTTTATTTTGATCTTATTTAACCAGTGAAAAACAACTGAAATTTTAAATCTCAACGCTTAAAAGATAAAAAGGTGTGATGACTTTTCCAAGGCTGTATATATTTACAAGAAAGGTGTTTGTTCATATTGATGATGATAAACAACTTTACTTCTGCCGTACCTTTTAGAGCAAGCTGCTCAGTCAGCTCCTCTGTCAGCAAAACGAGACGGTCCCTCTCCATCTCACAATCCTCCTCCAGAGCTCTCATTTCCTCCTCGTGCTGGAGAGTCTTCTGAGCGAGGTCCTCCCTCAGGTTCTCCACGTCCTGCTGGGCCTTCGTCAACTCCCTTTGGTATTTCTCCTCCAACTCGGCAGCCTCCTCGCAACTTCTGTCTTGGATTGCTTTGATTTCAGCTCGAAGCGTTTCCAGTTGAGCTTCTAAGGAACGTCTGACTTCTTCCGCACTCTCCTTAGCGCTGGCATGTTCTGCCTTGCGCTCCTTCTCTCTTTCGCTCTCCCTTTCTCTGTCGCGCTCCTCTCGCTCTTGGAGTAATTTCTGGAAACGAGCCACTTCTTCCCGGTGATTGTGTCTGGATTCCTCGATGCTGCTCTCCAGAGTTCTGACCTTGCTGAGGTGGTCTCCAACAGCGAGCTCATGCTCGCTCTGCAGCGCTGCAAGATCCTCCTGAAAATAAGAAACAAACATCAAAAGTTGACAATCCGGCTTCATTACAGACTCTAAAAGGCAGAAAATATCCTAGATTTGTATACTTTGTGTCGTATTTTACCTTGGCTTGCTGTTTGGTTCTCTCTAGCTCTTTACGCGAGAGTGCCAGACTTTGCTGAGTTTCAGCTTTCTCCAGGAGTAAAACATCCATCCGTTCAGTCAGCTCCTAAGGCATCAAATAGCATCAAGTTGTAAAATGTAAGCAGATTAACTTGTACAGCAGATCTGGAGATGATGCTTAAGAAACAAACCTGTATCAACAAGGCGTCCTCTGAACTTTTTTCAGTAGTTTTGGGTTGCTGCCTGAGGGATTCAACTTCTTTTTCCAAATCTGGCAAAAACAAAAAGAGCCATGTCATGAATTAACTCACTTCTGATCCCCACAGCCACTAAAAAAATCGTCTATAATGACGTTAATATCTACCGGCACATTTGCTCTTCATCTTCTGCATGGCGGCTATCTGTTTCTTGGCATATTTGATGAGGTCGTCTTTGGACAGCGTGTCCAGCTGCGCAGACAGCATAAGGAAACAGGAAAACAAATCTTATTTAAAAAAAAAAAAAAGATTGATCTGACATAATTTGAAACAATGACTCTCAATCAGTATTTGCACACCTTGGGTTTGGTTAAAGCCAGAGAACAAATTTAGGTGTGTAAAACAAAGGTTTTAGATCTTTAGACAAGTCTGAACAGAAGAGAAGGTCACAGTCATCACGTATCCAACTTCAGACAAATTATTTCATACGCAAATGAATAGAATAATAAGAAAAAAAGCATCGTAAAAAGCAACCACAGCAAACATTAGATTTCAAACAGACAACATTACAAAACACAAGGAGCTCATTCCAGTTTTTCCAGAAGATTATATGTGAATCCTGGAACGCCACCTGGCATATTTTCAGAACTTCAGCTTTACTGTAATCACACAACTCATAAAACTAAAAAGAAAAAAGGTAAGGCAAGTTCATTTATAAAGCACTTTTCACTAACAAGACAATTCAATGTTCTGTACATGAACAGAAAAACATTGCAGACATAGGAAAAACGCATGTTACAGTATATTAGCTTGTAAGTGTATCTTACAAACAACATGGCTGCACACCGTCACCCACCGGTCGCTTCTGATGCCATTTCACTTCCATTTTAAAAAAGACGGAAAAGTTAGCTCCAGTTATTGCTTAATATTAGCAACTCCAACCCAAAGGGTCCTACTGGGAAACCATAAATAGCGTCGCGTCATGCGGCTCGAAGGAGGAGCTCGACGTGGACCACTGAGCTATATTATACACTGGAGTGCTAATCACCGTCTGTTTGAACGAGTCGCTTTGAAGCCACCAGCCGCCATATTGGTACTCCCTATTTCCCCCCAGTAACTAGGGAATATGTGCGCTACAGCATCGAATAACGAGGATTTTCTCATGTTCAGGGGGGGGCTTAAAACTTTTAAAATGTCAAATGCCATATAGTTTTATGTTATGTTCTAAAAAAATCAAGTACTGAGAAAGTCATGTGCTGAAATATTTAGCATTTTATTCATTTAAATATATATGTTTAACATTTATAAATATATAAATAACAATATACAAAAACATATATATACATATATACATATACACATACTTATATATACATATACATATATTTTATATGAATAACATGTAAAATATTTTAGCACCTAATTTCCTAGTATTTGATAGTGTTAGTACATCCACTGACTGTAGAATTACCTGTGAAACATTTTCACTGAGCCAGAAAACTGCTTGTTGTTGCAACCAAATCCTATGGGATTCTGTGAGAGTAGAGAGTAGCAAGATGGCGGCCAGTGACTTCAGTTTTTCAGCAAAATCAGCACTCCAGTGTATTATATAGCTCAGTGACGTGGACGCACTGTGCGCCGAGCTAAGAGCAGCTAGCGTGTTAGCTATGCTCCCGGACGGGAACTTTACTCACCGTTTTATGTCGCTCTCAAAAATCGGCGCATTTAAAATAAACAGACGACGCTTAGCCTGGCGGGGCGGCGAGTAAAGCCTGGGACCTCTAGAAGCACCGACTTCGTCACCCATCCCTAGCCGACTGGCAGCATGCAGCAACATGTGAGGGAGGGGCAGCACTGTGTTACTCAATGATCCTTTCAGCCAAACAACAGTCTGGCCATTCTGGCATCACATTGCCCCCGATGGTTTTTACTGAGGCTGGACGATAATTCAATAACAATATATATCGATGATATAAAAAAAAAAAGGTTCAATAAAAAGTTAAATAACAGTTTTTCTTCCTTTTGCATTCTAGCTATGTAGGTTAATATTACATCAGTACATCGTCTCAACCAATCACAAACCCAGGAATTCTCTGTCACCAAGCTCCGCCCCCTTCAAAGATTTCAGAGAGCACATTTTCTTTTTTTGTTTTATAAAAACTTGCAGTATTGGTAAAAAGTTGGTTGAATAAAGGGTCGAGTTTGAATTCATTGTGTGTGTGTTCTTGATCTAAAAATAAGTCGCTAAGCAAAAGCATAATAATATGGCCAGGGCTGCACTTAAAATATAAGTAGTGAATTTGTTGACGATGATCGATATCGATCAATATGATTTTTATTTTATAGATCTGCTTTTTTTTCCTATATCGTCAAGCCCTGGTTTTCACAAACATTCATATCTTCAGACATGAACAAGGTGTTTTCACGTGAAGGTCCCGGTATGTATGGAACTGTTAATCACTCAGACTGTGAAAGCTAGCGCCCCCTATCAGCGGTTAGACGCCTCTGCACCCTGTCTGGTCCTTTTACCCCATAGAAGCGCTGAGACAAAAAAAAACAACGTATTTTGTAGGAAAACAGAAACAGAAACTATACTTTTAATCTAAACAAGCCAGAGAAATGATACGAATCAGTGCTGAGGCTCTCCTAACAGATATTGTCAGGGGAAAAGGGATGAGAAAGAGCGAGCCCAGAATGCTGGTCACATGAGTTTTTATAGAAGCCCATCTCCTCCTCCACGCTCCTCCCACTGCCATCAGTAAAAAAAACATGTCACCACTCGGGTATTATCTGCCAGACTGTGAAATAGCATGAAGTCCAAATTTATCCAATTATACGTTCTGCCCCGAGATAACTGACCGTATCCTCTATCAGTCCCTATGTCCATATCAACGTATGCCGCATCCGTGACGTACACAATGCCTGTGAATTAATCTGCTATTTCAACAGCTCCAACAACCTGTACCTTCATGTAATATGAATATGACGAGTTAATTTTACTAAATGTACCTAAAGTTTGTACTGATCATGGCAACAACAACCAAAAAAAATCCTTCCACTCTCCTTGAAGCTGAAGGATTTGGTCTCTGTTAATGAATTTAGGGCCATTTTAAAACAGTCTATAGGTAAGGTTTCTGTATGTAGACGTTTTACCTAATTTCAAATCATATTTTAGGTTGTTACTTTAATTTATTTCTATGCATGTGTGCTGCTGCCATTCTTGGCCAGGTCTCTCTTGATAAAAACCTGATTTTTTTATCTCACTTAGAGCTACCTGGATAAATAAATGTTTAAATACAAACATACACATGTAACAAGACACACAGGTGGGGTGCTGAGTCAGTGAGATACAGTCTGTGACTCCAGCAGCTTAAAAGAAAGGCTCCAGATTCATTTAAAGCACAAACACAGAAAGTTGTGACATACCTTTGACTTGGGGGCACCTGCTTGGGATGGAGTCCCGCCCTCAGCTGCACTACCACCAGGATCCTTGTTTTGTTTTTGTTTTTTAGAGAAAAGCAAAAAGAAACGTATTAAAAAAAACGATACTCATCGTCCAATGTTGCTGCGCTGCTTTTCAACTATTCCTGTCTCGATTATTAACTAAAAAAATAACGTTAAATTAATCACGTCAGGTGCAGAAAACTAAACAGAAAAACAACGTTGCCGTCCATCGAGCCCTCACAATAATGTCATTTTCTCCCATGTCAATAACAACCGTCCTTCAGGCTGGCTTTAACTTCAGATACCAGCGTTAACTAAGTTGTGGCATCTCTGTAACTTCCAAGATGCTCCGCACCAAGTTGTGGCTTTAGCCGCAGCTAGCTGCTCCACAGCGACCGTTTACCTCCATCTCCGTCGGCCGGTCAGCTTCGCCTCGCTTCGGGTCACAGAGGGAGAGAGCAGGGACCCGACAAGGAGCCCTTCATCCAATATCCGAGATGACGCCCCGGCTTCAAAGAGGTCTAACACGGCGATATTTTATCTGTGTTTGGTTCTGAGGATGCCAGGCTAAAGCTAAGACTCGCTTCCGCAATCGTCAACCGGCTGACGTCGAGACGGAGTCGTTTACGGAAAAAAAGTCACGTGTTCGAACGGAGGCGATCAAATGTAGTCATTTACGTCGCAGTACGTTATTTTAATGATTTAATATCTGTTATCATAACATTTATCTTAGATAATGTAGTTTTTTGTTTGATTTGATTCAACTCGCTTCTTTATTTTTCGTAAAAAAAGAAAGAAATATCCACCTGGATGATGAATTTCTATCGATCTATCTATCTATCTATCTATCTATCTATCTATCTATCTATCTATCTATCTATCTATCTATCTATCTATAAATATATAGATGTATATATACTGTATGTATGGTATGTATATATATATATATATATATATATATATATATATATATATGTATATATATATATATACTGTATGTATATGTATGTATACATATATATTTACTGTATGTATATGTATATATATATATATATATATATATATATATATATATATATATATATATATACATACATACATACATACAGTATATATACATACATACATACAGTATATATACATACAGTATATATATATATATATATATATATATATATATATATATATATATATATATGTATATATACACAAAGGCGTCCCCTCTGCCGCAATTCTGCACAGATAAGTGGTTCTAGACCATCGATGACTGGATATATGTATTGTTGTCTTCACATTTATTTTATAGCTATAATGTGTAACATAAAAAAAACTTCGGATTGAGATGCTGTGGTATGGTCATGCTTAAAGTATGATTGCTGGTCATCAGTTATTACAAATGTCGGATGGAAGATGTTGCCTCCAAAGTTCTGTCATGATTTGCGGTTGTGCAGCAAAGGCAACGCAGAGCCATCATAAAGGTAAGTAGCTTTAATGAACAAAACACGCACGGCACTTCAGCTAAGGTTGTAGACCAGATAAACCAACATGTTAACGAAAGTTAACTATAGTTAACTAAGGATCCAACGGAAACTAAACATGCAGGAACTTAAATATGCTGGGCAATAATCATCTGTATCACAAACAGGTGTAAGATAATCAACAGAAATACTTGCAACCAGGGTGGTAAACTAGAAGGGCACGAAACACAGGTAAACTATACACAAACCAAACACTAACTGAAAGATGCACAATCCAAGGAACGTAAAAACTATCTATCATCCATTTTCTAACACGTCTTTCACTTGTGGGGTCGCGAGGGGTGCTGGTTCCTATCTCCAATAGGCGAGAGGCGAGGTACACCCTAGACAGGTCACCAGTCTTTTGCGGATATTCTCGCACACACTCTCACCTAATGAGAATTTAGAGAGGCCAATTAACCTAACAGTCATGTTTTTTTGGACTGTGGGAGTAAGCCGGAGTACCCGGAGAGAACCCACACATGCACAGGGAGAACATGCAAACTCCATGCAGAAAGACCCAGGGCAAGGGTAGGACTCGAATCCAGGATCTGCATGGCAACAGCGCTACCCACTGCTCCACTATGCAGCCCACCTAAAAAAAACAATAAATAACCAAACACCTTAGGATTGTGACAAGTTCAACCCAAATCAGATGCCATGACTGTGTGCACAATCACACTGTGTACAGACATTAGGTTTAAATATATCAGTAGCAAGATGTGCATGTGTGTTATTTATTTTTGTAATATGTAAAAAAAAGAAAAAAGGGAGTTTATTTTGTTCAACAGTGGTGTAGCTGGCTTTTGAGGATGAGAGGATCAGAGAATCTGGCTCTGTGGCAGCTGGCTTTTGTAAATACCTCTGTAGCGCCAACCAGAAGGTAAAAGTCATTTTGTGTGCAGGATGTGTGGGTTCTGCAGAGATGACAGTTGCCCATTTCCTGACCTTAGACCTACACAAAGCCTAAATGGAGGGAAGCTCACCCCAAATGACCTAATGGACCTAATTATTCGTTTCAGTCTGGACCTTTCCTGTTTTGTGGAGGAGCCAAACTACACAGTAATGGATGAACACAGGACAGACTGAACAATGGTAGCATAGAAAATGAGCAGGATCAGCTGTGTAAGGTTCTTCTTCTTGAGTTGATGTGAAAAGTGCAGTGCACTGCAAAGATAGAACTAAAAATAAGTAAAATTTTCTTGAAATGAATGTATTTGCCCTTGATTTGAGCATGTAAATAATACTATTTGCCAATGGAATAAGATTTTTGCACTTAAAATAGCAACAAATCATCTCCATCATCTTATTTCAAGTGCAGGATATCTAATTATCTTATTTAGGGGTAAAAATACTCATTCCATTGGCAAATAATCTTATTCACCTGCTCATATCAAGGGCAAATACATTCATTTCAAGAAAATTTTGCTTATTTTTAGCTCTGTTTTTGCAGCGTGTCTGCTGGATCTTCTCCTCCACAGTGTTTACGTGTGAGGATCATCTCACCTCCTGAGAAAGTGTGGTTCCTAGGAACTGGAAATGATCCACATTCTCAAATGTTTTTTATGATGTAAAATATGTAAAGGAAAATCTGTAAAAACCTGTTCTAAAATCCAAAAACGTCTTCCATTGTACTGTACATGGAAGTTTGTGGTTGTATTGTAAAAAAAGACAACATAAGTTATCTAATTAGTGCCATTACACTGAACATTATGCTCTCTTTACATTCTGAACGGCACGGGATATTTAATTATTTGCCACAGTCACAGACATAAAACATGTCAGGAGGAGGATAAGGAGCACGCACACTGGTATAATATGAAAAAAAAAAAAAACGGGACTCTGAGGAAAAAAAGCCCAAAGTATTTTTGCAGGTTGTATCTTTGTCAACCTGAAGCCATGTTTAAGAAACTCTGCCCAGTGCCAAGTCCTGCAACCGTGGGGTTGTGTGGGGATGTTACAGAGAGGGAAGGATATTTGCCCTCACCCTGACATCGGGGCCGTCATAAACCTCTGTATTCTCCGCACACCGAGTTTCATCTGTTGAATATGGAGAGCGTCTGTTTTGACACGAGTGACGGAGGCGCCGACGGGGCCAACTTAGCTTGATGCCTCTCATGCTGACAAGGCTGGCATGCCGTGAGCAAAGGGCCAAAGGCTCAGCTGACTCGCTGTCTCATCTGGAAGAAACCCGCCTGGGTCAAACACACCCATCCATCAACAGCCCCTCGCTTGTTTTCTTCCAGGCCATCCAGCGGCATTTCGCTGCCATTTTTCTCCCCCCACTCATGGCCGTCAGTCAGGGACGGCTTCGCAGTAATATAAGTGACACCGGCTGGCGTTGGGGGAGTAATGAATGGCCTGGCTGGATCCATCAGGAGGGGCAACAGACGCGCTTTCATACTCCTGCCTTTCTTTATTTCTGCCTCTCCTTCACCGTCTTCTCTTAGTTTAGCGTTAACAACAGCCACATTTCAAAAACCGACACCAGGAGCAAGACGCATTCATCTTTCCCTCCTACTGTCACTGACCTCATCTCTCTTGATTTAGTCCCGAAAACGTCTTTTAGACGTGATGCAACTCCGGACTTTTCAAGACGACGAGATGACTTTTAATGACTGTCATGATGCGGTAATCCAGGAGGAGCCGTTTACTGAATTAGTCATATTTATGGATTATGAGCTAAATATGTGGAACTGTTACCTGTAGCCGCAGGTTCAGGCGCACAAATTCAACCAAATGTCAAAAACATCAATGAGACCCCAACGCTTTAGCGTCTTTATTGTCATCCTAACCACACAGTTCTGCCCAGAAGTTTACATACATTATTGACAGGCATGAATGTCACATTAATTAGGGATTTGTTTTATGATATATTTGACCTGGCTTCTGTTAAGGCTAGACTTAGAGTACTAAAAAATAAAAAAATCAATAAATTAAGTAAAGTATGATTTGTTTGTTCTGGAGGATTCAAGAGCAGACTAGAGGCAGGAAGGAAAAATTAGATAATTTTACTAAAAGAAAATGTCTGGACTGAAATGCAACGAGGAACCGGAGCTAGGAACCATAGGGATACCAGGACAGGATACAACAGAAGAAGAACAACTGAGAGTGAACAGAGGATTAAATACTATGGAGCTGTGATTAAGGGAGAAAGAAACAGGACTGTCTTCATTCTAGGAATGAGCAACAGCTGTATGGGAAGCATGTGGTGCTGAGGGAAAATTACTAAATGGCCAAAAATGAAACCAATAAAACATGGGAAAACATCCATCCATCCATCCATCCATCCAACCATCCATCCATCCATCCATCCATCCATCCATCCATCCATCCATCCATCCATCCATTTTCCATCACGCTTGTCCCTTGTGGCATCGTTAGGGGTGCTGGTGCCTATCTCCAGCATTCAATGGATGTGAGGCCATGGGGGGGGGGAGCAAGCATTTCAAAACACAAAGATAATCAACATAAATCAACTAAAACCCAAAGGTGTACTGAATTACAAGAACACCACCATATTGAAACCCAAAGAATAACAGAACAGAGCCTCACACCCCAAGAGTGCCGGAAATCTGCCTCTGGGAAAAGGCTTTGGGAACAACCTCAGACAGAGCAGGATGATCACTGACCACCACAGAGAATGTGGGCATGGCCAATAAGATAGGGAGGCCAACCATAACCTCCTAAAAAACTTTAGATCAATCACTGCACTGCAAAAAGAGAACTAGAAATAAGTAAAATTTTCTTGAAATTAATGTATTTTCCCTTGATTTGAGCAGGTAAATAAGATTTTTTTGCCAATGTAATGAGTATTTCTACCCCTAAAATAAGATAATTAGATATACTGCACTTGAAATAAGACGATGGAGATGAATTGTTCCTATTTTAAGTGCTAAAATCTTATTCCATTGGCAAATAGTCTTATTTCCCTGCTCAAATCAAGGGCAAATACCTTAATTTCAAGAAAATTTTACTTGTTTTTAGTTCTATTTTTGCAGTGTGGATGAGGTGGGTTGGCTTCAATGTCTGGATGAGGTGGGTCTTCTTCAGCCTCCTCTGGAAATACGGAGGCTGTAGGCAAGACAGGTGCTGATCAAGGCCAGAGTTGGAGCTCTGAAGACTCAAAGACAGATCAGGGCTCCGAGGAGGGGGATACCTGCTGGATATGATGGAGATGACAACCATCTTGACAATGCAGATGCTTAAGACTGGTGATAATGGAAGGGAAGGCTCTGAAGATGAAGGAGCTGAAGACCCCGAACACAACGGAGGTGAAGATTCTTCAGACAGCGCAGGTGATGATGATGATGCAGGAGGGGACGATTATTCTTGTGAGATGGTGAGCAACGATCTGACAAGGAAGATGGTGAAGGATGACAGCGACATACGTAGCTGATGCCGGTCCAGAGGATGGACATGGAGACGGAGGAGAGGAAAGTGAAAGTGGTAATTATGGTGGCGACGGCTGGTTGTGCTCAACGTGACAAAGAGGAGGGCGAGGCTGACACTGGAGAAGAAGAACGAGCTTCTGGGAAATACCTAAAGACTGTACGCAGGATTTTAGATATAAATAAAGAAAATCCCCATTAGATCTGAGTTTGCGTGTCTGATTCTCTGCGCACTGTGTGCATTTTCACACCCAGAAAAAAAAAGAATTGTTAAAATAAAAATTTAAAGCTTAAATTTAACATGTAAATCATGCCAGCGATTAGCACATATGAACCTCTGACCTCAACTGTATAAAGTCAGAAAGCATTTACAGAGTTTAATTATTTAGGTCACATCAACATACATTTAACCAAATGCAGCACTTCTTACTGTTTTTCTTTGTAAATGTGTCACCAGAATAGAAATATTTCACCTCAAAGAGGGTATAACTTGTTTTACAGTGAAAATATAGCAGTTATATAAAACAACCAAAATCTGTTCCTTTTTTTTTTTTTTTTACTCCACTAGTGGCTCGTTTTTCACACAGTAGGCTTACAGGAAAGGGGGAAAGACAATCAGCAAAGGACCTCATGCCAGAATCGAACCCAGCTCAGCCGCGTTGAGGACCAAGGCCTGGATCGTGCTCACTACCCCTGGGCCATCAGAGCGCGTCACTTTTAACTGCCCCTCTAATAAAAACCTTCTATTCAAACCAATTCAATTAAATTTTCAATTAAATTTTGTTTATATAGCGCCAATTCATGAAACATGTCATCTCAAGGCACTTTACAAAGTCAAATTCAATCAGATTATACAGATTGGGTCAGATCAATTGACTCTTCAATTTTTGTAGATCATCAACATTAATCAATAAATGTGCATGTACAGAACCAAAAGGTTAAAAACAAATTTGTTTGTCACCGTTAGGGCTCCGACTCTACAGCCCTTTACTACAAGCCAATCAAGGAAAGGTGACTTTCTGTGGAAGCACAGAAGAGTTGTTGTGTCAGGGTCCCCTGCGGTGTGATTGAAGTCTCTCAGTGGGGGCTGGCAGGAGACGAGAAAGACAGTTGTTGATTATTTGTCTGTGAAAATCCTTTAGTATTGACATTGGGGCACAGAATTTCACACAAAATTGACTCGTGGTTGTTTCCTCTGACTATATCCCAGAGTTGTGCACAATGCATTTGATCCGTGGGCTGCAAACCACAGTACTGACCCCAAACAAGCATAACTCAATTTACATTCGGAAATTTGAGAGCTCTTTATATCTATACAGCTCAAGATATTAGAAGTATGTCTTTATTTCATCTACCTACTTCAGAAAATTGATTTGCATTTGAGCTATTCCGATAATAATATCACTTTTACTCTGCATGTACTGCCCCTTTTTCATTCATTGTGTCCTGCATTTGTTTCCTCCCTGACATTTTACCTGTGCAGATTGGCAACGCCATTAATAGGGTTGACATTCTAACATATAACGTTGACATTTTAATGCATTAATGCGGAAACCGAACCTCTCTGATTGTTCGAAACGCTGCAGATGCCGTGAGCGAGAGGTCTCTAACAAACGACTGTAGCTTTTGCTCCTGAAAGATGACAAAAAGCATCATTATGTTCTGAGCTGCCGTTAATAATGTGTTTACATGTTAAGGTTAATAGTTAAGTCTGGGTGTCAGTTTCTCAATTACAGCTACTCTATCAGTGGTTGTGCTGAGTTAATCCGGCACAAAGTCTGTGTAAGAGCGGCATTCTGTCTGCTTTTTTTTTTTTAACGAGCGCTCGCACATGAATCAAGCCGGTTGAAGGTTTACCGTATTTATGCTTATGTATTTGCAGCACATTAAATATCAAACATATTGATGTTTAAGATGGATGATAAATACCATGTTTGTTATAGTCATTGTCTAAAGATCAAGCTAATAATTCATCCTTGTCAATTTAATTACCGACCATTTCAGTAAAAATAGCACATTTCAAATCAGTTTCCAGCTTGCATTTTTTTACGCGGCATCAGTTTTTGTCTGGACGAAATTATCCCAACGTTCCATCAGACTGATTTTTGTAAATAACGAGCCAAGATATAAAAATATTTATCATTTATACCAGAGGAAATTATCAGTATAAAGACAATGACAGTTGTATTTGAGTTTCTGCTTGCTTTAGAAAGGACGGTCACAATAGATAAAACATTATTTGTATTTGATTTCATGCCTTGTATGTTAGTGCTTGCCTTTGCACTAGCAGTCTTGGGGATGCCAGTGTATAATTTATGAGTTCAGGGCTGCATGCTGTCAGCTAGGCCTCTGATCTGATAAACACACCACATAGTTGACCTTTGATTTCTCCCATGATCTTACTCTCAGACGGTCCTGATGTTTTACACCAGAAGACACTTAGTCCACCACCACATGTCAATAACTACGGGCAAATCAAATGCTTCAGGTTTAACCTGCACTTATTCATCAATCTCTACTTTCTATGTCTCTGTCACTATTTTGGTATAGAGTTTAGAAAAGAGAAACAAAGCAGTATAGAAGAAAATACAAACTTTCACTCCTTCATCTTTAGGGTTTTAAATATCAGGATATGATATATGGCAACTGCTCTAACAGGCTCTAATATGATATAAACATGTGTGTGTGTGTATTTGTGTGCAAACTAAGTACATCCACTTGATTGCTTTATAATCCAGCAGATGACTGCTGGATTATAAGAGTTTTGAAGATTCCTTCTGTATTTTGGTTGCATATTATTATACCCAAACCTGATTACTATCAGAGCACAATAATCACTTGAATAAAGCCTGTGTGATAAAATAAAGGAGGCTAAAACATCTCGAAAAGCAACACACAAAGTCCCAATCTAAAGAATCTGAAGTCTCTGACTGCCTGGAATGGGTTGTAAAGGCACTTTCTAAGGCTTTGGCTCTCCAGTGTTCCCACAGTGAGATCTATTATCCACAAATGGCGAAAACATGCAACAGCAAAGAACCTTGTCAGGAGTGGCTTACCGAAATTACAGCAGGAGTGCAAAGATGACCCATCCAGGAGGTCAAAAAGTTCAAAACAAAATCAAAAAGTATCTCACTTTCACCACTTTGGGTGACTGTGAACAACAAGGCTACGTTCACACTGCAGGCAAATGTCAAGGCAAGGCAAGGAAAATGTATTTATATAGCACAATTCAGTACAGAGACAATGCAAAGTGCTTTACATGATTAAAATATAGGAATAAAAGCAAGTAGGGATAGAATGTAGAAACAAAAAAGAACATTAAGAACAGTAAAACAGTTTAACTTGAACATTCAAAGGCAATTTTAAACAAATGTGTTTTTAATCTCGATTTAAAGGAACTCAGGCTTTCCGCACTTTTTCAGTTTTCTGGAAGTTTGTTCCAGATCAGTGTCACCAAAATCCAACCCACCCTTACGATGACGTGGGGCTGTTATTCCGCCACAAGACCTAGGCACCTCGCGGTGATTGTGTCAGCCCCAAATTCCTCTTTGAACCAAAGTAAATCAGGGCCAAACATGACACCACCTGTCTAACAACTGAAACATAGCTGACAATGGGTCATGCAACACTTTAATCATTCCAACTGTGACAAAAACCTGTAATAGAATATTTAAAATGGAAAATAATCAAGGTGTTTCGATGGCCTAGTCAAAGTCTTGACTTTAACATTATTAAAATGGCTCATTGGGGGATTTGCTCTACAAAACTATGGGAGAAAAAAGCCACTTTGTGTCATTGCTGCTAAAGGGTTTCTCTGACATACCATACCATTTAGGTTTCTTTATTGTTTAATAAATCATGACAAAAAAAAACTCTAACCGAAATAGGGTGTACCATTATTTCACCGTGAGTGCATGCTTTGTTTCCTTGTGCTCGAGTGCGGTTGAAGAGACTGTTTAAGAAAGTATCGGAAGAGTTGCAATTTTCTCTTCCGTGCCTGTGGGCTGTCTGTGTTGCTTTTTTAAATAGTGTGGTGTCTCAGCAGGAGAACAGCTTTTCATCAAGGAGGATGGACAAAACCTGCATCCTTCGCAAAAAAAAAACGCCGGCGCTCGGCTTTGATTGCAGCCGTGGTCCGCCCTTCCTCATTCCTGTGCCCTGCGCCCATGAATGAACCCTCCCTGCAGCACGTTTTCAGCATCCTGACCAAACGCTGCATTAACTGCTTTGTTTCCTCCGTTAACAAAGTTAGGATCTCTTATGTAAGCGTTAGTCTGAGCTGGAGGTGTTCAGTCTAATCCGTGAGAACAAAAAAAAAAGCATGCAAGAAAGTGAGTTAGCAAGTTTATTTTTAAAACTTATGTAGGAAAATCTGAAAACTGTGGCATCACATTTCACATTTCAGTGTAGAGACCATTGCACGTCTTTTGGGGTACGTCGAGGAGAGAAAGATTTGTGACTTTTTCCCTGACTGAGATGAACACACTGCAAAAATGGAACTAAAAATAAGTCAAATTTTCTTGAAATGATTGTATTTGTCCTTGATTTAAGCAGGTAAATAAGATGGTCTGCCAATGGAATGAGTGTTTTAACTCCTAAAATAAGATAATTAGATATTCTGCCCTCTAAATAAGATGATAAGGATGAGTTGTTCCTATTTTAAGTGGAAAAATCTCATTCCGTTGTCAAATCATCTTGTTTACCTGCTTAAATCAAAGACAGATACACCCAATTCAAGAAAATTTGACTTAGTTTTAGTTCCGTTTTTGCAGTGCAGAAATAGTTCATCTCAGTCAGATTGGATGCAGGGCGACTGTGAAGGACAGTTCCCAAGATTTGCTTAAGATTTTTTTACACATATTTGGGTCTTCACCTTTATTTTGCCACTGTTACAGATAAATATGTTTGGATCCTAACCATTGCATTGTATCAATGGCCAAAGGTTTAGGGTCGCTGTCCTGCTGAAGTCTTTAGCAGCCTCTAACAGGGTTTCTTCCAGAATTGCTCTGCATTTAGCTTCATCTCCGTGTCCCTGATAAAGAAAAGCATCCACACACCATTATGCCCCCCCACCTGGCTTCACTACGGAGACGCATCAAATTTTGCATGTAAGCCAGAAATTAAGATTTTGCACTCATCTAAATCGAGCACCTTCTTCCAAATATTTTCTGTATTCCCCACGTAGTTTGTGAAAAAAAGATTTTGTTATACTTAAAACTAATAGATGGAAGTCAACAAACTCTCTCAGCTGATCTGTTGATCCCTCCAGAGTCTGTGGGGGCCGTCTATCCTGTCAATTAGGTGGCTAGTCCTCTTTGGATAGGTGTGCAGGTGCACCATCCTCATTCATCAGAAAAAAAAGTTATATTTGAGGGGTAAACCACACATTTCATATTATTGCTTTTAAAAAGCATTAAAAACCCTGCACCCTTTTTCCTTCCATCTCACAATTATTTATTTTGCTCCGTCACATAAAATCCCAATAAAATACAGCAACGTCTGTGAGGTGACAGATGAGAAAAAAAAAAAAAAAAACTCAAGGGGGATGAGTACTTTAGCACGACACCGTTTGCTTTTCCAGTTCACCACAACTATTGTTTTGTTGCACGATTTTTGACTTTAAGAGGAACAAGGCTTTGCTAATTGCCTCTGTGTTTCCCTCGGCTTGGAGGTTTTCAGTTTTCGCTCGGAAAAAGTGAAGCCATGCTGTAGTCCGAGGCGTGCACGCAAACTAATCAGCTGTTGAAGAACTGTAATTGCACTGAGGTCATTACTGGTGAAGTTATTTATCAGTGTCAGTGGGGCGTACATTACTCCGTCTCACAGCAACCATGATATTTAATGTACACATTCGCTCAGCCTGGTTAAGCCGCTCTGAAATATTAGCCTTTTTTTTTTTTTTTTCTCCACGCAGGGTCCTTTTAAAAATATAAGGCAACACACCAACATGCACACAAAGTCACACACTCTTACACGCACATACAGCGCTGATTTCATTAGCAGCAGTGGAGATATAACGCCTCAGAGAGAGTGCGACTGAAACCCTGGCTATTCCACCGCTGTCCTCCTCTCATGTTTGCTTTCTGGCCCATCTTCTCTCTTTGTTCTTTTGCTTCTTGTCATTCATTTCCAGTCCGGTGGAGCTGTGGCCAGTACCCCACTGGCCTGTCGCTCTGTGCGTGTGTGTGGGAGGGGTTTTTAAGAGGAAAGGCTCGCAACCTTCATTGAATACATTTTATCTGCACCTTTTAGTTTTTAATCAGAGCTAATGGAAGTGCTGGCCCAGGCCCATCTTAGCCCTTCTCTCCAGCGCACAGCTTGTGTTTTTATTGCCCAGACTCAGCATTTGCTGAAAAATCTAAGAAAGTTCTCATCTCTTCCTTTTTTTAATCTTTATTTAGGTTAACGATGAAAATATAAAAAGGTAGGATGCTGCATTTAGGACAAATCCCACCGATCTAAAAGTTACGACCACCCTCACGCCTACATTTATCCAATTGCTTCTATATGTTTTGAAGTCAAAACAAGCTTTGTTAATTTGTAAGGAGAGCATTGTAAGTACACGCTGCTAGGAATAGATTCTAAAATGATAAATACTATGCACAGATGGAAGGTCAGGTTCCTCTAAAGTTACAAAAGTTTGTTGTACAGCACAAGTTTTTCACCGTGTCTCTAGGGAATGTATTGCATAGTATTTAGTTGCTCAACAGCTGGGTACATATTTACAATTATATCCAATAATTATGAATTAATGTATTTATTACAAACAGTTGTCTGTAGTCATGTTAGCCTTTCAGGAGTTGTTAAATTATAAACCCAGCCCAGATTTATTTTTTTTGTCTGCACAATAATCCCTTTTCATGTTGTTATTTAAAAACAAGAAAGCCTGCCCCAGCATCCTTTTTAAAACATGTTAAATAAGTATAGCATCTCATGGCCATAATATGAAAAAGTATACTTTGCTGAATGTGGCTATTATGCAGCATAGCTTGGGGAACCACTCTTATTTTAGCTATTCAGCATCATCAGTCACTGTCTGGGAACTGGCCTGAATGGTAAGCACACCATTAGTGGAATTAGAGCGGTTTCAGTGTGCTGCAAATAGAGGTGACTAAACGAGAGTAGTTAATAAATACCAACTTGTAATCCATCAGAGACACCTTTACAGAAACAGTGCGGATTGGATTTCACCTGTAAGAGAACACTCATGGACATCTTTACACTAAATTAAGAGTAAATGAGCCCAGATTATGCAGGCTGAAGAGTCTGTTCTGTTTAGAAAACTCTTGGTTTTACTTTGGTGCTGTTGTTTGTAAGCATGTAACTTTTATTAATAAAGTTAAATGAATGTGGAAAAAAATATTGTTCGGATTCTTGTTGAACCCAGTTATTTTTCTCAGTCTAACACTTCATCGACATTCAATTGTACATTCAAAACGTACATTTCAGTGAAATTCTGTTGCAAGGCTCCAAGTAAAAACAGAAAACGAAAGGGAAACATTATAAATGAAAGTAGTTTTCATTCGTCAGGAATGTAGCAGCAAATCAAAAAAGACATTTTACATGCATGAAGTCTAAATCTTCAGGTCATATATATATATATATATATATATATATATATATATATATATATATATATATATATATATATATGTGTGTGTGTGTGTATATATATATATATATATATATATATATATATATATATATATATATATATATATATGTGTGTGTGTGTGTATATATATTAGCTATATATATATATATATATGTATATATATATATATATATATATAGATATATGTGTAATATTATATATTATAATATATATATATATATATGTGTATGATATATATATATATATATTATATATATAACCCCATCTATATCTCTAATATCTATATCTCTCTCTCTATACTCTATCTCTCTATATATATAATGCTTATTTTTCCTCCTAACACCACGGAAGTTGCACTGACTCCCATTTAAACCATATCTCTCCCCACAGCTGTTCCTTGGCTCTTAATTAACTACTAAGAGTCATAGAAAGCATAGTTGTCGATATGTTGAAGTAAGGTTCTGTGACATTAATATCAATCAGAGTTCCCTTATCTGCAGAAGAATCTTATCATATTGCACCGAGGTTCTAAAAAACTGAACAATGTTTTCAGCAATAAAAAAAACTCAAAATGTTTATGTCCGAGGGATACAGTGCCATAGTACTTGGAATTGTCTAAAATGTGTTGTTTTCTCAGTCGAACGGCGTCTGTGTTTCTACAGAAAACTTACGCTGGTCATACACTGATGGCTGTCCCAGTCTTGTCAGGCTTTTCCAAGTCCTCCAAGAGTGTAGTAAGATTTGGATTTTGAGTCAGGCTGTTAGTATTTGTGCAACAGCATCTGGGTGAGACGTCCCTATTCTTCTCCAGGTATTTTAGTTGTTTGGCACTAGTCCCAGTGAACTCACACTGCTCACACCAAATCCAAACATTTATCCCAGTCTTCGCAGACTTAAAGCAAAGTGATGAGTTGCAGCTGAAAATATGCTTTCTAACTGCAGCAGGTTTTTGAAAACATGAATGTTATCAGTAACTGGTGGTTCAAAAGCCAAACGATGCCGTCGTCCAATCATCGATGTCTCATATTTCACATTGGTACCTACCTCTTCCGATAGATTAACGTTGTTGCATTTTTTAAGGTGTTGTTGTGGGTTTTAAAATGTTTTAATTTGTTGTCCTGATCTTTTTAATGTTATTGTGTTTTCATTATGTTATTTCAATATTTTGTTGTGTTTTATAATTTGTATTTGTTTCAATTAAATGTTGTGTTTTATAATTTGTATTTGTTTTAAGTAAATGTGTTTTTCAAGATGTGATTTTGAATTTGTTATTGTAATTCTTCACATGTTGTGTTTTTTTATTTTAAATTGTTTTTTTTTTTTACATGTGCTTAGTTGATGTTGTTGCGTTTTTGAAACGTTGTTTTGCATGTGTCACTGTGTTTTAAAAAAAAAAAATTGTAGTTGTGTTTAGAGATTTGTTGGTGTAGTTTGCACTTCAGGTCCAACATACTCATCATAGCACTGAAACAGCTCTGGTGAAGGACATTAATAATATTCTCCTGGATTCACTCAAGATTGCAGATGGGCTGCAGCTGTGCGGAGAAATGGCAGAGAAGCACCCTACTTTCCAGGAAACCTGCCAATTTCTGGAGTGGCACCTGCTCAGAAAACAAAGACAGGTAAATATTGGAGCAGCACAGCAACCAACACTGTGGAGGATGAGCTTTGGAGGGAGGGCTGTAGCGCAGCAGAGAGTAAAGGGTTGGGACCTGTAAGGTTTGTTTGTCCATATTTTCAGGCTAAGTCCACAGTCTTCTCAAAACTTCCCACTGCAGTTTTATTAGTAGATACTTTCCGATAAAAAATATGTGTAATGTTTATGTAATTTGGATTTAAATGCATTCTGCTAGCTAGCATTAATTCAATCGGAAAAACTCACACGGAAAGAAAAAGACAACTGGAAGAATTTTATTGGTACAATTATTTTAAGACTTTGGCGATCAGACCTCGGCAGGAAACATTAGTGCTGAATCATACTTTAATATGAATAAGCAGGTGTATGAGAACAGGGATGTTAATTGGTGGTGGAGTGGAGATAGATGAAGTTGGTTCAGTCCATAGAGGCTGGTTGGCGAGACGATCTGCTTGAGCTTTATTGGTGAGATCCAGTAGACTGCGAGAGCTGATACCAGTGCTTCAATCAGGGACCCAGAAAGATAGATGTCCAGCTTGGATAAATACAGGTTTCCATGAACCTGTCCATGATGAGCAAGCATAAAGCGACAGTGGAGAGGAAAAAACTCCTCTTTGGGAAGAAACCTCTGGCAGAACCAGGCTCAACATGGCGGTCTTCTGCCGGACCGATTGAGATGTGATGGGGAATGCAGTAAGAGTCTGGGAGGAAATACACTCTGATAGGGACGAGGTTGAAGGAGCACCATGGAAAATTCAGATGGAGCTTGGCTACGATGGTGGAGAAACGGATGGACGTGGGTTGAATCAGGGTCACCTGAGTCCAAATCAGAAATTTCGCAACCACTGCTTGGTCTTTGGCTGGGTAGCATGCTGAGTCGTGGATTTGAAGACCTTTTAAGATGAACTCTGGATGCTGATTGGGCTTCGTGGAGGTGTGGTTCAAAGCTGATTGGCTTGCATCAGAGGCAGATGAGCCTCTGATTGGATGAATGTAAGTAATTCAGTTTCTTCAGTTGAATTTCCACGTAGGCTTCATTATAAGCCAATCAGTTAGGATTAGTTATTCTTAATAAACTGAATCTTTGACTGGTGGAGTAACCTCTATCTCATACTTACATGGTTCAGTTTTTTACAAGAATTTGGAGCCAACTTGAGCTTTTTCCATCTGTAACACAGCAAGTGCTCTGATTACGTGATGAAATGTCAGCAATCCTTTGTAATTTGATGCTTACTCAGACAGCAGATCACATTTATCCCAATTGGTGGACTTTTTGTTTGCCCGCAGAGCAGGATAACAACTAGAAAAGTGAAAATGTAGCCTGTAATGGACATTTTGAGTCATGCTCCTGAGCCTAGCGCATTACTCAACCTGGCAGGTGTTTTAGCAGGTTCTTCTACATTTTGGTGCGCTACGGCCACATCTCTGGAAAAAAATCCTATATTCTCCCTTCTGAGCATTTCCCTTTTGTGTGATGATCATGATAAACTGTTGTGTGCAGCCCAAATCCAATCCAGCAGACCCAGACATCAATAATATATTAGAGGAGCAGTTTGCAGCCCAAAGATATCAGTATCGATCTCCTATTTAGATTCAGCTTGTTTGGACTTTGAGACAAATAGCCTCTCCGCCTCTCTCAAAGAACCCATTTAATTCAGACAGAAAGAGTTACTTTACAGCGGCGCTGCCTTTCCAATGCTGATGTCATTTTAGGAATCCTCTATATGTAGCTGGACAAAAGCAATGGCTCAAAAACTTGTGTTTTCAGCCCTCAAAGACATATTTTAGGATATTTTGTTTAATTGACTGATTTGATAGGCTTTTCATAGTTTAGACTTGATTCAATCCACCTCCAGTTCACTTTGTTGGTGAAATAGAATATTTTATAATTCAAAAAAATGTACGATATACTTCATTTGTACTCAGAAGACTGCATTTCTGAGTTACAAGCAAGAAAATGTACAAAATACCAAGGCAGGATTCTGATTTGGAAAATTATAGATTAACCTCAAGATCACAACTTATTGAAAGTTGCATCCATTTCTGTGTTTGCTCTATATATTGATGCAGATTTTTTTTAAAGAACGGTTTTTATACATCTTTATTTATTTATTATCATTAATATTATTATTATTATTATTTTATTTTTTTCCCTCTTCCTTCAAATTTTTATTGTGAATATAATGTAACATGCTCCTTTATGTATCTATTTATTGTCTTATAATTGAATTTGTATAGTAGTGTTTTATGTGTGAATGCAGTGTGACGCATAGTTTGGACTATGTAGCAGCCAGAGTCTGTAACCCAAATCAAATTTCCTTTGGGACAATGAAGTTAATCTAAATATAAATCTAAATCTATATGAGTATTATGTCTTGCAATCAGTAGGACACATAGAAATGTAGAACGTTTTCTTGAGAATGATTTCCTTTCCTGTTTCATTTCTGCGTGAAACACAGAAATACCCTATTGTGAGCTTATTTGTTAACAAAGGTGTCAAGTAACTAAGTACAAATACTTTGTTACCTTATTTAAGTAGAAATTTTGGTTATTTAGACTTTAGTGGAGTAATTATTTTTTAGCCTATACTCTTTACTTCTACTCCTTACATTTTCAAGCAATTATCTGTACTTTGTACGCCTTACATTAATTCATTTTGACAACACTGTCTATTTTGTACAACCATAATTGTTGTAAGAGGGTAACATATTTGCATTGTACTAAATGTGGGTGAAACAGCCAATCCCAATTTTTTCCAAAATAAACATCATACTATACTACTTCTATTATCATACTTGAAGCAGTTTTATATCCAGCACTTTTATACTTCTACTTGAATAATCGATGTGAATACTTTTGACACCTCTGTTTGTTAGCTGTAATTAGCCTGATCACATTGCACGATAGCTTGGCAAGCCCATGGTTAAGATACCCACTTTTACCTGCAAGGTGGTTAAGTTGCTTTTGAGTAGCTAAATGAGCTTCCACCTATTTTAAAAATGGACCAATGAATAGTGATGTAGTCATCCCTTGTTTTTCTCTTTGTCAGTCAAATTAACCCGGAATAATGAAGAACCAATAAACTTTCTTCAACTGAGGTATGCTAATATTGGCATTTATTATTCATTCTTGTTGTGCATCCTGACCTCCTCTTTTGCAAAGAATTTTTCATTGCTGTTTATTTTCCTATTGTCAAAAAGATAATCTAATACAACAGAAAATACTTAATTCTAGTGGTTTTTGTGACTCTTGGACAAATCATTGTCTCTTTATAAATGACAGACGATTGACAATTAATATTATAGATAATAGATTTAAGGATACATCCTTGGTATACAATAGCTGGACCCAACAATAATGCCATATGTGACCAAAGAATCCTTCCTTCTATTTGACCCTTCAAGTGATTACACAGATTTGAATTAAAAGTCTGCAATGTGAGTAAGCAAGTTAATAACAGGGTTTAATTTAAACTTCTGCAGATGGCAATTACTCATGGCAAATATGAATGTGTTTGTCTTGTGAACAACAGATATTCCTGCAAAAACAAGTGATGAAATAATGCTTTTTGATAACTGAAGTTCTGCCACAGATTATTTCCTTACTCTTTTAGTTTTACCTTTGAAACTTTAAGTTAATTAAGTGTAGTGAAAGTCAGGAAAAGAAAGTTTGCAGTTTCTGGAAACATGTTTTTCAGGCAAATATATACATGCTTTCCCAAAGTCACATCACATCATTATATATACTTGTCCTGTTAGATCTCAGTGCTGCATTTGATACAGTTGATCACAATATTCTCCTACAAAGACTTGAGCATACTGTAGGGATTAAGGGAAAAGCATTAGGCTGGTTTAAATCTTATCTGTCGGACAGATTCCAGTTTGTTCATGTTAATAATAAATCTTCCTCAAACTCTAGGGTCACTTGTGGAGTACCACAGGGTTCAGTCCTTGGACCAATTCTATTTACTATATATATGCTTCCGATTGGCAAAATTATCAGACAGCATGGGATTAATTTCCACTGTTATGCTGATGACACTCAGCTATATTTATCCATAAATCCTGATGAATCCAATCAGTTACTTCGACTGCAGTCATGTCTTGATGACATCAAAAGCTGGATGACTTTAAATTTCCTGCATTTAAATTCTGACAAGACAGAAGTTGTAATCTTTGGGCCAGAGTCTTCAAAAAATAAAGTTCTTAATCAATCCCTTAATCTGGATGGCATTAACTTGGCCTCTGGTAATAAAGTTAAAAATCTTGGTGTTGTTTTCGACCAAGACATGTCATTTAAATCCCATATTAAACAGGTTTCCAGAGTTTCCTTTTTTCACCTCCGGAATATCGCCAAAATTAGAAACATTCTGTCCAGGAGTGATGCTGAAAAACTAGTCCATGCATTTGTTACTTCAAGGCTGGACTATTGTAATTCTTTACTATCAGGAAGTCCACAAAATGCAGTTCGAAGTCTTCAGCTGATTCAAAATGCTGCGGCAAGAGTTCTGATGAAAATCAACAAGAGGGATCATATTTCTCCAATTTTAGCTTCCCTTCATTGGCTTCCTGTTAAATCAAGAATAGAATTTAAAATTCTCCTTCTAACGTATAAAGCCCTTAATAATCAAGCTCCACCATATATCAGAGCTCTGATTACCCCGTATGTTCCTAACAGAGCACTTCGCTCTCAGGCTGCAGGTCTGCTGGTGGTTCCTAGAGTCTCTAAAAGTAGAATGGGAGGCAGATCCTTTAGCTATCAGGCTCCTCTCCTGTGGAACCAACTCCCAGTTTTGGTCCGTGAGGCAGACACCCTATCTATTTTTAAGACTAATGTTAAAACTTTCCTTTTTGACAAAGCTTATAGTTAGAGTGGCTCATACCCTGAGCTATCTCTATAGTTGTGCTGTGATAGGCCTAGGCTGCTGGAGGACATCAGGGTCTAATTTTCTCACTCTACTGATTTCTACTGTTCTTCAGTCTACTGTTCTCCAGTTTTGCATTGTATTACATTGAAATGACTGTCGTCATTTCAGCTTTTAACTTTTTTGCTCTCTCTCTTTTTCTTCATAGTAGGTACACCTGGTCTGGCGTTCTGTTAACTGTGACATCATCCAGAGAAGACGGCTCACCCGCTATAACCATCTAATGTAGAACAGATTACTAGATCAATGTGTGCTTCTGTGCTTGTTTGTCTGTCTTGTTGTGTCTCTGTTCTGTCTTCTGTAACCCCAGTCGGTCGAGGCAGATGACCGTTCATACTGAGCCCGGTTCTGCCGGAGGTTTTTCCTTCCCGTTAATGGGTGGTTTTTCTTCCCACTGTCGCTTCATGCTTGCTCAGTATGAGGGATTGCAGCAAAGCCATGTACAATGCAGACGACTCTCCCTGTGGCTCTACGGTTCCCCAGGAGTGAATGCTGCTTGTCGGGACTTTGATGCAATCAACTGGTTTCCTTATATAGGACATTTTTGACCAATCTGTATAATCTGACCCAATCTGTATAATATGATTGAACTTGACTTTGTAAAGTGCCTTGAGATGACATGTTTCATGATTTGGCGCTATATAAATAAAATTGAATTGAATTGAATTGAGAATATATATATATATATATATATATATATATATATATATATATATATATATATATATATATATATATATATATATATATATATATATATATATATATATAAAGAATGTGTATATATATATATATATATAAAGAATGTGTATATATATATATATATATATATATAAAGAATGTGTATATATATATATATATATATAAAGAATGTGTATATATATATATATATATAAAGAATGTGTATATATATATATATATATATAAAGAATGTGTATATATATAAAGAATGTGTATATATATATAAAGAATGTGTGTATATATATAAAGAATGTGTGTGTATATATATATATATATATATATATATATAATACACATTCCTGCATGAGTGTCCATTGTAGGTCATATTTTAAACCAAGAGCAGACAGCTCTTTTGAAACTGCGTTTTCCTGCTTTCTCTCAAAGATGGATGTTTTTAGTCCTTCATCATAGTCTTTAGGGCTTTATCCATTTAGCTCTTCGCTCTCACTGCCTCGATCCACAACCGCACAGATACAAATGCACTTAACTTACTTAAGAATTGCAGCAGTGAGGAAGATGGAGAGGTAGGAAATGTAGTAGTTTGTTGCGTGAAACAAAGACTTTTACAAGGTATAACACCATATATGATAAAACTGACATCATGAGGATTTGCAACATCAAGTTGAATCAATTAAGAAGGGGTTCGGCTGGAGTTCATGCAGAAGATTAAAGACAATCTCTGCTTTTAGTCAGGAGAAGAAATAAGAATGTAAGTTTAAAAGCACAATAATGTTGTTGAGCTCAATACATCTTCCATTCCTAAACATTGGGAAAGGGTGTTCTAATCCTAACAGGAGCAATACATTGGTAAATTGGTTAGCTCATGCAAGATTTAATTACCTTTTCCCATTCAGAACCCATAATCCACTTATCTTCTGCTGCTTCCTGTACACAACAAAAGGAGACATGAGTCAGACGAATGCATGTGGATCATATTGTTGAATTTCCTACATTTTTAATGAAACGGTTAAACTATCAGACAAAAATAAGTAAATAACAGAAATACATCTATTGCTCTTACTCGCTCTGTTCTCTCGGACTGCAGTCCCTGGTGTTAAACTTGGAAGAATTTTAATTGAGAACATCTGGTGGGTACTCAAGCTAATTACAATATGTGATACATTGTTAAAAAAGATATCTCCCAAGTGATTGCACTTTTGAAGATTAAAGCCGCAGAGGATCAATAAGCCATTTATTTTGCACATTTAAATGTCAGATCCTTTAATTTTTCCCTGTAGTGTTTAGTTGAATCATAGACGGTGATTTCCCCATAGCCACTGTTTCTGATGACAGACAGCTATTAAAATAAAGTTAAAAAACAATAAACATTTCAAGTCTACCCTGTTAATGTCAGCTAGTCTGTGTGGTGAGCAAAAACATTTTGTATACACCATACTTTATACATTATGTCATGACATAATCTGTGTTTCATAACTTGATCTAGGCAGACTCACTGGTCAGTTCAGCCTGACCTCGGTCAACAGAGATCATAACACCCAACATCCTCCCTTTTAGTTGGAAACATCTTATCTTTGCATCCACACTGATAATTCAGGAAATGTATTCATTTTGGAGCTGAAAAACAGAGATAAGCACATATTCAGCTATAAAACACTTTGTCTTAAGACAGACATAACTAATAGGTCGTGATTGTGATCATACTTTTATGTTTCTCCCCTTAAACAATTGTGCATATATGCAATTCACTGAAAGGCAAACTTGTAAAGCAACAGTCCTTAAAATTCTTAAAAAATATCCTCGATATTGGGTAGTAGTGATGATGTCTGAACAACCAGTAGTTGTTTGTCTTGTGCCTATTATGCACTTTGCATTATCTTTGTACTGAAATGTGCTATACAAATAAATTTCCCTTGCCTTGCCTTGCCTTGCCTTGCCTTACCAGGGTTGCCAAACTAATCTATCTCAGTTTCATCATATTAATTTAAATAATTAATTTTTATCATATCTTAATTTAAATATATCTTAATCATATCTTAAGTTTCTCAATTTAATCGATCCTAAAGCTGTATCTGCACCCTCCCTACAGCTGCTCATCTCAACAACAATCTGCTGCTGGAGGTTTAGACTCCAGCAGCAGCCATAAAAAACTTATGCAACCCACTTCATCGACAAAGAAGTTCGCAGTAGGAACTTTCATATAGCGGATGATAAAAAATTATACACCGAGCAATGTCACATGCTAGCTGAGCCATCGGTATGCTGCTGCTACAAGCTAACACTGCAACGATGGTTGAGAGAAACTTAAAAGGGTCAGTAAAGCTTGTGTGTCTTCAACATGTCATAGTTTGAGTTCTGTTCTTAGTTTAGGTACTGTTGGTGTTTGACATCTGTCATTGTTTTCAGTATTATTTCTGTGCAGTTCATTTGTTTTCTCTGTTCTGTTGGGATCTCGGTACTGATGTTGGCTCTGATTACCTACTCCACACACCTGCTCATCTCCACCCCTGCTGCAATTAGTTCTAACATGCTCCACCTGTATCTACCACTACTTAACCAGCTCCCAGACCCAACATCAGTGCCAGATCCTCTCATGAGCTTACTTGGTGAGTTGTATCCAGTGGTTTTTATCTATCTGTTGATCCTGACCTTATTTTGCTTTGTGGATTCTGAGACAGCTGATTCTTTACCTGTTTTACCCTGCTTGTTGGATTACCTGCTAGTTTTTGTCTTGATCGGACCGGTGTTTTGGATTTTCTGAGTTTTTGCCTTTCCAGGACATGTGTTTTTGGATTCCCTGAGTTTTTCTTTGTTCCTGCCTGTTTTTGGGTTCAGCTTTCTCATGTACTGACTGGAACTGTTTAATGAGCCTGTCTGTCCCTTTTTCTGCCAGTCTGAGGTTAATAAATCCTCCTTTCATCCACTCCTGTTGTCGGTCTGAATTCTGGGTCCATCTGTCCCCATTCATTACACAACAAGTTCTTTATTTTCTGTAATGCAATTAAAAAACATGAAATGTCATACATTCTGGATTCATTACAAATCAACTGACATATCGCAAGCCTTTTATTGTTTTAATATCGCTGATTATGGCTTACAGCTTAAGAAACCCAAATATCCTATCTCAAAATATTAGAATATCGTGAAAACGTATACTAGTAGGCTATTCAACTAATCACTTGAATCGTCTAATTAACTCGAAACACTGCAGGGTTTCCTGAGCCTTGAAAAACACTCAGCTTGGTTCAGTAAACTAAATCACAAGTATGGTAGTGGTTAAGAGACGACATAAGATTCTCACAGTAACTGGTGTACTGACCATGGCATTACTGTCCTTGATTGGCCTGCCAATTCCCCTGACCTGAACCCCATAGAGAATTTGTGAGGTATTGTGAAGAAGAAGCTGAAAGACACCAGAGCCAACAATGCAAATGAGCTAAAGGCCGCTATTGAAGCATCCTGGGCATCCATAACACCTCAGCAATGCCACAGGCTGATTGCCTCCATGCCACGCCGCATTGATGCAGTAATCTGTGCAAAAGGATTCCCAACCAAGTACTGAGTGCATTAATGGACATTTTCAAATGTTTGATTTTGTTTTGCTGTTATATATATATATATATTTTTTACTTGGTCTGAGGAAATATTCTAATATTTTGAGATAGGATTTTTGAGTTTTCTTCAGCTGTACGCCATAATCAGCGATATTAAAACAATAAATGGCTCGCGATATTTCAGTTGAT
Organism: Fundulus heteroclitus; assembly: GCF_011125445.2. Classification (NCBI taxonomy): domain Eukaryota; kingdom Metazoa; phylum Chordata; class Actinopteri; order Cyprinodontiformes; family Fundulidae; genus Fundulus; species Fundulus heteroclitus. The sequence continues at coordinate 33,303,011 of NC_046367.1, read as the reverse complement.
TTGTAATGAATCCAGAATGTATGACATTTCATGTTTTTTAATTGCATTACAGAAAATAAAGAACTTTATCACAATATTCTAATTTTCTGAGACAGTCCTGTAGCAAACATCTTGGACAGCACAAGCTAACACGATCTGTTTAAATATTAGCTTCACTGACAAGCACAGCCCAGTGGCGGTGTTCTGTCAGTGTGAGCTTCCCTGTCAAAGGGTCCTTCCACTCCAACCTGTGGTTCAAATCAACGCAGGAAAACGCTAATCACCTGACAGCCAGGTTGGCTACAAAATGGTGAAGCAGCTAAATAAACCAGTGTGTCTCCCTCCATTCCTTCTCTGTTTAGTTGTAAAGCTATTGGAGGCTAACTCTTAGGTTTACATGCAGCATTATTAATGTCTTCTGGTTGTTTAATACGACGTAGGCCTACATGTTCTTGTATGCTGATATGTCTGTGACGAAATGTTGTGCTACCTCAGATAACAATGGTTAATGATATGAATTCCCAGATCATTACAAGTGATTTCAAGAGGATACATTTGTGGACGACTTCAGTTATGAAAGAAATGCGTTGCATATTTAAGCCCTGAATATTATAATTATACTGGATTTATATCTTATGTTTCCACTGTTTCGACAGTTCAACCTCTTTTTCTAAGACAGTTTTCTGAGATGTAGCAGTAGTTGAGTGTTCTTGCCATTAGCTGTTCGATGCCATTAATGTTGACCCTACGGCATAAAGGAGTTATATTTGTGCCACATAGTTGAGACTGGTGTGTGTGTTACTGTCAGTCTGAGCAAGCAATGTACCTAGTATGCACTCAAGTTTCAAAGTGGGATTCTATGCCTGTTTTTCTTTTCCGTCCCTTATAAATATTCAGTTGCAACAATGCTCATGCGCCACTGCCTGTATGACATTGTTATTGGCTTGTACTTCTAATAGTCTGCTCACTGGCTACAACAATTAGAAGATTTAAGTGACTTGACCCTGCAATTCAGTTAAGTTTGGTTCGAGGCTTTTCCACTATTTACAGATCGTATTAGTAAAAACGCAACATGAGGACAGCCTGTGTTTTTTTAAAGACCCAAACTGCTGTTGCTCAAACTCTGTAGCCTATTGTTTAAATCATATAGTTTACTCATTGTGGAAAAGGGATTGAAGTTAAACTTGATTATTTGCTTAGATAAGTAGTTAAACTTATCACCCTTAAAGAGGTCCATTGGTTCAAATTATGATCTAACACAAAATAACTGAGAAATGGACTAGAAGGTCATTAACTTATGTCTCAGATTTTCTTTTGGGACTTCCATGTGCACATATTGACCCTCCACCATCCGTCTAATATCAATGAAATCAGTTTTGTGTGCCTGTGCTGAGTGCCATAATTAGGTTATATTCTGCCAATGGACTCACTCTGTCTTGTTAATGAATGAATTATTAATTGATTAATTAATAAGTAATTCATCTGCTCAATTAGTGATTACTTATGGGACTGTCATTATCACCGAAGCCAAATGCAATTTCTTCCTGTGGTGCATAAGCTGTAGCTGTCATGCCTCTGGACACATTCACACATGCATCTGTTTCTACTTACGGGCGAGGACACTCTTCATAACGATCTTAACTGCAGATTGAATGCTTCATTCTAAACATTTTACCCATGGAAACTACAATTTGGTCTCTGCCTTCACAAGCAGTCCCCATTCCTTGATGTCTACTCAGGTTTTGGACCTCAGCATGCCATAAAAAAACAACAACACGTACACACTCATATACACATGCAGAAAAGCTGGGGAGATGGCCAGTCATCAGATTCAGATGCAGCCATCCATCTTGATTTATGTGAGACGTAAAGCTAAAATAATAAAAAATAAAAAAAACAATCAAATAAATAACCCAGGCAACACTGCCAGATATGCACATGCAGGCATACACACACGTACACGGCCTCTTGGCTCATTGTGTGTGTGTGTGTGTGTGTGTGTGTGTGTGTGTGTGTGTGTGTGTGTGTGGGGGGTATTGGCAGACTCAGACCCGCTCTTGTCATGTGTCATCTTTAAATGACAGTGCTGTAAAGCATTACAGAGAGCCGAGCGGAGGAGAGAGGAACTGTCAGGGCTCTGTTAACCAGATAAATGATTCTGCCCTGCTAGCCTGTTAACTGGCAGCTGGTATCCCTTCCAATCAGAGACACATCCTGCCTCCTGCAACAGGTGCACGCGAACCGGCGGGGGGATAAAAGAACAATACACATAGTGTTTAACCCATAAAAAATATTATTTAGTCTCCAAAGATACAATTCTTGTAAATATTGCACGATTTTCAAGTCACCGTATATATTGTTTCATGCGGAAACAATTGGTTTTAATTATTCTGAGCCAGTTCCTGTATAAAGGCTACAGTAAATCTTTGCCTGACCATGCATGGAGGAAACTTTAGCATGAAACATTTTAAAGTAGACAGGCGTGAATTTCCGTTTACAGCTGTTATAAAACAGCCACGCTGAGTTTCTTTTGGTCTTTACCGCAAAGTTGAGCTTTGCTTTGACAAACACATTTACTTTGTTGGTTAAAGGAATAGAGAGAATTGCAAAATTGCATAATTTGCTATGTTCCAACCATTGACTGTAATGCATTTTAATGGAAATGGATGTAATAGATAAACACAGTCCATTGTCTATTTGTGATGTGGAAGGTAAAGGAGATATAACTATGTTATATTTAGCAACCGACAAATTAAAGCAAACTTGGAACTGAAGATTGGCGATATGGAGTTAAAAAGGGTAAATGAATATAGATATCTTGGAATATTCAAGAGAAAGTTTTTAGAAACACCTTTAAGGAGGTAAACCAGGAGATTAAAGTTGTAGGAACAATTTTAAAGTTTAGACAGAAAAAAGGGACTGGTGCCCGACTGAATACATGAGATCTGCTGATTTAGCCAGCTCTAGGAAATGACTGGAAGTTCATACGCTGGACACACTTTGAATAAAAGCTCTATCAAAGTTCTTCTCGGTCTAATTCACTCTTAATAAGTCAGTGCATACTTTATTGTGAAATGTTTCCATGCCACTTTCAATACAATTCAATTATTCAATTAAACAACCATCAGAGGAATGCTAAGTAACACAGGCTTCATTACCTTTTCCCCCATCAAATGGCATGACTTTGCATGTTTATAAGATCCTTTCAAGTTCTAATTTCAAACAGAATAAATTATATTTTTGGGCATTAATTAGTCTTAATAGAATAATGCTTTAATTAATGATAATTTTTTGTCCTCGCCAAAGAAAACCTATTATATAAAAACTGACTGCTTCGGTTTGAAATCAAAAACCTCTTTGATTTCTTCGGCACTAATGTATGAGCATCACTTCACCTGCCAGCTGTCATCTTTTCATCTCTGCCTTGGATGTTTTTTATTACATTTTTCTTTCTTTCTGCATCTCACAGCTCCTTCAGCTCCTGCTGCTCAACGAAGCAAGATCATCTGCAGCAAGCAAAGCAGAGGGAGGATTTCCAGGAGGATACAAATGTGTAAACTACAAAAATACATTACAAATAACTCACATCCTTGTTTTTTGCACTGTCATGAATGTCCCATACAGAATTAAGGCCATATATCCCCTCCTGCTCAATGTTCATTGTGCATCCTGGCATTAGCTAAATCACTCCGAGCCCCCCTTCAAACTGTGGTTTAATTCAATTTGTGCACAGAAGGTTATGTGGGTCCAGCTGATTACGTTAGCATTGCACTGACAAGAAGCAGCTTCTGTCAGCTTTTCAGCAGGAAGAAAAAGCAAGCTTTGTGCAGCTGGGGATAGCGCTGTTAATTGGCAAGAAAGTGACGTTCCAGAAGCGGATCATCAGTTTTCTAGACTGTGACTATAACTACCGATAAATAAAGAGATGAATTGCCGTTTTTTTTTGGCTTTAGGCAGTGTTAAGAAAGTGTCTCCATCTTTTTCCATCTACAACACATAGCTCATTAAACCGAGTTTTTGCAAAAAAAAAAAAAAAAGAAAAAAAAAGAAAGGGTAATTGTAAATGTGTCTCTGCCTCAGCTTCATTCGGGAAAATGTTGTTAAATAACCTTTTGTAACAGCTGAATCTTAACATCACATTCCGTATAATTCATCCTCCCTCTCCTCCCGGACCTATTAAGGCCTAATTGGAGCCGAGCTACTTACCACTGATGGGATCAATGGGAGAACCCACATTGGATACACACCATTTTCATTACTCACTGCAGTTCAATACATGGGCAGCCACCACAGCACTTAGTTAGTCCATCAGTAATAAGGACGTCCACAGAGTATGTCAGATGCTAGAAACGCTTCTCCGAAATGGCCTTACACTGAAGCTGAAATATATCATGCAAATTGCCCTGCTGGATGGGGATCTGCTATAAGTCAGCGGAAGGAGCAGACTATGTTCCAATACACAGAAGCAAATCAAAGTTGCTGATAATATATAGTAACCGGATTTAAAGGGGCAGCGGAGAAGCTGAAATACACCAAAATGTGTTTTGAGGTTATGATGTTTTTAAAAAAAAAGCTTATTTCTAAAATTCTTTTTGCAGTAAAAGAATGGATTTTCTCAATACATCCAAGAGACAAAGGGTGATGTTAATACATCACACTGTAACTGTATTATGTCACTGAGATTATATTTTGCATTGCTTGTTATCCCTGTGTAAAGGTACCTGTCCAAAGGTATTGTCCAGAGTGCATCCAGATCCCAAACCCCAAGCATAATTTCATTCCACCATGGAGACGACCTGGTTTTAGTTGAGATATAGTGAATATAATCATCTATGACAATGACAAAGAGAGAAAAATACTAACAATGTGCTTTTCATAAATGTCTCAGATACAGTGCTTTGTTGCTGCGTATGAGTTTCTTGTGACTAAAAAGAATAATGACGCAGGGACAAACAAAATGACACAATATGATTTTTGCTGTATCTTTACTTAATCCTTACAAACAAAGATGTATTTGAAATCAGATATGGGCTACATTGCTGCTCCTTTATTAAAAGTAAAGGGAAAAAAAGGTTCACAAGTGTAACTCACGATCATCCATGCATCCATGCATCCATCCATCCATCCATCCATCCATCCATCCATCCATCCATCCATGCATCCATGCATCCATCCATCCATCCATCCATCCATCCATCCATCCATCCATCCATCCATCCATCCATCCATCCAGAATTAGGTTTAATTGCCAAGTTTCTTCATACACCAAGGAATTTGACTTCAGGTCCACTTTGCGCTTAGTGAAGACATCTTAGGTACAATATACAAAAAAGGTAAATAGAAATGTGTTCTTGTAAATTAAATATAAATACATTTTTATGTAAAGAGTGCAAATAAGCATGTCCTCTATGCAGACCTAATTGCTAGTTTTAGTTTGGACCTTTCCAGTTTTGCGGATGAGCCAAACCACACATTGATGGATGAAAAACGTTTCAACATAGTATCTCACGGCTACAACTTACCATCCTACATTGTGCTTAAGAGCTTGCAGTGAGAAGCACATTTATGAGCAAATCTTTAAAAAATTACCTAGCCGTGCAGTGTGCAAAAGGATTGTGCAATTAGCAAAAACACTAAGATGAACTGCACAATAGGATTCAATTCGGTTTATTTACACATGACCAATTAACGACAAATGTCCCCTAAAAGCACCTTGAAAGGGAGACAGATCCAGTATATACCTAGAAATATAATAAAGCCAACCAAATATAATCCAAGCATAAGCTGCCAAAATTTTTTAATTGCACACAGTGGGGAGAAATGTACATTCGGTAAACTTTAAAGGAGGCTTGTGAATACATAAATGAAACGCCGGACAGCAACTCAGCTCGGGAGTGTCTGCGGGTACAACAGGCCCTCAAACAAGTTCAAAGATTGTCCAACTGTAATTTTCCAGAGACAGAAAGGAGCGCTCCTAAAGAAAGTTTGTGGACGCGCTGCATCCATTTGGCAGAACACCCTCCGCTAATTGGGAAACAGAGGACAAAAAGTGCTCGTGCTTTCAAAAAGACACCGTGTGGTTGCACAGCCAGAGCCAACAACACTAATAGAAAGAAATAACTCAAATTAAAGTATTTTTTTTCAAAGTTATATACCTGTGGACTTATATAGAGCTAACAACATGGAATTTGACATCTCTCAAAGTGAATGGCTAATAATTGTTTTATATTAGGAGGTAATTATAACATTATTGAACATTTCATCCCAATGAGTCGCAATGAATGCTCAGATTTTTTTGTCGAATTCAAAAGATGTTTGAAATAACTAACACAGGTTTTTGGCGATAGCACAGGGGCAGAAAAAAATGTGCCAAAAACCACTAAAAAAAAAAAAAAAAAAAAAGGAAACTAACTAGCATTTCCAAAACTCGTCGTGAACTCACAAGCTGTCGTTTCACAGCCAAAATTCAGATCTTACTCCAGAAGCTCGGTTTCTTGTCAGGCTCCACGACGAAGGACATGATGCAAGGACACAACTGGTGGGTGGAGACTCTTAGTCTTGCCCATTCCTCAAATGAGCTAAGGGTGCCACATAAATGTCTGGCCTCGCCATTAATTTCCCCCTCCCTCGTTGTTCTCCTCCCTGTCCCGAGAAAGCAAAGCACTTAGGTTAATATGAATAACGACGATGACTGTTTTCCAGACCGGCCCTTCTCCACCGCCACTATTGAGAAAGCTCTAAAAGGACCAAAGATTTACGGCCACAAATGACATCATCATCTTCTGCTTCTTTAGCTGCGTCGCTTTCCGGTTAAAAATATCTTTTTTACTTGACTTTTCTTTGCTCATCGTTTTTTTATGAGTCCCTTTTCTTTCTCATATCTGACTCCTTGTGCTCCACAGTATACCAGATAGGATTAATCTATGTAATGTACGTGTTAATTAAATTACCTACAACACAGAGAATACTGGTGTTATTTGTCACGAAGGCGTTAAATCAACTAGACATGACATGCAGTCCGTAACAAAAGTATTCATACCCGTTTGAGCTATTTCACATTTTGTCAAGTGGCAACCAGAAACCTTGAGGTGTTTTGAAGTATGAGAGGATTTAATTTTTAATATTTAAGAGGAAAGAAAGTGATACAAAGTTTTTTAAACTATTATTACAAATAAAAATCTGAAGAGTGTTGCCCGTGTAGCTGCATGCAAAATATCATTCCCTGAATATTTTACAATACAATTTTAAAAGAGACACCGTTATTATTATTGCAAAACGCTTGAGACTTGGGGTGGAAATTCCCCTTCTTGCCTGACAGTGACCATGAGCATGAGTGGAGTGGAAAAGGCTTAGTTCAGGTCAAAGCATATTCACGTGTTAGAATGACCCAGTCAAATTTCAGCCCTAAATCTATTTGTGAATGTGTGGCAAGACTTGGAAATAGATTTTTTTGGAGGTCCCCTCCATTCATTCTGAATGAGCATGAGGAACTGGCAAAAAATTCACTTACTAAATATGAAAAGCTGTTCAAAGGTAGATAAAAAAAGAACCTACCCATTCACTACTAATGTATTGTTTAATAACAATAAATACCAATAAAATCAATTAAAGGTTGAATATCAAGGCCCTGCCAACCTTTAAACCCAGCATTGTAGTAAATAATTAATTTTCTTTTCTGCCTTATCCATATGGTTTGTTGGCTTCCATCTTTTCGGACGTTTTACCGCATCTGTCTTTCATCTCATCATTTCAAAAGGTATGGACTTTCTTTACTTGGCTCACATTCTCATATCACCTTAAACTAATTAATTTGTGCCTTTTCCCATCTAGTGCCAAACAATGCCGAGTGGAGTTCAAGTGTTTTCCAAAAACCCCAGGCAAATACTGTACTCATCAATGTCTTGCAGGATGCTTCCCTATCTATCTATCTATCTATCTATCTATCTATCTATCTATCTATCTATCTATCTATCTATCTATCTATCTATCTATCTATCTATCTATCTATCTATCTATAGATATCTATAGATCTATAGATTTATAGATATCTACCTATAGATATATAGATATCTATAGATAAATATCTATATATCTATCTATAGATATCTATGGATATATAGATATCTATATATCTATATATAGATATATATGGACACAAGGACATTTGTGTGACCACTGGCCTTCAGTTATTCAGTTGAAAACAACGATGCAGAAAGATGCAGATCTGTATCAGTTGTTCTCATCAGGTTCTGTATGATGGTTTGTGCGCTCTTTTCAGATGCTGTTTCCTGCAGAGCAGAAAGCGTAGAGTCATCTTCAGCGTCTCAGTAATGATGACAGAGAGGTTGACATCTTTTGCAGCAAGTAACACCAGTCAGGCGCTAAAAAAACCTCTCTGTCTTGCTGTGGGCGACAATATCTTAGCTCATAAAACTCTCAATGGCAAGCATTTATTTGAGATTTAAACTGTGCCCTTTGTTAACATAGGTCAAGTTTTGTACAAACTTTATTTCAGTTGTTGATACTTATCACTTTTCTACATCTATTAACCTGTTCAATCAACACACATGTGTCTTACTTGAATAGTGTCCTCCTGTTTTTTTTCCATGTTTAAGAGTGAATGAGAAAAATTGGATGTTGTGTTCCACTATATTTACACCCCTGGAAAACAGGAAGTTTTGGATGTTTAATTAAAGGTTCTGGGATACTCTGACTGTCTTTAAAAAACATATATAAATAATTGAATGTTGGAGTAATATTCCTTATTGGGAGTTATTTCGGCTGCAACACTGTAGTAATGATAAAATTGTTTACATATTTCTCTGTTTCTGTTTTTATTAAGAATAAAAAGAATAGATGTTTATAATGTTTTGTCAAAATCACTGTGCTCAGGTTATTTTCTGGACTTTTTTTTCATTTTGGAAAAAAAAACTTTGTGATTTATGAATTCTGCATATCAATGTATTTATGGAATACTAACTATGTTCGGGGAGGTCTTCCCTGTAGGCTCAGGGATGCACTGAAATGCAAAAATACAAAGAAAGGCATTAAAATGCCTTTCAGTACTAACCCCCTGTTAATTAGCTTGCAGGTCAACCAGAGGTTTTTGTTGACAAATACATAACAAACGTCAAAGGTTGATGATTTATTAATGTTGCATTAAACATGAAGGGTTTCTCTCTGGAAAAATGCTGTAATCCTATGATCTTGACTTCAATTTAACTTATATATATATATATATATATATATTAATAGGTATAGTGTCTCATTAAAGTGAGTGCACCCCTGAAGTCTTTGTAAATATAATTTCATCTGTTAATGGATCAACATATCAACACTACAGATATGACACTTCAATACATTATAACCACAGTACAGCTTTTACAACAGTGTTTTGAGCGGTTTAGACATATGTTAATGTTAATGTTTAAACCGCTAACAACAAAAGTGAGTACACCCCCAATGTGAAAATGTCCACATTGTGCCCAGTTATTTTCTCTCTCCTGGTGTCATCTGACTTCTTATGTTACAAGGTCTAAGGTGTGAATGGGGAGCCAGTCGCTCACTCTGGTTATTATTTTCTCTGGCCCCTTTAAATTTATCTATCGCGTTCAGATTCTCTTATGATGGTCACTGGAATTTCACCTCATGGCATTGAACTCTCTGAGGATCTGAAAATAAATATGTTTCGGGGATTGAAAGATTGCCAAAAAGTGACGATGTCCTTCGCAGGTCTAGAAACTAATATTACATCATACGCCTAATGCTTTAGATCTGTCATGTTTAAACTGTAATTATTACAACTGATTTAAGTATAATTAATCAGAATTTTTGGTAACAGATACAGTTTAGTAGCTTTAGGGAAGCGTTCATTAAATAAATTAATAAAACTAGAGTTTTTGTATAGCGTGAGTGAATAATAAAAAAATATGCTTTATTAACTTACATTCCTTCTATAAAAAATGCCCCATGTTAGAGTCATAACTTAAGACTCATAAGTGAGTATTACTTCACATAAAACTTTGATACCTTTCAATTTGCAACCTTCAATGTTATGTGACAGGTTTGAGGATAAAGCAAATCTGAAGTTTTTATTGTGTGTGTGGTTTTAGAGAGGAAGCCCATGATTGACAGCACTGACATTTTTGACAGCTATACAATTCGGAGGTGGCTGTTTTGATTGATGCCTCCAAGCAGGCGGCAACCCTGAGATTAAACCTGGCAGTTCTCTGTCAGCACACAGATTTGTATTTACCGTAATATAGAAGCTTAAATGTATTGTGTGACGAATCCTAGAGGATCTTTTTTTTTTGGAGGTAGGGTACTTTAAAGAGGTGATTGGTACCCAATATCTTACCTGCAGTTGATTTGCTCACTCATTGCTTTAGTACATTGAAGTTTATAGACATTTGTTTCTCTTAAGATCATATACTGTAGTTTCACATAAATCGAGGTCAGGACTTTGACCTGGTCCTTAAAATGTCTTGACTCCTTTCTTCCTTTTATTTGCTTAATGGCAGGGGAGTTCCTCCATGATCCTGGGTTGATAAATTGGTATAGAAAACACATGAATGGATGGATTTTACTACCTTTACCACTGTACAGTTTTAGTTTTGCTGCTGTTTGGTATCACTGGAAACTTTCATGACCCAGGTTACTTGAGGACAGATAGTCACCTCAATGACTGTTGCCAAAGGTCCAGATCAGATAGATGAAAAACCAAGCTCAGCGCATCACAGCTCCACCACCATGCTTGATAATTAATATGAACAATCTACTGTTTTTGTTTTTCTGCAAACATTGTGCTGTCCGTTATGGCCAGACATCTCTCCTTTGTATTTAAAGCTATAGTTTGAAATCCTGTACAGAAACACTGTTTGTTATACTGGGATTTCATCCTGAAAGTAGTCAAAATATTATGTATTCAGAAATAGGAGGTTAAAAAATTAGATCTCTGAGAGCTGCATGACTGTAAAACCTCTGACCAATCCCTGCCATTTGGACCGAATGGCAGGGATTGGTCAGAGGATTGGTCCTGCCCTCACCCGCCTCTGTCCCTCAAGTTCTGGAGTTATTGCCTTATTTATTGGTTGGCCCACATGGCAATCATTCTAATGCCAATGTGCGTTTCTTGTTAGTTTCCATTTGCTGGCTGTGCATGCACACTTCTAGTGTTTATGTATCCGGTTAGCTTAGCGGTTAGCTTCGGTGTTAGCCGTTCATTGTAGCTCCCCTGCTCTCACCGTAGACTTTGAAAATGGCTGAGAGTCGCGAGAAGTAACAACAATGTACAAGTTTATGTGAAGAAAAGGAAGGCTTCAGTAGAAAGTAATGAGACCAGAGTGGATTTGAGAGATTTTTTTTCATGCGATCCCCAACTGCAGAAGAGCAAGGTAAGACGGACTTGGGTATTTCTTACCTACATTTCTAGAAAAAAAAATCGTTGACTCTACCTTTAAATGTCCTAAGAACATTTTTCGATAACTTTAAGTGACAGAAAAGTTATTTAAAGGAAGGAAGAAGCCGCTCTTACAAACGATCCCTGCCGCTTCCACCTTTTATCTGATTGCACTGTTGTGAACTTTAACATTTAGAGTGCCAACTTAAGCTTTATAGAGTATTAGATGGAGCTTTTTAGGTCTTTGCAGTTTTTCTTAGCACTGAAATTTATGGAATTAGGGTGATGTGGGTGACATCCAATCCTTAAAGTTTTTCCAACTATGGATAACCTTGCTGACTGGTTGACTGACCACCAAACTGCTTGGAAGTGGCCTCATAACCATATTTAGAGTAAAAGACCGCAACAATTGCTTCTCCTGTGTCATTGCTTATGTCTTTCCTTCTTGGTATTGAGGTAAATTACACTTGCAACCTCCAGACTTTTACCAGAACTCTTGGTTAAATATAGGCGCTCACTCTTTCTCAGGATGAGTAAGATTAGCTGCACCTGGCTCCTTATTTTCTTTTACAAGCAACAAGGTTATACTTAGTTTATCCCATGATTGCATTGACAGTCATGAAAACCTCTCTGAATGCATTTAAAAGGATTGTTCTTAAACAAATTACTATGTGCTCCCTTCTAAAAACATTTGGGTGTCCACGTTGTGCCTCTATTAACACATTTATGTGCCAAATACAGTAGTAAGAAGAAAACACCAAATCAAAGTAGATGTGCTAAATTAATATAATTTATTTAACCCCACATTTACAACTGTACTCTTATAGACACCAGATGAATAAATAAATAAATACTCGTTTTCTTCAGTGCTGCATTTAAAAGTAAATTAATTTGTTCTCATACGTCACACATGTATATACATTTAATCACACAAAAATACAGCATAACTATTACCAGTATTTTTTTTCTTTAACAACATGGAGCAACAGGGTGTCAGTCCAGGTGCTGACACAGATTGTTTTATGTGCATCTGTATACAAGTTTGTACATGAATGGCACACGGAACCAATATGGAGGACCATCAACATTCACGATGAAGAGCAAAAAGATAAACCGACTGACACGATACAAAGCGTAGGACAAGAGGTCACCAAAATGAAGAAGCTGTTGTTCAAGTGACGCGTCACTAATTCTGCCACTATGATGAAGCAGGTAGAGTTGTAGCCTGACGGCAGATATACGTCACACATATACACCTTTTACATCGTGTCACGTTTGTTCTCCGGCTTGGCAATCGAGAACAAATTTTCACACCTTAAATGCCGCAGACAGATTAGATTCCTTGGGTAGGAAATAAAAAGTAAACAATATGTTTTATTGTGTTGAGGGGTAGATGTACAAGACAAAACATGTCCAGCTTATTGCTTTTTTTTAATGCTAATCTTTCTAGTGAAGCCATTTACTCAGTTACAGCCATCATGAGTCTTGCAGCAGATTTTTGAGACGTTTCGGTGGCCAATGTGACGAAGAGGAGCGGTGGACACTAATATTGAGGTTAAAAACTCTCTTGTTTTTGCTATAAAAAGGTTCTGCGCTGATTGTGTGGTGCCAGGCAGGGACTTTATAATACAGTGAGAGGCGTGAATAAACTAGAGATTAAGCGACTGTGGACTCAGCGGGAGGAGGAGTTGTCCAGCGATTTTTGGGTCGTGAGGCTGGGTGAACGAGATTCAAGTGTAAAATGGCTTTGAGTCATTCTGTATGACTAGAAAACCACAAAATAAACATTGTCTATTTACCACTGAAAAGCTAACCATGAGATGGTGTGAAAGATAACCCAAAAAAACAAAACAACTGCTCATTTTGGTCGTCTACAAAAGAAAGATTTAAGCGGTCTTAAAGATTGTGTTTGATTTTGGCGTATTGTTTCCATTCTTATATGACAACCTGGTCAGATTTCCACTCTTGAAGCAATAACAGCACAATATTATGTCATCTTTTTAATTAATTAAAAGCTGTTTAGCCTCACCTCTGTTTTCTTGGATTATTCTGAATGCACCTCCAGCAAAGGTGAAATCAATTAGGGGTCCAGGCCTGTGAATGTACAAAAATATGACTGTAAAGCTTGGAGGGTTTGTACCACAATTATACGGGATAAAAAAAAGACTGGAGATTTCCTTTGGAATATAGGTTCAGTCCCTGCACCTAACGTCAAAGACAATATTTTTTCCTAATGTTTTCCAACTGTACCGTAGTCACTATGGGTAAAAAAAAAAAAAAAAAAAACTTGTAAGGAAATCTCACAGTAGTTTAGGAAGAAATTAGCTTTAAATATGCATATTGTATCTCAGGATGAAGCTGACTAGAGAACAGCTGGTGGATTTATGAAATCTAACCAAGATGATTAGGCAATGTATGGACAAATATTAATGGCTAACAGGCTTCTATTTAAGCTGGTGTATGTTTGACACATAGTAATAGATATTTAATTGAAGTCCAAATAGTAAACCTGAAACATGATTTCAAACACACATCTAATTATAGGGGACACTACAATTTAGATGGGTTCATTGAGACAAAGTGATTAGCAGAATACTTTACATTCACGGTTTTGCTGAAAGGTAATATGTTTAGTTTAGTATCAAATGAGTAAAATGGGTATAAATCTAACCTTCGAATGTTAAAAAAATCTTTCAAAGTCACCAATTTCACCCCGATGAGCTCAGGTTTTCGGTATCTATGCTTCAAATGACACTGAGTGTAAAATAAGCGGTCCAAACCGAAGTCTGTCACCGTACCTTTCTGTATTCAGAAATGTGAGATTTAAAGGGGACACATCTTCTTCACTTCACACTTCTTCCTTTTCACATTTAAATCATTCAGTATGGATAACTGCAATACTTTGGTCTAAATTCCTCATTAATTTACCACTACTACATTGTTAAGCAGCTCCGCGGCAAATACTGTGATATAATTGTTCAAAGAACGTAACAGAGAATAGAGGAAAACAAACAGCTTGAAAAATATGCCCAAAACAGAATCTCTAGATATCCACACAGCTCCTGGCAAGACCACATTAAGATTTTCTGCACTCCTGGAGACTTTAAGTGCACATTCAAACGTATTTAAGAGATAAAAAGTAGATTTAGCATATGTCCCCTTTAATCTAATATTTGCATCTCTTTTGCACTGAAGTTTACCGTTAAAAACAGACTTTTTTTCTTAAAAATGTGAATATGTGTCCATTTAATAGCTGATATCAGAACATGTATGAGGATATTAAACTATTAAAAAGAGCAATTTCTGTATTACTGTTTATAACATGCTAAGGAAACCCCATAAACCCTCGCTGTAATTATCTTCGTCGTATAAATCAAATGTCCTGAGGGATATTCCACTTGGGGCTGAATCAATAATGACCGGCAATACTAACACTGTCCTGGGGGGAACAATCATTTCCTGTCTCTGTGAACCTGCAGTGACTGAGCAGTCAATATAGCTTCAGGATGAGCGAACGAACCATCAAAGGTTCTCAAAAACACGCCGACACGAATTTCATATCTGCAGATCAGGATATAAACAACAGGCTGTGCTGATCACCTTAAAAACATGATGGTATTTTTGTTTTCCCTTGTATGTGTTTTTTATGTTTGCCAGACAGCTACCGGGTCCATACATGTGCTTAATGGTGGCTGAAGCGATTCAACATTCTTCTTTCCCACTTCAAACAAAGGTGAAACAGTAATAAAAACGTGCTTTTCATGAAACACCCAGACGAAGAGAGAAGCAATGGATATGAAAACTAGACGAATGCTCTTTAAAAATTATTGCTCTATTGACAAACTTTCTATGCAAACTTAAAAACCCAGCAAGACCAACCTGGACCATTCACCTAAAGCTGCTCTGTTCGCAGGCAGAAATACAGTGCCTTGGAAAACTACTCATGTCCCTTAAACCTTTGGCATTTTGTTTGGTTCCAACCAAAAACCACATTATATTTCATTAGGATTTTAAGTAATAAACCATTCCAAGGCAGTGAATAATGGGGAAAGCAAAACCATACAAGGTTTTAACTTTTTTTTTAACAGATATAAATCTGAAATGCCTGGAATACATTTGTATTCAGCAATCTCTGCTCTGATACTCCTAAAAAAAAACCAAAAGCAACCGATTGCCTTTAGAAGTGACCTAATTAGTAAATAGACTCCTTTTTGTGTAATTTCAGTATAAATTCATGTGTTCTGTTGAAAGTAAGGCATAAAATCACTGACTGCATGGAAAACACTATCCCCATGGTGAAACATGGTGGTGGTAGCATCATGCTGTAGAAATGCTTTTCTTTGGCAAGGGCGGGGGAGTCTGATTAGGATTTTTGGAAATTTGGGGGAAGCTATCCTGTTAAAAAAAAAAACCTGTTAGAGGCTCCAAAAGACTTGAGACTGGGCCAGAGGTTCTCCTTCCAGCAGGACATTGGCCCAAAACAAACCTGAAATGGTTTAAGGTATAATCATGTGGTAAAATGATTAGAAGTCCAGATCTAATTTTAATTGATAATATGTTGGAAGAATTTAAAAAAAGCTGATGTTCACAGATGTTCTTCATTCAGTCTGGACTGCATGATTTTGTAAAGATGAATGTCGGAAATGTCCGTGTGTGAATGTGCAAAGATAGTTCTGCAAAGCCTGGACCGGGCTGAATACAAATGTATGCCAAGGTTTTATTAGTTAAAAGTGTTCAGAGCCACGTGTCTCTCAAACACCCCCTCCCCACACTCTGCACAGATCAGCGGTTAAAGACAATAAACAGTTGGACAGATGGATCACTTTCCATCGTGACCAACGACTTTCAGCGAGTCCACCGCAGACAATCTTAACAGGATACACTGTTGTTTTTGTGTAACATGACTAAATGTGGAAAAGTTTAAGGGGAAAAAACTAATTTAGCAAGGCACTGCATTTGCATCGACACGCATAACCTGAGCTTAGACAACCAGACATAAGCACTGCTTCTTAGTTCTAATGCACTTTTCTCAAGACCGGCCACCACTTGAAAAACTATTTCCCTTTATCGTAGCTTTCACCACAGCAGCAGCAGCTAAATAAAAAAAAATGGTTGTAAATTCACAGAGCCATGGTCAGAAAAAAAAAAGCAAATAACTGAGCTTTGTACAGACGATTTGGAGCCAAAGATGAGTTTCTAGAGAGAAACACACCTTTAAAAAGCGGATGGAGGAGGCACCGATTCGCAGACATAACTTGTGGAGTCACTTGGAAGCCGCAGAAGGTTTCTGCTGATCTGGCTCACAGTGTGGCAGTAACAAGTTTCCTGAAGGACGCCGACGCCTCTTTTGATTCTTCCTCCCCCCCCCTTTCACATTCCTCGGTTCAAGTTTCCTTTGTGCGTTTTTGTCGTCTAGTTCTCGCTGTGGAACGACTCCGGACTCGACGCGCCATCGTCGCTCAGGACCTCGGTGTTGGTGAAGGTCCCGGCGAGCGTGGCGCCCAGGGCTTGCCTGACCGGCGCCATCTCCGAAAGGATGATGTTGTCGTGATTGCTTACCAGCGTGGCCTTGTCCATGATCTCTTTGCTATGCTTGGACACGACCGCGTCCAGGAAGTCGTACCTGTGGGACAGCATGCCGCTTTCGAACAAGTACTTTGTCAGGTAGGAGAAGGCCACGTTCGCCAAGAACGACGCCAACATGGACATGGACTTGAAAGGGAACCTCTGCTGGACGAAGAACTCCACGTCTCCAGTGAGGTGGTGGACCCTCTCCACCGTCACCCAGCCGGGGTAATAGATGAACGGAGGCAGTTTCAGGTAAGGCTCCCCTCCGCCGATGCGCAGCAGGAGTCCAAAGATATACGCTGCCACCGAGCCGTACGTGTTGGTGCCTTTGACGAACAGCACGCTGAGAAGTTGGGGGAAGATGATGACGTAGACGAGGTCGGAGCTTAGGTACCAAAGGCCGTACACAGATCCGGTCAACAGCGCCATCGCTGTAGCAAGAGCTCCGAACACAAAGATGGTGATGCGCATCACCCAAACGATCTCGTTATCCGAAGCCTGGAGGAGAAAGCAAAGGGGTTGCCTTTGTTTTTGCTTTTTTGGATTGCAATAAAATGTTGATTGATCACGGGGGATGAGTAAGAATAATCGTGCACGTAATCGTTTTCGGTGCTCTTACCGACTGCCTGAAGGCGAGCTGATAAATGTTCCTGGCAAACATGGAGCTGGCCGAAAGTATGGAGGAGTCTGCTGATGACATCACCGCTGCCGACACCGCCCCGAGTCCGAAGAAGGAGATGTAAGGTGGGCAGAGGTGCTGAAGCACTATGGGAAGGATCATATCTGATTCATCCTTGTCCTTTGGAGCGAGGGAGCCATAAGTCGTTTGGTTCCAGTCTGAAAAAGATGTTTTTTATAAAAAAAAAAAAAAAAAAAAAAGCATTGCAATGAAGTTCAGTTTATATCCTTTGAGGTTGTTTGCTCTGAACAAAACGTTTCCTAACTTTTATTCTGATCCATTTAGCTTTTAGGACAAAAGATTTCACAGTTAAATCTGATTATGAGCCTCCCCGTGGATGCACACGTCTTAGCCGCAGAAAAACAAAAGAGCTTGGAGTTTTCAGTGGATGGAAATACAACAGAGATTATCAGGTCTCTGTGGTTTGACTGGTTAAAATAAAAAGAGGAAAACATCTGAGTCATAAGAAAAAAGTAACAGTAGTAAAGAAATGCGCATTTCTCTAGTAAGCTTCATTCTGATGGTAAGTTTGATTTATAGTCATTTTGCTGATAATGCATCAAAATTTTCACAAGTTGTTTGATAAGACATGACATGTTAAGCTAATTACACCTACTGGGGAAATATTAACCTGAAAGTGAATTATATTAGGAGAAGCGCTTATTTTTGCGTTTAAAATCTGCTTGTTGACAGCCAGCATTGAGAGATTCATGTCTCAGAGCTGTTGAGCCATGCTAAAAGCCTGAATACTTTGACTACACATACATTTAGAAGCTAAAAACGTATATAACATATTAATTAAACACATAGGGGCTTATTTTAAACATTTATTGCTGTTAAATTCAACAATTATGGCATACAGCTTATGAAAACGTAATGTTAATTTCTAAGAAAACAAGAATATAAGACCTGGAAAAAGGGATTTTTAGTGAGCAAATGTGGGCCTACTTTTAAGTATGTCCACATACTGTGTAGAGCAAGGCCATCAACTACATTTGTCCAAGGACCAGAGTTTTTCTCAGCAGACATTATGAGGGCCAGATGCTTTCGTAAAATAAAATGTATTAACACAATATCTGGCATATATGAAAAAGCGTATTTCATATATCTATCTATCTATCTATCTATCTATCTATCTATCTATCTATCTATATATATATATATATATATATATATATATATATATATATATATATATATATATAATACACTTTTTCATTATGCTATTCTTGAATTCAGAAATGTTCTGTGGGCCGTATGGAAAGCTCTGGTGGACAGGATATGGCCCGTGGGCCACCAGTTGAAGACCCCTGCTGTAGAGTGCTGGTATATGCAATCACTTCCTTGTCAGGGCTCCTTTGGCATGAATTACTGTATCAATGCAGCATGAAATGCAGGTGTTGACCCTGCGGTCCAGCTGAGGTCTTAAGGAAGCCAAAGTTGTTTTAACAGTGGTCTTCCACCTATCTGCATTGTAGGTTGTGGTGTTTTTTATCTTCCTCATGACAGTCCTCCATAGAGGATCTATGGGGTTTTGGTGTGAATCAAGCAAAGTGGTCATTAAAACGAGCCCTGCTTGAAGATGTAGTAAGCATCCTAATGAAGCTTGTCCGCAAAGGAGAGCCTAACCCTGTGGAAGAATAACCCTGGACCTGAAGCGACCTGAATTATGTACCTCTCTGCTCAACCTGCTGTATCTGGGCTCTTGATTTGCAAATCCAATGCAAAATATACTTTCATCTAGATTTGAAACCATCTAGTCCATTTTTGTCTTCAGCTAATATAAGGCAGATCTGAAATTGTCCGTGTCAGGATTGGCTTCACACAGGTAAAGCGAGGTGGGTCACGGATGGACACATCCTTGCGAGGTGGTTCTTGATGCACTGACTCCCGTCGCAGAAAAAGTCTCCTCCAGGCCTTTGAATAAGCCTTACTTCAAAATCCTCTCAAGGCTGTGTGTATCAATCTTGCTTTAGCACCCTTTAGTATAAACCTTTTTCTTTACACTCAAGTTTCCACTAATGGACATGGATACAGCCAGCGTCTTTAGCAATGGACGTTGGTTGCTTGTGGAGTCTGTCAATGACACGCTGAACTGTCAAGTCAGCATTCTTTCCCTTGACCGTTGGAAATATCTCACTCTGTGTGGAATCAATTCATTTACATGTATGAGTTTCTCTTTTTGAATTGAATAATTAAAATAAAATCACTTTTAAATGATAATTTACTAATGTTGAATCTGTGCTAAATGTAAAAAAATGAAACCCTGTTCTGAAGGATTGAAGGATTGAAGCTTTGCGCGGTTTGATTCTGTGCTTTTATTCAGTCAGGTGGTTTCTGTCTTCCTGCATGGTAATTATTCTTTCTTTTTGCTTTTTTAAAGTATCTAACCCCAACCTACACATGACTCTTCCGTATTGAAAAAAAGGACACGTGTTTCCCAGCTTCTTTTCCTTTTTCTAGTTTGCCACTTTTCTTTGGCTCCACGATCTCTGTCTCTCTCTCCAATCCCCGGACGCTCATAACCAGCGACTGTTTAACGGCGGTTACACATGGAAAATCTTCAGAAGATCCAAATTAATTAGCTCTCCTTCAGATGTAATATTGAACAGATCTGCACGGTCTGAGGGCTCTCTTCTCTGCCCACTCTCCCAGGATCCGTCTGCTGGTTACTCTCCAGACCCTGTATGAAACGGCATGTAAACATCTAACTCAAAAAAAAGAACGGTGCTCGGGTGTAAACAACCCAAACTGGCATTGCCGTGTCTTTGATCACACTTTGTAGTTTGAATAAAGGATCAGAGTCGTGGACCTGCGATGTTTCGGTTCAGGCTCAGTATACGTGTTATGAGGAAGATCCAGATGAGGAAATCCATTTAGCTGTAACAGGGTTCTGCATGGTGACTGAAAGATCTTAGGTGGATGTTAGGAACGTCCTCGTATTCATTTAACCTATTCACGTTTTGGCATGTGACAACCACAAACGACATTTGTTTTTAGGATTCTATTGTGACAGACCACAACAAAGAAGAGCATTCCCCTAGGTCAATACTTTGCACAAGGTCCTTCTTTGTTGAAGGAAGCATTCCCACCTTCTGCTGGGAGGTGGACCTCCACCCCGTTGTCACTGTTTAGAGTTTCTAAGAGGTTTTCTTCCAGGATCACCCTGTTTTTAACTCCATCCATCCTCCCTTCAATTCTGACCAACTTCCCAAGCTGACCATAGCATTCCCACAGCACAATGCTGCCACCGCTGCGCTTCAGGACAGAGATTTTGTATTCAGGATAACATGGAGTGGACAACTAACAGCATGCCTTTGGCTAGATTCTCCAACATGAGCTGCTGATCTCTAACCTGACCCTAGCCAGATGTATTTCGCTCCGCCTAGCTCCACTCATCCATCTTGGATTGATCCATAGGAATTGCCTTTTTTGAAGGCTTGGCATTATCAAAAATCCTTGCATATGATTGGATAAGCCACTTGTCTGTCATCTTTATCGACGTGCTATTTCAACCACTCACACCGAAGCTAACCGACGCAGAAAAAAACTAAACTCCGTCCGTCCGTCCGTTGTCTTCCGCTTATCCGGGGTCGGGTCGCGGGGGTAGCAGCTTCAGTAGGGAGGCCCAGACGTCCCTTTCCCGGCCACTTGGGCCAGCTCCTCAGGAGGAATCCCAAGGCGTTCCCAGGCCAGCCGGAAGACATAGTCCCTCCAGCGTGTCCTGGGTCTTCCCCTGGGTCTCCTCCCGGTGGGACGTGCCCGGAACACCTCTCCAGGGAGGCGTCCAGGAGGCATCCTGACCAGATGCCCGAGCCACCTCAACTGGCTCCTCTCGACGTGGAGGAGCAGCGGCTCTACTCTGAGTCCTCCCCGGATGACTGAGCTCCTCACCCTATCTCTAAGGGAGAGCCCAGACACACTACGGAGAAAACTCATTTCAGCCGCTTGTATCCGGGATCTCGTTCTTTCGGTCACGACCCAAAGCTCGTGACCATAGATGAGGGTAGGAACGTAGATCGACCGGTAAATCGAGAGCTTCGCCTTTTGGCTCAGCTCTCTCTTCACCACAACGGATCGGTACAGCGCCCGCTTCACAGCAGACGCTGCACCAATCCGCCTGTCGATCTCCCGCTCCATCTTCCCCTCATTCGTGAACAAGACCCCAAGATACTTGAACTCCTCCACTAGGGGCAGGACATCCTCCCCAACCCGGAGAAGGCACTCTACCCTTTTCCGGTTCAAGACCATGGTCTCGGATTTGGAGGCACTGATTTTCCTCCCGGCCGCTTCGCACTCGGCTGCGAACCGCTCCAGTGAGAGCTGTAGATCACGCCCTGATGAAGCCAATAGGACCACGTCATCCGCGAATAGCAGAGACGCAATCCTAAGGCCACCAAAGCGGATCCCCTCAACACCTTGGCTGCGCCTAGAAATTCTGTCCATAAAAGTTATGAACAGAATCGGTGACAAAGGGCAGCCTTGGCGGAGTCCAACTCTCACCGGAAACGAGTCCGACTTACTGCCGGCGATGCGGACCAGACTCTGACACCGGTCGTACAGAGACCTGACCGCCCTTATTAAAGGGTCCGGTACTCCATACTCCCGGAGTACCCCCCACAGGATCCCCCGGGGGACACGGTCGAATGCCTTCTCCAGATCCACAAAGCACATGTAGACTGGTTGGGCAAACTCCCATGCCCCCTCAAGAATCCTGCTGAGGGTGTAGAGCTGGTCCAGTGTTCCACGGCCAGGACGAAAACCACACTGCTCTTCCTGAATCCGAGATTCGACTATCCGACGGACCCTCCTTTCCAGAACCCCTGAATAGACCTTACCAGGGAGGCTTAAGAGTGTGATTCCTCTGTAGTTGGAACACACCCTCCGGTCCCCCTTTTTAAATAGGGGGACCACCACCCCAGTCTGCCAATCCAGGGGAACTGCCCCCGATGTCCACGCAATGTTGCAGAGCCGCGTTAACCAACACAGCCCCACAACATCCAGAGCCTTAAGGTACTCAGGGCGAATCTCATCCACCCCCGGAGCCTTGCCACCGAGGAGCTTTTTAACAACCTCGGCAACCTCAGCACCAGAGATGGGAGAACCCGACCCAGAGTCCTCAGGCTCTGCTTCCTCAATGGAAGACGTGTTGGTGGGATTAAGGAGGTCTTCGAAGTATTCCGCCCACCGACGCACGACGTCCCGAGTCGAGGTCAGCAGCACACCACCCCCACTGTAAACAGTGTTGGTACTGCACTGCTTCCCCCTCCTGAGACGCCGGATGGTGGACCAGAATCGCTTCGAAGCCGTACGGAAGTCTTTCTCCATGGCCTCTCCGAACTCTTCCCACGCCCGAGTTTTTGCCTCGGCGACCAGCCGAGCCGCCTGCCGCTTCGACTGCCGGTACACATCAGCTGCTTCCGGAGTCCCACAGGCCAAAAAAGCCCGGTAGGACTCCTTCTTCAGCTTGACGGCTTCCCTCACCGCTGGTGTCCACCAGCGGGTTCGAGGGTTGCCGCCACGACATGCACCGACAACCTTGCGGCCACAGCTCCGACTAGCCGCCTCAGCAATAGAGGCGTGGAACATGGTCCATTCAGACTCAATGTCCCCCGCCTCCCTCGGGACGTGTTTAAAGTTCTCCCGGAGGTGGGAGTTAAAGCTCCGCCTCACAGGGGACTCCGCCAGACGTTCCCAGCAAACCCTCACAGTACGTTTGGGCCTGCCCGGTCGGACCGGCTTCCTCCCCCGCCATCGGAGCCAACTCACCACCAGGTAGTGGTCGGTGGAGAGCTCCGCCCCTCTCTTCACCCGAGTGTCCAAGACATGCGGCCGCAGGTCAGATGAAACGACAACAAAGTCGATCATTGAACTGCGACCTAGGGTGTCCTGGTGCCAAGAGCACATATGGACACCCTTATGCTTGAACATGGTGTTTGTGATGGACAATCCATGACGAGCACAGAAGTCCAACAACAAAACACCACTCGAGTTCAGATCAGGTGGGCCATTCCTCCCAACCACGCCCCTCCAGGTCCCACTGTCATTGCCCACGTGAGCGTTGAAGTCCCCCAGCAAAACGAGGGAGTCCCCAGGAGGGGCACTCTCCAGTACCCCTTCCAAGGACTCCAAAAAGGGTGGGTAATCTGAACTGCTGTTTGGCGCATAAGCGCAAACAACAGTCAGAACCCGTCCCCCCACACGGATGCGGAGGGAGGCCACCCTCTCGTTCACCGGGGAAAACCCCAACGTGCAGGCACCGAGATGGGGGGCAACAAGTATGCCAACCCCAGCTCGGCGCCTCTCACCATGGGCAACTCCAGAGTGGAAGAATGTCCAGCCCCTCTCAAGGAGACTGGTTCCGGAGCCAGAGCGGTGCGTCGAGGTGAGTCCGACTATCTCTAGTCGGAACCTCTCAACCTCGCGCACAAGCTCAGGCTCCTTCCCCACCAGAGAGGTGACATTCCACGTCCCAAGAGCCAGCTTCTGCAGCCGAGGATCGGAACGCCAAGGTCCCCGCCCTCCACTGCTACCCGTTACACATTGCACCCAACCCCTTTGGCCCCTCCGACAGGTGGTGAGCCCATCGGAAGGGGGACCCATGTCGCCTCTTCGGGCTGAGCCCGGCCGGGCTCCATGGGCAAAAGCCCGGCCACCAGACGCTCGCCAACGTGCCCCACCTCCAGGCCTGGCTCCAGAGTGGGGCCCCGGTGACCCGCGTCCGGGCGAGGGAACACGAGGTCCAACAAAAAAACTAAACTTTTTTTTTTAATGTGTTTGTGGCTCTAGTGGCACACGTTTTATTGACAGTGAGCTGACAGGAAGAGGGGGGAAGACAGGCGGCAAAGCGCCGCGGGTCGGAGTCGATCCCGGGCCGACCGCGTCGAGGACTAAAGGCCTCCTAACATGGTTCACGCTAACCGCTCCGCCACGGGCGCGCCCCAGAAAACAAAACTTGTCAAATCCGGTCGGGAGAAGGGCGAAAACATCGTTTCCACAAACAAAAGCCTTCAGAGCCGTTCTCTGATGTTCTTTTAATGAAACAATATTAGGTAGATTGGACAACACGGAAGAAATAGCAGCATCAATGTTAACGCTTGCTTCCTCGATGCGAGCCGCCATTGTTGTCTGAATCAAAACAGTCTCACGGTCGCTTCTCCACTACGTCACATCTATGAAACTCCAGCCCTGCGTCCTGATTGGCTGGACAATAAAATTGGTTGGAGAAATCATTCTCTATGGGAGATGTCCCAGATGGCTGTGAGTGAATTACCTGACTCCGCCAGATAGATTTTCTCCGCATATCCATCTGGAAACCTTCCGTTGAAGTAATTTTGGGAAGGGGCGAAAATACTGGTTAGCTGATTGGCCTATGTTGGTGATAGACGGGCCAAATAAACCAATCAGATTCGTCGTCGCTCGTAACAGAGCGACGACGAAAACACAACCACAAGCCAAGCTACTCTTGCTGCTGCAGGTAAAGGCTCGTTAGCTCAGCAAAGAAATACTCTGTAATTCCGATAAAACTTGCTCGATAGCCTCACTAACGCTAGTTTCATCGGCTGAAGCCGCCATGTTGTTAAGACTGAACTGTCGCGCTTCTCGTTACATCACACCTCAACCCGCCTCAAAGCCAACGCTGATTGGACGTTCGTTTGGTGAACGGCTCCAAATTTTCTTCAACGGAGAGTAGCCAGACTGATCTGCGAGTGAAACCTTGAAAGCTCGCGAGATCAGGATGGTCTCACGAGGCTAGTGAGTGAAGCTAGGCGGAGCGAAATCCATCTGGCTAGGGTCAGGTTAGCTAATCTCTGCAGCTCCTCCAAAGTGTCCGTGGACCTCTTGATTAATGCTCTCCTCGCCCGGACTGTCAGTTCAGGTGGACGGCCATGTCTGGGTAGGTTTTCAGTTGTGCTAGGATCTTTCCATTTTCAAACTTCTCCGCAGTTTTATCTCTGATCTGTCTGCTCTTATCATTAGTCTTCATGATCCTATTTGCTTATTAATGTTCTCTGACCATCTCTGAGTCCGTCACAAGACATCTGCATTACACTGAGATTAATTTACACAGTGGTTGGCTCAATTTAGTCTTCAGGCTGCCAATTGGTTACTCAGGGTTTTATTTAGGGGTGTCAGAGTAAAAGAGGCTGAATACAAATGCGCGCCACACTTTTCAGATTTATTTTTGTAAACATAAACTAAAAATGGTCATTATTTTCTTCCTACTTCAAAAAGTTGTCACCTTGTACTGGTCTATCACACAAAATCCCAGTAAAATACATAGATGTTTGTAGTTGTAATGTGTTAAATGTAAAAAGGTTTAAACAGAATGTACGCGTTACCCCAGATGACACCCACCTACACCCTAAATAGCTTGCCACAAGCTTTTTTTCATTAAAAGTCAGATAAAATCACTGACATTTTCTAGGTATTACGTCAGTGCTTATCTCTCCAAGTAAAAAAAAAAAGTCTGCTTTTATATCTTGTGGCAATATTACAACTGTTTAGAGTAACTAGTAGGAAGATATAAACTAATATATTTCAGCACATTCCAGCCTGAGACAGTTTGTGAGTATGCGTGAGTTTACCGGTGGAAGCCCCAATAGCTCCTATGAGGACGGAAGGGACCGCCATCACCAAGCAGCCGAAGGCAGCAATGAAAGAGAGAACCTGGGCATAGGTAGCTGAAGAGGCAGAAAGAACCCGCTGGAAGTAGACCTGCCAGGGAATCCCTCCCAACATCTAGAAAGGGAAACACACACAAAGTAAATACAGACTTCGAACCAATGCATCACTTTCAGCAGTCTAAATAACTCATGTCAGCTCTGAAGAAGTGACTCCCTATTAAAACAAATGCGCTGCCTTCAAGCCTGAACTCTCGCCATAACTCAAGTGTTCTTTATAGGCATTACAGAGTTTAATGATGAATCCTCTCATAAAAACTATGGCTTACCAGCAAAAAGAAGTTGTCTGCCCAGAGCCAGTGGTCTTCAGGCTTAATCTTGCCAAGCCATGGTGACTGATAGATTGCTTCCTTAGCTGAAAGACCGATGTCTGACACAGCAGGATTGGAAAGGGCAAAAGGTACACTGATCCACTGATGAAGAGGAGAAAAATCAGGATTCAAATTAGGGCTGGATGATAACTCAATAACAATATATATCGATGGATGTGTGGTTCAATAGAAAAAAAATGGGTTAATAAATATTTTTTGTTCCTTTTGCATTCTAGCCTATTATGTAGGTTAATACTACATTCATTATACCCTCCCAACCAATCACAAACTCAGACCTGGGACATCTCTGTCACCAAGCTTCAAAGAGTTCAGAGAGTATGTTTTATTTTTTAAGAGTTTTTTAAGACGGTTTTGGTAAAAAGTTGGTTGAATAAAAGGGTTGTGTTTGAATTCAGTGTTCAAAGCTTATAGTTAGAATGGCTAAGCTTTGTAGTTATGCTGATATAGGCTTAGGCTGCTGGAGGACATGAAGGTCTATTTTTCTCACTCTGCTGAGTTCTCCTACTGTTCTCCAATTTGCATTGTTATTTCATCTTTTAACTTTATGTTCTGTCTCTTTTTTTTCTTCATAGTAGGTACACCTGATCTGGCGTTCTGTTAGCTGTGACATCATCCAGGGGAGACAGATCACCTGCTATTACCATATAACATAGAAAGGATTCTTGGATCTATGCGTGCTTCTGTGCTATTGTGTCTCTGCGCTGTCTTCTCTAACCCCTAGTTGGTCGCTGCAGATGGCGGCTCACACTGAGCCTGGTTCTGGTTCCGCTGGAGGTTTTCTTTAAAGGGGAGTTTTCCTCACCACTGTCGCTTCATGCTTGCTCAGTATGAGGGATTGCTGCAAAACCATCAACAATGCAGACGGCTGTCCCTGTGGCTCTACGCTCTTTCATGAGGAGTGAATGCTGCTTGGAGAGACTCGATAAAATCTGCTGGGTTTATTTAGATAGGAAACTTTTTGACCAATCTGTATGATCTGATTGAATTTGACTTTGGAAAGTGCTTTGAGATGACATGAATTGGTGCTATATAAATAAAATTGAATTGAATTGATTTAAGAATAGGCCATTAAGAAACTGCATAGAATGACCAGGTTTCCACTTAAAATACATGTTTTAAATTTTTTGATAATTATCGATATCGATCAATATGATTTATTTTTTATCAATATGCTTTTTTCGTATATCTTCCCACCCTAATTCAAATATTAGAACATTGCACATTATTTTAAATATACAGTGCTGTTCACAATTATTCATACTCTTGCTCTTGATGTTGGGTTAAAACCTCAGATTTTAATGTATTTTATTGGGCTTTTATGTTATACACCGACACAAACTAACAAACGCATGGTTTTCAAAATCTTTTATGAATAAAAATATGAAAAACTGTAGTGGGCATTTGTATTCAACCTTTTTCTTTCCAATACCCCTAAATAAAATCCAGTACAAACAGTCGCCTTTTATAATGACCTGATCAGTAAATAGAGTTCACATTCATGTAATTTAACCCCCTGAAGATTAAAGCTGCTCTGTCAAAGAACATCAACCAACAGCGTCATGAACACCAAGGAACAAACATCAACTGTTGACATGATGA
The DNA here is from genome assembly GCF_011125445.2 of Fundulus heteroclitus. NCBI lineage: Eukaryota > Metazoa > Chordata > Actinopteri > Cyprinodontiformes > Fundulidae > Fundulus > Fundulus heteroclitus. The sequence continues at coordinate 33,274,772 of NC_046367.1, read as the reverse complement.
CCGCTAGTGTCTGTGTTACGGAAAATTCGTGAATAAGTAAATTATTTTTAAAGAAAACCTTAAACTGGAACTGAACCTGACGTAAAAGCATATCCCCGCCCCCAAGACCAAAACTCAACCAAAGTGGGTGGTGCCAAGAGACCCTGAGGGGCGGGGCCAAGTGTGGGGATGAGCGGTGGTGCGATCCGGATGTGGGGAAAGTGACAGCTAGCTTAATTTGACTTATTGAAACAAGAAGGGTGATAAAGGCGACACGGATAGGTCTTTTGAGGTGGAGGATATTTACCGTTTTTAACAGATTTCATTACGTCTGCATTTATGCCTTGACATGAGACGAGTACCCTGAACTTCTTCACTTCAACGCTACCTGGTACATATTAACCTCTAACTCACCAAGCCCAGAAAGATGCAGAAGAGCTGGACCACATCTGTGTATGCGACGGAGTACAGTCCCCCAACCAGCGTGTAAAAGATTGCTATGAGCGCTGAGATCACCACGGACATGTTGATGTTTATGTCCACGATCACGCTGAGAGTGGCACCTGCATGGCAGTACAACCAGGGTCAAGTAAAAAAATTTAAATCCTAAATCTGTATGAAGATTAAATATGGGAGAGCACCCACCCAAGGCAGACAGGATGGCAGCAGACCAGAAGATTTCTCCCATGAGTGCAGGAATGAAAAGCAGTCCTCCCATCCTTTTCCCATAAAGCTGCTGGAAAGGATCCAGCATTGTGACATATCCGCGAGACCGCATCGGTTTGGCAAAGAAAAGGCCACCTGAGGGATGTCAGAGATTCAGTTTGGACCAATAACATTCAGATGTGGTGAGTTTGCCGTGTCATACATTATGCAAGCACAGTCTTCTATAGGATCTACTGTATTTATAGGCCTGAAACCAGTTTCAGATGCAATCCAATACAGTGAATATTGTTTTGTAGTCACTTCAAAAAGCGGCTAAGCATCGTTAATCTGATACAGCAACTGTGTAGAGTATTTTTCTGTTGGCATTTGTATACACTGTATAAGAAAACACAAGACATGCAACTAAGCGTCCACCCACGATGATTCTCACCTAATACCAAGCTGAGAGCGTAACCAAACGGTGCCTGAGCCCAGGCCAGACCGTAGTCTGGCAGGTAGACGTACTCTGCTGTTCCATTGATGTAACCCCCACCCACCCAGGTGGCTGAAGAAGAAGAAAGGAAGAAAATGTATTGTTGAAATAAAGTTTCTTCTTTTTTGTAGGTTTTTCACATGTTTGGAGCCACAGGATATCCGTGACCTGTGCATACAATACGCATACGGAGTGATATGGTTCGCCTTTTTTTTCTGGATACATTAATCAGGACTAAACAGACAGGCATGAACAAACTAATCAGCTTTATGGCCTCTCACCGGTCATGGTGAATCCCCCCACGAACAAGCCGATGTCCCTTCCCCCGACCATAATACTCTCGCTCCGGTCCATGCCTTCACTGACTCCGGAGTTCTTGTTCTTCCACGCGGCCCAGATCCCCACGAACAGAATCAGAACATAGAAGAGCACGATGGCCACGAGACCCTCGGCGTGGATCGCCATCTGTCCTCCTCTTCAGCTTCCCGCCGGGATCAAGTGCGACTGGAAATGGGCTGGAAACGCATAGAGGATACTGAAAAAAGACAAATAAAGAGATGCATATATATATATATATATATATATATATATATATATATATATATATATATATATATATATATATATGGCGTCGTCAATTACCAAACCTTGAGGGACTTTTATTAAAAATTTTAATGGGAGGTTTAATTTCTGTCCACTTTAAAATGATGAATGGTCGTAAACCCCCCGAATAAAAACGGCTTCGTCCACCATTAAAGTAGACAAGACACGCTTTTCTTTTACGCACAGCCACCTTACATGAAAAAAATGCTGTGATAACTCAGCAGATTTATCGACTTTAAAGAACACCGGGATTGATAGCCTAATTTAGGTTTGAACCATAATATAAAATAATTAAAAAAAAGCAATTCCCACATTTTTAGATATCTCATTCAACGTTTCTAACCTCTTGTAAAAATCTAAACTCTTTGAGTCCCTACGGTGGTTGGTGAGGGGCTATAGTTTGACTGAGAACACCAACAAATAAGATAATATAGACAATTTCATCTCCTTCCAACTTACAAGTTTAAAAAATGAAGAAAACCAAGGAAGGTGTCCAAACGCGTCAATCTGGCGCGCCTTCTTGCTTAACTTTACTGCTCCGCTTTCTAGTTTTAGGAAGCCATGCCCACGGGATGTATTTCTTCACATTTTATTTCTTTATTGTATCGTGCACGACTTTTTAATTCATTTCAACACGCACATTTATCTCGTTTTACTTCCATGCGTAAAAGTCCAGCAGTCCTTTCCAAAGGCAACACCTCCACATAAACACGCACTCTCTGTTGATTAAAATGGAGCTAAAACAGGTGCGCCCACCGTTTTAGTCCAGAACCCCGCAGCATTATTTTTGCACGGATACTGTTGCTGCATGAGGCCGGGTTGCGTTATTGATCTCTTTAAATCATCCGCCAGGACAGTCAAACAGTTGCATCCCAAAAACGCTGAATGTCTTACCTTTCCTTGGAGAGATTGATCTAAACAGATGGCATGAAGTCTTCTGGGGAAGAAAAAAAACTAAAACAATTTAAAGATATCCTGGTAAAAATCACGGCACTTTCCTGCGTATTCCTCCCTGGCGCGCAAACCACAATTCAACTATGCAGTTTTTTTTTTAACTCAACCAAGCTGCCCGGTAAGAGCCGCGGAGAGAGGGACGGAGCGAGGGAGGGAGGGAGGGTGAGAGAGGGTGGAGGTGGGTTGGATAGGGTGGAGATGAATGGGAGTGGTGGGTTTATTGGGAGCTGTCAGGGTGAGTAGCTGGTGGATGAATGTCTTCCAGGGCAGGACGAAAATAGCACCTAATAGAGAGTGTCGTGACGCACTGCCTCGCCGGAAAACCTTTCCAATATCATGTTGGCAGTGGTTGAAACCTTTACTTTGCCAGGTCACATCTCAGGCCTGATTAACGACGCTGCGCCGTCGGTTCCCGTTTTCTCTCGTGCGTGGATACGCCATTCGCTCACATATGACTCTTTTACACGGAGAACTTTGATATTTTACTTCATTCCCCGCTTTATGGACAAAGCAAGCAGCATCTTTCCCTCAGAGCATCTTATCATCTTAAACTTCTGGAATAGTTTTTTTTAAAGGAGGCAGGAACATAAAAACGAGCAAATCTGATTGAGAACAATGCTGGAAACGTTTGATGTTACATGGAAACTAATGAGGATTGCCTTTAAAGAAAATACAACATAACAGAAATCCCCAGCGACACCAAGACAAGCTCCACCACAGCCATAAAAGGTGGTGCTCAGTAATTTGGAAGCCAAAAGTAAGTCTTAAGTCTTGTCAGTCCAAGTCTCCAGTCTAAACATGCATGTGTAAAGTAATAAAACAGTCCTAAAAATCCCAAGTCAAACTACAGTCATATTCAATAAATTAGAATATGGGTTCCAATGTTGCTCATTTGTCAGAATAAAAGCACCTTTTTGAAAATAACTTTAAGCAAGTATTAGACATACTTTTCACAAAGCCCACATTTCTGTATTAATTTTTTTTTATCAGACTGATGTAATATGTAGGCAAAAAGAAAAATCATTATTAACATACATAAGGGCTTTAAAACATCAGTCTGTGAGTAATAAATCTATATAGTGTGTTTACCTTTGTGGGTTACTGGAATAAATTGACTTTTCAATAATATTCTAGTTTCTTAAATAGTTAATATACACAAGTCAGGGGCTGTGAGATGAAAGCTTGAGAAGCAGAAGTCCTTATCCATGTAAGTCCCAAGTCATGACATCTACATTATATGTCACAAAATGGATGTCCCAAGTCATTACACAGATGTCCCAAAGCAGGCGTCCAAATTTCCAGCTGACTTTGAATCTGTCTGTGATCGGATTGAATTGCTTTCTTAAACACAGGATTGTGGCGACACATCAGCTGCAGCTCGGGAGGGTGTGGCATCAGTTGCACCAAATGTCTCCACTGTCTCGGATGTAAATGTGAAACTTTATTAAGTCATGGATTATGTGAGAATAGTATTATCAAGGAGTTATGTGTCCATTATCTTTTTTCCCCTCTATTGTTTGGTCCCCTGGAGGGAGTAGGATGGGCTTGTTTCCATGTTTTTCTAATAAAAAGGAAAATAAATGAAGAATAAGTGGTCAAAATATGAATTTAAAGAGGATAATGGATAACATATGGGTATTTATTTGATTGGTGACTTTGTAATCAAGTGAGTGCAGTATCGTATTGTGAAAGAAATAAAATAGCCAAAGAATCTTGCATTTCATATCCATAAAAAAAAGAGAAAATAAGCAATTTTAGGATATGAAATGGACTTGTTATAGTAGGACATCATCCTGGTGATAATGACTCAAACATATTTATTTTTTTATATTATTGAAGCTATATTATACATATTTATAAAATATCAATTTATTTTTTTTGTCTTTTTTTGGTTCTGTGTAATTTAATAAGATTATTTTATTCTCATCAGACCTTGAGCAACAGCTTTAGTGTTGTTCATTCTCCCTAACATTAATGTTAGACTCATCTGACAGGTCGACAAATAAATTAAGTGACTTTCTAGAATCCTGAAATGTCTGTCCTGTAATTTCCTGTCTTTGTGGCTGACAGCCTGTCAGACAGAGGCCACCTCTAATTGGAGGGTTTTCCACAAATACGGCTCGGAAACGTTTCCACAGTTTCACTGGTAGTTACAGTATGTGGACAGTAAGGGAGAGGGAGTCATAAAGAGATTATCATTCAGTGTTCTCAAAACCAATCATGAAGAAAAAAAAGAAGAAAAAAAGTCTTCAAAACATCAAATTAATAAAAGGTAATTAAACATGAGATATGTAACATATTGAAAGGTTTGGTGCAGGGGTCTGCAGCCTTCACAACCCAAAGGGCCATTTTTGCCCTCAGTCCAGCAACAGAAAACTTGCATAGAGCTGCAAATGCTACAGTGTTTTGAAAGAAGATAACTTATATTATGCTAAATACATTATTTACAATAGGTATTTTAAGGTTTTAAAACAAAGAAAACATAAAACCTTTTGTGGGATATTGATATTTGTGGAAAATAAGACATTTCTTTCAACTCAATCACAAGGAAAATAGATCTAAAAAATATTATTGGTTCTTTTAGTGTCATTCTGTGAGGATTCAAAGAAAAAAAAAAAAAGAAAAAAAAAACAGAACAACTCCCAGAACCTGCATTTGAAAACATTAATTGCTTCTTTATCACTGTGAGCTAAAGTTATTAAGAGCCATTCTTGGAAGGTCCAAGGAGCCACTTTTAGCTGCGGTGCTGCAGGTTGCAGACCCCGGTGTAGTGTGAAGAAATAAGACTATAGTAACTATACTGATTCAGACTGCTCTCTCTATAGATCTTTATTGCCACCCAGTGGTTTCTGCAAACTTCACAGACACCTTGGCAGAATTAAAAGGTTTTCAGAAAATAAACTGGTAGCAAAATTTGATAAAACATGTGCAACATAACATGCTCATTATAAATTTACAAAAACCCTTAACCTTTTCTTTGTATCCCATAAATTAGCTTGATAACGGATTAATTAGGAGTGTATGTACCTGACTTGGACTGTATGATTGGGTTGATTTGACATTTTTTTAGTAAAGTGTCTTTTATTGTGAATTATTATTGTTTATTATATTTTATTGTGAATTGGTGCATAAATAAACTAGAATCAATTAAATGCTTTAAAAAGAAATTCAAATTCTACATTTAATTGGACTTAAAGCACAAAAGTCTATTGTGCCAGAAGATCCAATTCCCATTTCTCCCCGATGTCTTTTTTATTTTAGCTCCTTAAAGTCTCAGTGAGTGTGATTTTGTCCTCGTAGAAATTCTTGAAGCAATCCTTCCAAAAACTGATTTTATTTTCTATCTCATGATTGCTGAAAGCAAAGCAATCCAATACGAAGAAATGTACCAAAATAACAAATGTACTAAATAAATAACATTTCCTTCTAATAAAACTAAAGGTTTCACAATAACGGCACAAACAAATGCAACTAATCTTGAGCAGGACTAAAACAAAAATGTGAAATGAAACAGCATTTTGCATGTGAGCTAAAAAGCTTCATTTAGCCCTCATCTGACCAGAGCACGGGCTTTCTGTCTCCTCCCTGCAAGGAGAACAAGTTAATCTTCAGTTACTAAAGTTTAATTTTCGAGGGAAATGATTTAGATAATATGTGCTGTTAAACAGACCGTAGCTGCTGTTTCTGTGAAATGTTAATTTTTTACAATGCTTATTCAGTGCTGCAAGATATATGAAAAAAATCAAAAGAAACATGGAGCCTCATTTGCAGTTTGTCTGTTTTGTGTGACATGCTGCCCCCTCCTGGACAATCGGATGCATCACAACAGCACCAGACAATTCAGCTCCTTTGCTTTCAAGTTCAGAGGAAAGTCTTGAAGTTGAAAAAAAACGAGGGTTTCTTCCGATGCGGACATTAGATTTTGCTAAAACATGGTGTTATATATATATTAATGTTTTTAATGTGCTATTACCTCCATGTTTCAGACATAGTTATTAAGCCTATAGCCACTGCTGGAAAGGGAGCAAAGTGAGGGCGCACGATTGTCCTTCAGGGCCTCAGGTGGCTTGTAGAGCGGAGCAGGGGGGTAGGGGTTGTTGAAGGGAGGTGGAGGGGATGAAGACTGAATCGTCTGCACATGGAGGGGACCCTGCAGCCTTTCTCTGCTGCTGCTGCTGCTGCTCCAGCACAGCACCAGGCCGCTGGTCAGACTGAGGAAGGACGACGCGTAGCCCAGATACACAGCCAAGCCGATCTCATACTTCATCCCGCTGGGAAGGAAGGGGTCGTAAAAAGCCATCACCACGTCGTTGGTGGTCCAGGATACGGTGACCAGGCAGAGAACGCCAGCACAGAGAAAACCAACCCCTCCGCTCAGAACCAGGGGGGACTTGACCACCGAGCGCTGAGCAAAGTGGGTGCACTTCATCCCCATGACAGCGACCAGAGACGCCAGGAGCGAGGAGACGCAGGACAGCACCATGAGAGCCCGGGCAGCCTACGAGACAGGAGATGAAACACTGTTACATTTCCTGTAAAGATGAAATAGTTTAAAGTTCATTTTCGAATAAAACAGACGCACTTAAAGTTGGAATATTTCCTAAATAGTGGCACCAGAATGTAATAACGGGAGGTAATTTATTCAACGCAACGTGATTGGTGACAGGTAAATAACAGTTTCTGCTCTTTCTTAGCGCCGACACGAAGGGAATGAATCAGTTTACGGAGCAAAGACAACAAATCGGTTGCTTGCTCAGGAGCCAGCTGTAATGACTAAACTAAGCAGCAGCACCTGAAACCAGATGAGTCTTCATTCAGCTTAGCTGAACAAAAGCAAACACGCATTCAGGGACTGATTCATCCAAACAAGAGGCGCCCGGCAGCCTCATTATGAGGGCTTTTGGTCTTATTTAGTTTATTCATGTTTTAATTTGCTTGTAAGTCTGCAAGTAATGTAGCTGAATGTGATGGTGGGGAAAATTTTTAAACACATCCATTTTTGTTTTTGAAGTTGCTGTGCTTTTTGAATTGTGATGCAAACTGAAGGGATCTATATAAATTCAATATAAATGAGTACTGTATATACAGCAACTTCCACATTTGGTGGCACTACTGGTAAAAAATAAAGCGTGAAAACACATGAATCTGTCATTGCAGTAGTGTGGTCTCAAACAAAAAAAGCCAATCTTTGATTTTAAACACATTTATCCTGTGGGGATAATGTCCAACATTAAGAAATCCAACTGATTTGGGCCTATAAAATAAACGTAACCCAAGTATTTCTTTGATTTGGATGCATTACTTTTTTAAAGTTGATCGGTGTCTAGTCATCCGTAATAAGTAATATATGACTTCCTGTTTCCCTGGGGTATATTATAATATGACACAGAGGCTTATCTTGATGGGGAAGACAAGGTAACATTTATGTAAAAAATTATGTCTGTTGAGCTTCCTTAGTCAGGAATTAAATATCCAAGAAATAACTATTCTCCTAAACTTGTCTGTATCCAGAGAACCCTAGTTAATCTTCACACCACACACGGAAAAAGGTTAAGAAAGCTGGAAATCACCTACTGTTAGATAACACTTTTCAGAGCGAGATTAATTTACAGCTATGAAAGCTAAAATAATTTTAACTGTAAGTGTAAGGGTTCATCAAATACAAAATACTGTATTAAAACAGATGCAATAGTTTTAATACAGTAACATTGCCATGCTGTACTTACGCCACTTTTTGTGGTGGTGTGATTATTATTTATATTACATCTATTACACAATTCTAAGACCCATGATTAGAAAAAAGTAGTATATTTGAAGTTAGTTTTAAGTATAAGCTTAAGTCTTAGTATTAATGTACTTTATCTTATGTTTATACTTTTCAGTATAAGTCAAGTATACTTCACTATGCCGTTGTTAAGTATATGAAATATAGTTTATAAAAAGTGAACTTTAAGTACACTACCTCATTTAAAGTATGAAATACTTAAAGTAAGGTACTTTTTGCTAAGGGCAATGTTGAATCCTGCGCTGCTTGTATATAAGGTTCTTTCCTTGTGGTGCCATCTGCTTTGTAAAGCGCACCGGTCCCTCCTGCAGCAAAGCACCCAGACAACTTGACGCTGACACTCCTGTACCGCACAGCTTGGATGATCTTCTCCGGCTCGTAAGCTTCCCCCTTTCCCCTCCGAATATAACAATGGTAATTGTGGGTAAACACTCAATTTTAATTTCACCAGACTACAATACATATCTGAGAAATTAAGTTCTGCGCCATTGTCCATGAGCCAGCTTTTTACGTTCCCTTTGAGCTAATAGCTTTTTATTCTCTGATGGGCGCGTGTCCATATACGACTCGTCTCAGTGTGGGTGAGGAGATTCTCCTACTAGCTTCAGGCAGCATCGTCACAAGGTCCATATTGCTTTTGTTCTGGATTTCATTCCTACATTTTGCACCAAAACACCTTCAACTCTGGGACGCAGAACCCGTCTCCTTCCTAAACAGGATTTTGGCGGAAGATTTCCATCCTGTTTATGCTTCCCTATCCTCATTTGAACAAAGGAACGTGGCACTTTTAGGCATCCAGAATTGGACCTAAGGATGAACCAGGCCTGATGTCACACAATGAGGAAAAGTGTCTGTGGTGTTGCCTTAAAATACATCTGTGGACTTAAAAAGTAACTCAAATGTGTTTTTTTAATGTTATCTTAAAAAAACTGGAAATTACCCCCTGGGATTGCCCACATTGGTTAAAGGCATTGTGTTCTCCACAACGCGTATTTAAACTTCTAAATATAAAGAAAGTAATAAAAAATACACAAGAAATTCTCATTATTCTTGCCTGTGGCAAAAAAAACCAAAAAACTAATTCAGGTAATCATAACCAGCCAAAAAAATGGAAAAGCTTGACCTGGTTTAATGTCTGAGGAGGACATAAATTGCCTTTCAGTTGCACACAGATTAGTCTATAAACAATATCCGTTGCTTCTCTCAGTAACATCAGGTTGTGCGGATAAACCGTCAGTACCTGCAGGTCGCGGGGCAGGGCCAGCAGAGATCTGTACAGCTCACACTGGTAAATGCCCGTGCTGTGCCAGACGCACTCCATCCACAGGCCTTTCATGTAGGCCGTGGCTGTGATGATGTTGGAACCCATGTAGGCTGTGCTGCGCCAGTGGGGGAGCAGGGTCGCCACCACGGTTCCTGTGAAGCCCAGCAGTCCCAAGAAGAAGCCGAGGAGCTGAACGGCCATGCTGGCCATGGTCGACTGGCCTGGACGGGTGCTGAAACCGCAAAGTACAAACTTAGACACTGAAGTCACCCAGGAGCATGTTTATATGATGATTATTATCGCCTTTGTCGCACATATTTGTTTAAAAATTTAAAAGAAAATGCTTAAAAACGTGCAAAAATCACCCTGCAAAAAAAGGACACACTCAACACAAGATGACTTACTGTTCCCAGGGCTGAAATATGGTCAGGATTACTCCTCTTATCGTCCCCAGAGCAGCGGCATATTCCACCGAGCTTACATCCAGTCACGGAGCCTGAGCCATTCCTCAAGTGTCTCTCCTGAGCGTGGGCAGGAATAGCTGTGGAAACCTTCAGCGCTCCGGCGCGGGTCTCTGGTGAGTGGCAGGTGGCTGCATGTGTGACTAATGAGAGCAGTGTTCAGCTTCACCTGGTAAACGCTCTCTCCTCTGGAGGGGCCCAGCCACACCGGTCTATTTGTTAAGCTCTTCGCCACACCTCAGGAGAAAGACGAAATTAAACATTTACAGAGAGCTCCTGAGCTGAGAGCGCAGCTTTAAGTCAGTAAAAAAAGATTTCACATGCTCTGCAGGAATGTTTGGATGTGAGGGGCTGAGGGACCCGCAGACAGCTGCTGGGTCCAGAACCGCTATAATAACAGCAGACAGCAATGGCTTTAATTTTGGGTCAAGTTGCATTATTTCCATGGCCTGTGCAGTCTGACTTCATCTGCTCTGACAGTTATACATTTACAGAGAAGTAAAAAAAATAAAATAATACAGCTTGTAGCTGAAGGCAACGAGTAACGATTACTTCCCTCAAAGTATCAAAAAGCACCTAATGATTTACGTTTGTTCCCTTTCGTGTTTTCAACAAGCCATCAGAAAAAAGTCGGACGTTTCTTTGAGTAATATTGATGGAAAACTGCTTTTTGTGAGCCAATAATAAAAAAAACAAAAAAAAACCCCAGAACTAACTCATTGTATGGACTTCCTCAGAGAACAATGGCTCTTTCTAAAGCCCGGTTATTTTTTTTTCTGTGTTAGACCTGGCACTGCTTGGATCTTCTAAGATCTCAGGGACACAAGCCCTATTGTCCTTACTTAATGATTGACTGCACTGAAGGCATGAAAGGAAATGATTGGCAACAAAAGCAAAGCTGTGACTAGCATCTTGTGTCACGTTCGAGTCCAGCCCAGTTAAGTCCCATAACAGGGCCTTGCTATTGTTTACGTACCAATTCTTCACATTTTGCTGCACTTCAGCCACAAACTTAAATGCATATTACTGGGACAGACCAACACAATGTAACGCAAAAATGTAAAATGAAATGAAAAACATAGATTTTTATGAACTCGATCTGAAAGGGGTTTGAATTCAGCCCTCTTTTATTTTGACACCCTGAAATATAGTCCAATGCAGTCACCTGCTTTCAGACGTCGCCTAATTAATAGAGTCCATCTGTGTTTTTTTTAGTTTTTTTAGAGAACATTAGTGAGCAAACAGCATGATAAAGACCAAGCAACACGCCACACGGTTCAGAAACAGTGCTGTGAATTAGTCTGAAGCACAGTCAGGTTATAAAACAATATCCCAAGCTTTGAAGAGCTGCAGCGCTCAGGTGGAAGCATCTGTTTGACAGAACTGTTGGTCGTACAGTCGACAAAAAAAAAAAAAAAACGTCCATCATGGCGGCGTGGTAAGAAGAAAACTGTGCAGGGAAACAAGACGACACGTTGAAGAAGGAGCTATAGTGGAACAACAGAACCTTCTGGCCATCATGCCAAAAGCAATTTGTGATAGAAACACCCTGAACACACGATCCTCATGGTGAAACATGGCGGTGGCAGCATCATGATGTGGTAATGCCCTCTTTAGCCGGGATGGGGAAGCTGCTCAGAGCTGACGGGAAGATGAAGGAAGCTAAACACAGACTGTGTTGACACCGGGGCGGCGATTCACCGTCCAGCGGGAAAGCATCACTTAAGATCCAGAGGCAGAAACGAGATCCTTTGAACCAGAGCAAATCCATGGTACAGGAGGGAGCATTAAAATCAGAGACCTAAACCTGACTCAAACGCTGTCCTAGCTACTTTGTAAAGATAAAAAAAAAGTCAGTCTTTAGGTGTGCAGTTGTGACTCAGTGGGGCAAAACGTAGATGCACACCACACTCCTCAGATTGTTATTTGTGAAAAAGATTCAAAGCATATGTGTCCGCTAACCTGACTCTCACCAGCTGTATGTCGCTCCGCCTAGCTTTACTCACATACATCTGGGACCTCTCCATAGGAATGGCCTTTTTTGAAGGCTGGGTCTTATCAAAAATCCTTGCATATGATTGGATAAGCCACTTGTCTGTCATCTTTATCGACGTGCTATTTTAACCACTCACACCGAAGCTAACCCATGACGCTGTGAGAGCGACGCAGGGAAAAAAGTTTTTTAATGTGTTTGCGGCTCTAGTGGCACGCGTTTAATTGACAGTGAGCTGACAGGAGGGGGGGGGGGGGGGGGGGGGGGGGGGGGGGGGGGGAGACAGGCGGCAAAGCGCCGCGGGTCAGAGTCAATCCCGGGTCGACCGCGTTAAGGACCAAAGGCCTCCTAATATGGTTCGCGCTAACCGCTAACCGACAAGATGTCCGCTGCGGGCGCGCCCTGGAAAACAAAACTTGCCAAATCCGGTCGGGAGAAGGGCGAAAACATCGTTTCCACCAACAAAAGCCTTCAGAGCCGTTCTCTGATGTTCTTTTAATGAAACAATATTAGGTAGGTTGGACAACACGGAAGAAATAGCAGCATCAATGTTAACGCTTGCTTCCGCGATGCGAGCCGCCATTGTTGTCTGAATCAAAACAGTCTCACGTCACGGTCGCTTCTCCACTATGTCACATCTATGAAATGCCAGCCCTGCGTCCTGATTGGCCAGACTATAAAATTGGTTGGAGAAATCACTCTCTATGGGCGATGTCCCAGATGTATGTGAGTGAAGCTAGGCGGAGCGATATCAATCTGACGAGAGTCAGATTATGTGTCCGCTCCCTTGATTTCAAAACTGCTCAAACTTGTTCATAACATTAACAGTACAGAAACTTTCATTTCTGTAGTGCTGAACCTAGCCTTGATACCATTAAGAGGACTAAAAGGTCACATTCACAGGGGTGCAGATGATTGAGTCCCCTTACCATAGAAACATATAATTGGGGAAGTTTTAAAAGGACTGAGAATTACCACTGGCACCACGCTGACCCAGCTGTCTTAGCTTGCTTGTCTTAGCCGTTAAACAGGACTGGCAGCAATGTGACAGGCCAGTTTTAGCCATCGCCAGCTTGATCGCTGACATTATTTCCATCAGCGTCGGCTACATCGCGCAGATGAACGGGGGTCGATGTCAAAACGCGGAGCTGCAGGCGGACAAGTGTTGCTGTGCAGAGCCAGACAGACGAGGTGTTGTCCTCCCTTCTGGTTGGATTTCCAGCCTCAGTAACTCAGCTGTGCATCCAGCCGATAAACTGATTCAAACGTCCAACAAGAACCCCATTTAACAAACCAACAAAGCGCGTTTCGCTCACAGAATAAGGGTTTGTTGCGAGGCTTTTTAAAAACCGTAAAAAAAAGTCAGCGCAGCAGAAGAGTGTGGTGCAGCGGTGTTATCTTACTGAATATACATACGGGTAGAGCAAGCCAGATAGGATCTATCAACATGCCGGTTTCACCCGAGTCCTTGGAGGTCCAACTTCTTTCTCCCATCCTTCTTTTCTACGTCCCTGTCCCGAGTGTAGACTACCGTGACATCCTGTTGCTGCACAAGAGCATTTTCCCCAGCCCTTTCCCTCGGGTCCTTCACGGAGCATTTGGCTGTCTGTGTGATCCCTGCGGTGGAGGGATCATCCTCTCCAAGGTCTGCCTGTGGGAGACGCCATTTGAATGTGGAACACTTAATAGTCTTAGTTAAACAGAATAATCCTGTGATTAGGAGCTGAGCATAGTGGGTTTGCTTCTCACAGCGCCTGGCGGTGGCACAGCAACACTACTGTGATGGTGTGGGGCAGGAAAGGCCGTCCTTATGAGGGTTTAAACGACTGCAGGGCTAAGATGCACTTTATTCTGGGCTAAACACACCGGATCAACAATGCATTTATGAAGACGAGCGCACTAATGGGGTTAAATTAGCATTTGCAACAGAGTCCTCAAGACGTTCAAAGACGTGTTTTGGTAATTCATACATTTAAAAGAAAAGATCCCTTTATTTTGAAAATGTAAACAGGTTGCTGTTCTTAGAAGTTGAAACCGAGACTTTCAATAACACAATTATAGCTTCTAAACTCATGATTATGAATTTTGATTTCCTGATTATAGCGAGGATGGTTGAAGCCAATACTTTAATACTGAAAATTTTGACTTGGAATATCAAAAATATAACTTTGAAATTCATAGGTATGATTATGAAAGTTCAAATTATGCTTTTGAAACATATGTGATGTTGAACATTTGATTCTCATAAAATGCTGTCTCAGATAGGTATTTGATGTTATTTAAATCTCACATTTAGAACTTTGAAAGTTAAAATTGTGCTAAAACCATGAATCATACAACTTATCATGACTTTGAAGTTATGAAATAATATGTTTTTTTCTTTCTGGGGACAGAAACAGGCTTTCATATGAGATTTATTTACCTAAATCATTACTTAATTTCGGATATTTCAGAGTAAGTAAGTTTATGACAGCACTTGTGTGTAAATGTATTTTTGTCCTAGTTGCGACAAAGATGAACTATTATTCATCTTCAATCCGGCCCTTTCTTGGTTTTGTAGTTCATGCAAACACCATGCAAGACGGTAGTAAGGCCCGAGACTACATTTCAAAATAAAATCAATATGTTTGACGTGTATCAACCTTTTTAATAATTTATTTATTTTTACACGTGACTTGAGTTAGTTGATAGAATTTTTTTACTGCTTTATGTAATATTTTTTATTATTCAGGTCTGCCGGTGAATAGGGAAATATATAGTTTGGCCACTCTCATTAGCTTCAATAACTACTGAAACAAATTTTTGCTCAGGTGATCACTTTCACTTACAGATCTCCAGATGTTACTCATTGAAGTCCATCTACTGGATGTGTAATTTCAAAATAAAAGCCCACCAAAATCTCACATTTAAGTCACTTTGACCCAAGTTGGTGTCGATGTAGCTACTAAACTGTATGTTTTCAATGAATAAGTTTGATTCAGCATGACAGTAGAAGACCCCCAGATGCTGCTCAACAAATTTCTTCCACATCTGATGTGTAATTTCAAAATAAAAGCCCCTCAAAATATCTACGTTAAGTCAATTTGTTCCTGTGAATGTGGCAACAAAGGTTTTCAGTAAATAATTTTGATTGGCTGTTACTCAACAAATATCATTAACATCTGATGTGGAATTTCAAATTTAAAGCTCATTAACATAAGATTTTACAATTATCTTTATCAGAATTGCTGTGGTTTACACTTTCACACTATGTACATACTAATTACACACAAAATTGAAATTAAACAAGGTCCAGGAAAAAAATGAAATAGAAACAGGTAACCATAAAATGTTAAAATTATTAAGAACATTTACATTGTTTGCTGACACAGACCTTTGGTTTCAACAACACAATGGAAAGTTCCCGTTGGCTTCCCTCAGAGCTTTCAGGACATCTTCATCTAAACCTGGGAACTGCTCACAAAACCATCTGTGTCACACTGTATCTGCGAAACAGCTTACATATTATACACATTAGGGGACAAGCAGTTGGCTTTTAGTGTGTTCATTTTATCATGCACTCTGGACTGTAAACACTGATGAAAACTTTTTATGATTTGATTGAATTTGAATTTGTAAAGTGCCTTGAGATGACTGATTTAACTGGCACTTTATAAATAAAACTGAAATGTGGAGCATTACCTGATCACTGATTTGGCTAAAAACCATTCTTTGGCGATTTAGCAGGACATGAAGCTTTTTTTTTCTTTGTCTGTACATAACTATAAATGTCATTAAAAAGCTGGCTTTTATCAATTCCATGCATTTCATATTCTACATGACATAAATGTCTCAATGTGTCTACATGTGCGTGCAAATGTCCAAGGTTTACCACTTTGCAATATAGTCTAGTTGCATATTATATATATTTGCTATATGTGGCAATATTTTGCTATAAAAATCCCTGCCTGATCCTACCTGATGCCATTAGTATTTGTTCACCCAAAGCAACTCTTTCCTTTTCTGTGTTTCTTTAAAGTAGAAAAGGTGATGGCTGGAATGTTTGGAAAAGCTTTCATCTCTTCCCTTGCGTTCTAAAAAAGGTAGAATGTTAGTTAATCATAACATATCCCTAAATCAAAGAAGAAATACAAGCAGAAGAATCTGTAATTTCCAAATGTTTGACATGTGAAGTTCAATAAAGTTAGATTTTTATGCCATCACAACGATGATACAGCAGCTATTCCTATCCTTCTGATATGGATGGGCCACGACACCTCCTTAACATTTCACGTCCACTGATTTGAGTTTGTCATGTACTGTTCTCCTTTGTTTTAGGTAAGTTCTAAGATTGAAATGTTTCAAATATGCTCTTCACTGAAATAGCATCCCAGTGATTTTATGTCAATGAAAAAATAAATAAAAAATGTGAGTATGCAAAATATGAAGAAATTATTGTTGTTGGTGTGTACAGAAAGCTCTGGAGCATTTTATTAGATTAGAACAGTGGTGGTTCTAGACCAAATTTACCAGAGGTACGGTCAGTGTTTTTTCATAGGGGCACAGAACAAAAGAATGAAACAATAAAACAAGGCAATATTTAATTCTTTAATAATAAGAAGTGAGCTATTTGTGGCTCTAAGATGAGCTAGCAGATGAAAACTGTGATCCCAGCTCAAGACGGCTGAAGCTATACGTGAAACACCTTAACTTTTAAATCCTTGTTAGAGTAAAACTGTATAGGTAAAAAAAAAAAAAATGGTCAAAGTTACCAATCCGTTACCAAAACTTTTAAAATGTCAAATGCCATATACTTTTATGTTATGTTCCAAGTACTGAGAAAGTCATGTGCTGAAATATTTTGCATTTTATTTATAAAAAAAAAATAATATATATATATATATATATATATATATATATATATATATATATATATATATATATATATATATATATATATTTAATATGAATAACATGTAAAATATTTCAGCGCCTAATTTCCTAGTAGTTGATAGTGTTAGTACATCCACTGACTGTATAATTACCTATGAAACGTTTTCACACAGCCAGAAAACTGCTTGTTGTTACAACCAAATCCTATGGGGTTCTCTGAGAGTAGGGAGTAGCAAGATGGCGGCCAGTGACTTCACTTTTTCGGCAAAATCATAATAGAGATCAGTGATTTAACCGCAGCGCCATTTTCGCGCCGCTGTGCCGACATGAATCATTAGACAGCAGCTTTAAGACTCAGCTGACTTTATTACCGGTATTATAGTTTATTTAACATTATTTTTTATTAAACAGTGAGTTTACTTTGACTATCAGCCGCGTGTTCTGTTGTGTATTATTCTGAAAATGAGGCGCAATTAACGCTTATAGTGAATATCCCTTAAACATTTACTGAAGAGTTCAGGTTAGTTAGCATTGTTAGCTTAGCGCTGTTGATGTTGTGTTGCTAACTTTTTTTTTTTTTTTTTTTTAAACTTCGTCAAACTCGTGAGCCTGAATTTTTATGAGTTTGTTTAAACGCAGGACCGATAATGGTGAGAAAAACAACCGGCAACATTGGGAGGTGCTCATGGACGCGCAGGTCTCACCACCTGAAGGCTCCGCAGCGGCTTCGGCCCGTCAGAACCGTGGTGACCCGCAGCCAGCGCACCTCCGGCGGCTGCTTCTTCAACGGCCTCCCCGCTGAGGTCTTCCATATGATCCTGGATGAAATGTCCGGTGGGTTTAACGCATTAAATACCCATAATAAGACATACTTCAGCTTTGTGATACGTGTGCTAAATGGTATTAAGGTGTAAAAAAATAAAATAATAATAATTACATAAATGTACAATTTGTGAAACATTTAGCAAATTGAACAGCTAGCTTACAGGAGCGTCCGATTAAACTGCAGCATCGTCGATAATTTTAATTTTCTCTTAGTATTTTTCATCCAAACGATTTCATTACACACTGATTTTTTTCTGCTGGTTATTATCTCTGTCGATTTTTCATTATTTGTTTTTCCCACTTTATTTTTCTTAACACCCCGAGACAATACTGCTCTATGGCATTTAATTTTTTATAAATTCTACAAGAAAAGAAATAAATAAACAGGTCACTGAACTATATTGTGTATTTTGGCCCCAAGTTCAGTTCTCCAAAATGAAGGTTATTACCCATCTATCCATTTTAGGGATAATCGTGTGGGAAGGTTATTACATGAGACTAATATAAGAAAACATATTTAACGCAGGCATGTTTTAGCCGTCTAAAACCTGTGTTTTTTTTATTTATTTATTTTTATATATATTAAGCAATTAACATTGACATGAAAAAAGACTCTCATAGAGGATGGCAAAATGTACATAAATAAATGAAGATTAATTACAATACAAAAGTGCAAATACAAAAACAACAGGGGATTTATGTCAAGACAACTATTGAAATCAAAAATAGGAGACATTGAAATATAAACAACAAAAACGGTAGGTGCAATTAGAATAGCAAAAGTTGGGAGAGGTCAAAACTAAATTTTTTGGTATGTCTGTCTTTTTTTTAAAATCTTTTTAAGAGATGGAAAAAAAGGTTTTAAAGTCATTGACAAACCAATGAAAGGAGGGTTTAGCATTTCTCCATTTAGCACAATGGATATGATATTTATCCAACAGCAGGATGATGTTAATAGTGTCAGAAACAGGCAAAGGAAGATGGTCCATATAAAAAAAAGACATCATATAATGTAAATTGGGGCACATCATTAATTTTCAAAGAAAGCCAATCTTTCATCTCATTCCAGAACTGTTGTGTAGTAGGACATTGGTAAAACAGATGTTCAAGAATTTCACTGTTATTACAAAAGGAACATTGATCCACCTCAAAACCAAATCTTTTTTTTTTTTTTATTCTGCCACAGGATAAATTTTGTTTATGACTTTAAAGTGAGTTTCTTTAACTTTAGGTAAAATGGGCCATTTAACAAATTTTGAGAAGGCTTTATCAAGCGTTTCTGGACTAACAGCAATTTCTCCCTTCATAATCATGAATTTTTCTGGCTTTGAAAAAACTACTAATTAATTTATTATTGCATTTTTTATCAAGCAGATTGCATTGTGCAATCAACAATGTGGGCAGTAATGGTGGGGAATTATTATATAACCTAAAATTTTTGATCAAATGAATTAAAGGCAGTGGAATCGATTTACACAGTTTGTTATATTCTCTTAGAGAACAATTAAGATCATTTTTTTTTTTAAGTCGGAATAATTAAAAAAATCGCTGTTATCATCCATTAAATCGGGTCAAGTGTGTCTTACCTGGGCTCAGGAGAAAAGCACTTTGGTTGCTTAAAGGTCCCGTGTAATATTTCTGCAGTCAGGGATGATCTTGGGGGGCCAATCATCGTCAGCAGCTCTCGCTCCACCAAGTTTGATCAAGACCAAAGTCAACATCGGCATATACCAAAGTTAAAGCGCTTCACGCTGCTGACGAGCTTTGTGAAGATGCTGATTTCATTTTCCAGCAGGCCTTGGCACCTGCCCACATGTCCCAAAGCACCAGCACCTCGTTACCGTGCTTGATTGGCCGGTAAACTGGCCAGACTTCTACGCATTGAGAATCTGTGGGGTATTTTCTACAGGGACACGAGAGACGCTTTACATTGATTTTTTTTTTGTTTAGGATAAATAGAGCATGTCTTTAAAATTGATTTACCCACCTCAGAACCTGTGTGTGTGTTTTTTTTTTGTTCTTCTTTTTCAAATTATTATTGATAACTTTGATTCATTAGATGCTGAAAGAAGAAACACAGATGATATGGAGGACCTAAACTGACAAATATAAAAATGGACCAACAAAGAAACGATAACACTTAAAATGTACCAATTGATTAAAAAAATTTAATAATTGTATATTTATTGCTATGTTTTTGTTTAAATTTTTTTTCTCTAGTTCCAACACATTATTTATAAAAGCATTTGGTCGTAATTGTATAGTTTTTTTATGCTTTTCTGTTACTTATAGATGAATTCTTCTCTCTTTTAATTCCCCCCTTGCATTTTCATAAGTATTTTTTTTTCCCACCAGCCTTTTTTATTTCTGTAGATTTTTTTTATTTTGTCTCCTTTGATATTTTTCCTCTCACATTTCTGCCTGAATATTCAAATAAGGCAGGCTGTCCTTTGTGGCACGGAGGCTTTTCAGATTGATTCGAGTTTAGATACCGGACAGAACATTTACTCTCTTGTTTTTCTCTTTTACTGACTAAAGGATTGAAACAAAGCCAATCTATGTTTCTTCATGTGGCCTTTACCACATGATTCAGATTCAGAGGTGTGGCCTTTACCACAAAAAAAACAAAATTGAAAAAGGAAAATCTGTAGGCAGGCCACCGTCCATCCATCGTCTACACCCTCTTAATCTGTGGAGGGTAACAGGGGAAGTGGAGCCTACCTCCAGCAGTCACTAGCTACGTTTACATGGAGAAAAGTAATCGTAATAAAGGGTTGATCGTAATAAAAAAAGCGTCATGTAAACAAGCCAATCGGAGCACGATGATCGGATTAAGCTCCATTGGAATGAAATTGTAATCTGCATGAGAGCGGTGGTTTATGGCCATTGATAATCCGATCAGCATGCATTTAACAAACAAACTCATATAATACTGTTTACTATTTTTTGTTGTTTAGCAAAGACCGAAATACTACTTCTTCTGTGTTTTTTTTGCTTTTAGGGGAATTTGATAACTGCGCATGTCAGAGTGGTTCTGTTCTGAATAAAGCCAGACGCATATAAACGCACATTATGATCAATTAATTGATTGTGTGGCCACATAAATGGTGCAATCTGATTATTTTTGGCTTTTTAATCTGATCGTGAAATTTTGTATGCGTAAACATAGCTACTGGGAGAGCAACGCCTTTACTACTTCCTAAATGATGGCTTTCCGTATGAATTTTCCGAGTATGAATTTGTTTCCTTTCTAATTTTTTGGCAGATATATGTCATATCTGTGTGCTTTTCAGTGGTGGACATCAGCGTGTTCAGCATGGTTTCAAAGGAAATCACCAGCTACATTGTGGACTACGTCTCCTCCCAGGCCTGGAGGAATAAAACCATCATCCAAAGCTTTCACAACCCCACATTGTTGGAACAAAGATCCACCCTGGAGCACTACAGACACCTGGGTAATTTATTCTGTACCCCTTTTTAAGCTCGTTTTATCTCTCTATATATATTCTCTTTACATATACATTACATGTAATGCATCGTTCGGTATTTCCCAAGTTGCTAAGTGAGTAGCAGTGAAGACCTTTTCATTTCTGAAATGTGCGCCTTTTATTCACCTTTCAGGCTTGCTGTTTAAGAGGTGTACCCTGCTGCTGCCCACAAAGGACAGGTTAAAATTCACATTTAGCAAATTTTCAGAGGTAAGGGTAAAAAGAGGTGAGAGAGGACAAATTATGGTTGAATGTTCGGTTTCATTATTATTGTATCTATACACACAGTGCCTTTTGGAAGCGTTCACTCCCACGATAAAATGCCGGGTTTTCTGACAGATCAATCCAAACATTTCCTGCGATGTGACTACAGTATATCCTATACAATTATGTAAAATGTAGCAAAAAAGCTGCCATGATTTGGGTACACTGCACTGCAAAAACTGATCTAAAAATAAGTAAAATGTTCTTAAAGTTAGTGTATTTATCCTTGATTTGAGCAGGTAAATAAGATTATCTGCCAATGGAGTGAGTATTTTGACCCCTTGAAATAAGATAATTAGACATCCTTCACTTGAAATTAGATGATTGAGATGAATTGTTCCTATTTTAAGTGCAAAATTCTTATTCCATTGGCAAATCATCTTATTTACCTGCTCAAATCAAGGACAAATACACAAATTTTAAAAACATTTTACTTATTTCTAGTTCCGTTTTTGCAGTGTGTTAGTGCGCAGCCTTGAGCCAATAGTTTGTTGATGCATCTTTTAATTCAGCATTTAGTTACCTTGGGTCACCTGCCATACATTTTTATAAACCGTGTTACTGTATTTTAGGACCATAAGGCGCACCAGATTATAAGTGTGTAAATTCGTTGCTAACCAAAGTCGTACTTGCACATTTTAACAGATTTTTGAGCGCATTGTACCACATAACATCAGTCAGTAAGCGGAATTGTAATCATATATAAGGCGCATCGAATTATAAAGCACACCATCAATTGTTGAGACATTTTAAGCATTATAAGTGCGCCTTATAGTGCGAAAAGTACGGTAATCTGAACAATATTTCATCTGTCAGTAGGATTAACATGATGCTTGTTTCTTTGCATCGTTTCTGATCTACGTGTAACATTCTTCTCTGTCTCCATATATCTGGACTGAGGTCGGAAAAAGGTTCATTCGGCACAAAAACACAGAGTAGCACCAACAGAACGCCACACCTACAGTGAAGCATGGTGGTGGCAGCTTCATGCTCTGGGCTTGTTTTTCTCATGGAACATTGTGCTTTTTGTTGAGGTGGAAAGTTATCACGGGCGGTTTCAAATACCAGTCTGCTTCGACCTTAAACCCTCAGCTCTGGTAGAAAGGGTGAAAAATGAAGATTTCATTTCTCAGCCACACATGGAGCTTACATCAGAGACAACTACAGAATGGGTTCAACTAAAAAAATAAGTATTTGCATGGCCAAGTAGGATCCAGAGTGGCAGAGTATATCCTCAATCTTAAAGCGATATCTGTGGGGTCGACAGAGGAGGGCCGGGGAGACGAGATGTTGGCGCCATCTGAGAGATTTGGAGAACTTATTTCAAGCTAGACTGAGCAAATATTGGCAAGGATGCTGAAAGTCTCCACCCCAACGGCTGTTGGCTGGAATTTAACTTTGGTTATGAAATTTTTCCCCTTAATTTTAAGCTGCATTTTACTGCTTATTAGTTACACTAAGGACTGATGTCCCTACGAGATCTAGAGAAACTCATCCATGCATTTATCTTTAGCCGCACTGATTGCTGCAATGGCGTCTTTACAGGTTTACCCAGAAAAATCAGACAACTGCAGCAGATCCAGGATGCTGCTGCTCGTGTTCTCACTAAAAACAGGAAGATAGAGCAAATCAGCCCAGTTCTAGAGTCCCTACACTGGCTTCCTGTAGCTCAGAGAATAGACTTTAAAAAACTTCTGCTAGTTTATAAATCACTGAATAGCTTAGCACCAAAATACATTAAAGACCTGTTGTTGCTGTATCAACCCTCTAGACCACTCAGATCGTCTGGTTCTGGTCTACTCTACATATCCAGAACCAGAACCAAACATGGAGAAGCATCATTCAGCTTTACATCATAAACCTGGAACAAACTTCCCAAAAACTGCAAATCAGCCGAAAAACGAGTTGCTTTAAATCGACACTGAAAACCCACCTGTTTAAAGTTGCTTTTGACACAGAATACCAGGAACATTGACCAACATATTTGATGTTTTCATGATGAAAATCACTTTGAACCGCCTTGCTGCTGAAATGTGCTACACAAATCAACTTGACATTTACTTACCTCCCAAGAAAAACTGAAAATTTAAAGCAAAAACATGAGAGAATTATCGAATATTTCTGATTTTTGTTAACTAAATATTTCATCTACCTTGACCTGGAGACACAAAACCTTAAAGGTTGAGAAAAAACAGACTGAAATAAATACAGTTTTTACTTGTAGGCTGTAAAGGCTTTTAAATTCAGCTTCATAAGTGCAAACCTAGCTTAAACCACTACTATAATTTCTTTTAATGCCTTCTCAACTGCTTATTTAAGTCTGGAAGAATGAAATAAACGTAGAGGCGCTCTGATTCTTTACTTTCAGATTAAATGTACTATAAACAAATGGGGCAATAATTAATATAATGTTTTCTGTTGAGCATTAAAACACGTCTCTGATAAATCCAATGACTAAAACAACTCCTAACATGAGCCATGTCTTATGTTTTAGATTCCCTGCTTCATGCTGGAGCGGTGCCTCGCTCCAGACTGCACAGGTTACTCCCGGTACGGCGTCTTCCTCCAGGTGAGCGCCTCATATGAAAGCTGGATAAAAACACAAACCTAATATGTGTTAAAGTGACACGGTAATGTATAGCAGCATGTTGCAAAACAGGGAGACTTAAAAGTGTCACTCTTTAATAAATAATCCATCGTTTGTTCATATGACCTTAAACCCGTTTCAGCGGTTCTGTTTATTATTAAACACAAACATGAGGGGGTGATATAATAGTCAGGTTGTTGTACTGATTGCTTCACAGACCCTGATCGCAGGATGGGATGAGCTGGAGTGCCACAGAGTCTTCAACTTTTTGTGTGATCAAACGGGCCTCTTGCTTAAGACTGAAGCCTTGCTCACCGCAAAACCAGGTCGGTACCTTAGTGTGAGGAAATTCTGCCGAGATGCTAAATTATATAGTCAGGACTTCACCCTTCCTCCATAAGCGTATATGTCTTATCTCTAATATTTATTTTACCTTCAAAATGAATTATAGAGCTGATGAGGGAGGAGGATAATTTAACAGCAGGTTTCATATTGAGATATTTATGTTACAACATTGAAGTTGAATCCATTTCATTGGGATTTTTACACAAAAGTGAAATGATGTTTTTTTTTTTTTATTATTATTATTCAGGCACTTTTACACTGATGACTCTAAACAAAATCCAGTACTAACTATTGGTGTCAGAAGTCATCTACTGTAATTATTAAATTGTAATTTAATCTTACTCAAGGCGGACTCTGTCCACGCTAGTATGTGAGGGCCTTTAATTAGGACTGCAGCTTTATTATGTCAATTATGTCAATTATTCTGATGATTAATCAAGTATTCTGTAAATAAATTGGCACATTCTGTGGACATTTTATTTAACCGCTTAAACTTATTTCATGAGTAATAGAAATACACAAAAAATAAGTTACAGGTGAACATGTAATTGAATTCCTTTAAAAAAAAAAAAAAAGGAAAATCTGCATTTTATTGCTTAAGTTGCAACGACACAACATGTCTTTAGCGGACACGCAGACATTTGTAGAAAAGGATCCATCTGCAGCGTATAAATAAGTTTGAACGTTAACATGTTAAAAGCTCAGAACTAGCTGCCTCTGGTGAAAATGGTCACAAACCAAAAAAATGCACAGTGTCATCTGCATATTATGGATTTCTATACTGATTTTGTTTATCATCAAAAAGCATGACGTTATCCAAGTAAAGTGGAAGCCTTGCAGTGTACTTAAGTGCCAGATGCACTCTTCCTGTTTTTATTATTGCACAAATGAATGAAAAGCTGCAAACAAATCCACAGAACAGAAACAAACTCTCCTCTAACTGCTCTGTAGGATGGACGGGTCTGAAGTGTCTCTGTGGGTTTGTAGTCAAACCTGCTCTTAACCTTGCCTCTCTGCTTTGTTGCTTCCAGTGTCTTAGGCTACGTTCACACTGCAGGCCTTGATGCTCACTTCAGATTTTTTTGTGAAATCTGATTTTTTTTACGTGTCTGTTCACACTTCCAAATATATGCAACTTGTATGCGATCTCCTGTGCGAACTAAATTCATGCAACCTAAGTGTCCCGCATGCGCAGTTGAGGACGCGATGACGTCACACGTAGCAAGCGTGCTCAGTGTTTGGGGAAGTAAACATGGATCGTAATGCTGCAGCGTATCTTGCGTTCTTTACGTTCTTCTCCAGCCGGAGCTGCACATTACCGACGCAATCTTTTTAAGAAGATCGAAACAAAAGAGGCAAATTTTTGGCAAAGGCGTTTTATGAGGCAGTAACGTCCGTACAGAGAAAAGTGTGGGTGCGGAGTCGAAGCCAAGCAGTGTGAATGTAGCCTTAAACTGCAGCCAGAGGTTTCTTCATTTCCAGGGGTCACTTAGTTTTAATATCATATATAATAATATATCTTTATTGTCATTGAAACATACATTACAACGAAATTTGTTCTCTCCTCTGCTTTTAACCCATCACCCTTGGGGAGCAGTGGGCTGCCATGTGCGGCGCCCGGGGAGTATTCTGGGGTCAAGGGTCTTGCTCAGGAACCCAGAGTGCAGGCGCTGGGGATCAAACCAAGTACTTGCATACATCTCTGAGTGCAAACGCACTGCTCTAACCACTAGATCAACACTCCCCATACACCAAGATGCAGTGTAGGTAGGCAATTTGGGGTTAAGTGCCTTGCCCAGGGGCACATCGACATGTGGGAAGGGGAAGCTGGAATTGAACCCACAACCTTCTGATTGCCAGACGACTACTCAACCCATCAAGCCACAGTCGCCCACTACTACACTTACTACACTCACTCTCTTGGAGCATCTGCACTCCCTCTGTTTTCACATAACGATATGATCCTATATCCTCAAACGTGATTCGCCGCCACACGGGCCAATCAAAACACAGTTTTGCAGCTAGCAGAGCCGGGGCTGAGCTCAGAGAGCCGGGCCGGGAAAATGAAACAAGGAGACTCTCCTGATTCACTACAAAGCATCGGCTCTCAGAGCCGCAACTTTTGGGCGTTACCGATCACAATCTGTAGATGTCTGTTAACAGAAGGGGTCCGTCAGTAAAATACAACTTTTTGGTGCGCTTTTGTAGCAAGTTGATGATAAATATGCAACTTAATGGTGACTTGACACGTGGGTGGGTGGGATCTCTGCCGCTGGTGTAGATGTTTCCTCTTCCGCTGTTGCAGCATCGAGGCGTTCTGTGATGGAAAGCTAATTTAGTTTAGCAGTACACACAGCACGCCGTGATTTCTTTTATGTTACGTTTAACTTAATCCCACACTTTTGTCACTTTTATCCATAGCTGATAACAACCATGTCTTAGCTGTGAAGGCCATCATTGGCTCAAGTCAGAGCGTTGTGCAACACAAATGACCAGCTGGCTGGAACGAGCTGCGCCGAATAGTTAAACAGACTTTAGCGAAGCCTCGAGGGATTCAGTCTTTAAACAATATCACAGAGCTCTGCTCAATTTAAAATCTGTAAACGAACAGAGTATGGCAAAACATTTAAACTTACTAGAACATGGCCTCCTAAACTGAACTCTGGAGGAGCTGAAGAGATCCACAGCTCATTTGGATAACTATTAGTTGTGCACTCCACAAGTTTGGCTTTTATAAAAACTGTTACTTCATATAAAAAGGGACATAAAATGGAAATTCCACTTTTTTAGCCATTAAAAGCATTTTGTTGTGCAGAAGATTTGAATGTAGTCTGTCCAGCAGCTGTGTAGATATCTTTATTTTCTGTTTGGGTCATATTTTTCGAGCCGTTAAGTTTTCTCTGCTCTCCATTACAGTTTATGAACAATAACGTCACAGCATTTGCTGCGGAGCTGCTAAACAAAGTCACGGACCTCTGGCTAAACAATTTTGTGAATCTGCCATTTTTATACTCGCCAGGATTTTGTAGTCCAAGCCAAAAGAATCCGAAGCTACAAGTGGATGAGTGAAAAAAACAGAGACTGAAAGTAACGAGGAATTTAGACCAAAGCGTTGCAGTCCCACTTTATATAGACCACCACAACTGGGTGGTTTATATGAGAAAATGATATTTTTATTTAAAGCCAAAGAATATAATTTTTTAAGTTTGTTTCAATTATGTTCTTGAGACAAAGGTTCTCCGAGAATGTCGACGAGAACTGAGTTTAACTACAAAAGTTGTGTGAGGGATAACTAAAGGGGGGTGGCTTTAATCAGCAGGTAACAGGGAAGCTAGTCGTCACAATGTTCAGATATTAGTAAAAACTATATGTCATAATCATGGAAGACTTTGTTGATCTGTTTGGTGTAATCACTAAAGCAAACATTGAAGTGTTTGGTCCTAATGCGACAAAATGTAGAGACAATTACGCGGTATGAGTTCTTTTGCAGGGCACTACAGACTCACTCATTTTCTGTAAAAAAAAATAAAAGTAGTAAAGGAATTTTCTTCTCAGGGCTGAAGAGGAACCAGGAGCTGCAACTTCGTCTGTTTTGCCGTAAAGTTTTGCTGGACCCGTGCCAGAACCAGCCAGATGGACAGTTCTGGTTAGTTCAGCTGCTGAAACCTTGGCCCATGGTCAGCCAGGCCCACCTACTGTTCATCCTTTATGGACCTCTGCTGCACGAGGGTGAGGTCACTTTTATAAAGAAGAGATGTGGAAAAACATCCAGGGGGGGTGGTGGTGACATTTATAGGGCACGTCAGGCTGCTCTAATGGAAATCATCCACACAACGGCAGGTATATGCCGCCGTGATAGAAAAACATTCGACGAATATAATTAGCTACAAACATTACACAGGGACTTTTGCTATTTATTTTGCATTCTTTTAAAGTGGTTTTAGGCAATGGCGTAGAAATGTGCCTGGATCAGTCATAAAGTAATGCACAGATACCAGGAGTGAATAAGAACAGAGTGAAAAAGCAGCCAAAGGGCACAAAGGGCCAAAGAGGAACAACAAAAAAAACCCCCAGAAAGCGCAGAAAAGGCAAGCTGCAGGAAGAGGAGAAAGCGAGCGCGGGAGGAAGAGACAAAGAAACAAAAGGACAAACAGGCAGACGAGATAGACAGCGGACACACAGAGATGAGAGAGAGAGATATAGAGAGAGAGAGAGAGAGAGAGAGATGAGAGAGAGAGAGAGAGCGAGAGAGAGAGAGACACAGATAGATAAAATAGATAGTATATAGAGATACATATATACACACACAAATACAGATATACACAAACAACATCTATATACACACACATACATATTATAGACAAACACATAATATATATATATATATATATTATATAATGCTATCTTATATATATAGTATATATAGATATATTATATATATATATATATATATATATATATATATATATATATATATATATATAATTTTTTTTTAAATATCATGCATAAAAGCCGTCATCAGCTCCAGAGTTGTTCAGTATGTGAAAATATTCAGACTGTTGTCTCATATAAATGACTCTTCACTACGTAGTGAGGAAAGAGATTGGGCCTTCCTCTGTGCAGGTGTCCTCGGCTGGCAGGATCTGGTGGAAAGGGGAATACCTCACAGCGCTCTCTGGGATCTGGCCAAGGGCCTCCTGATGCTTTTTGGCACGCTGCAAGTCAAAGGCTGGAGCACGGACTCAGTAATATCCATCCTGGAGGAGCTAATTGGTATTTTACATCAGGCATAATCACATTTCTCTGTGTTAAGCATATAACAAAAGGGGGATGAAAATTGGTTTTTATCGGCGATGGAAAAATTAAACAGTTTTTTTTTCCGGCCAGTCTCTCGTTTGAAATGAGGATTAGCAGCAAAGAATCACAGCGTGCGTGTAAAAGCTAAACCCGGCTCTCCGGGGCGCTGATTTGCTCTTGTCCAGTCATCCCTCAGCCCTGGTTTGTGGAGAACGTGGCCCGACTGCTGGTGCTGTGCGGCAGCAGCCTCTGCTACACCTTCCTGGCCAGCAAGGCCCTCAACGGACGAATCAGCGAGATCTCCAGAATCATCATTCATATCATACTGGTGAGGAAAGCTGTTTTACCTTCAGCCGAGCTGTGTTAAACTTCATGGATGTTTTTGGCCTTCAGTGGAGATCTGGACAAAGCTTAAACCTGACTGAGCATACTGTACAGTATTTTTCAGACTATAAGTCGCACTTTTCTTCATAATTTGGCTGAACCTGCGACTTATAGTCAGGTGCGACGTATATCAAATATAAAACGTGTTTTTAAACGGTAATTCATACAGACCAACATGAACCAAGGAGTAAACATTACCGTCTATAGCAGCTAGAGGGCGCTCTAGGCTTGGGAACACTATTTGCTGCACATGTACCACTTAAAAAAATTATAGAAACATTAACTTATAGACAACAAAGACTGAACACATTGTTGTGTCCCTGTTTTAGTGTGCATTCACGCAGCAGAGCGTTTATTTGATGTAGCTCGCAGGGTCCAAACTGATAACAGCTAGCGTTAGCTTATGTTGTCCGGGGCGGTTTACAACGTCGCTGATGCTCGTTCAAGAGCTTGGCTGAGCTTTTTAACGGTGCAAGTTAAACATCTAGCTTAACATGTAGCACCGATACGCTCACAATCTAATTTTTATTATAATTTTGATCACCTTCAGCGTAACGGGCCGTTGATGCGACTTAGGCTACGTTCACACTGCAGCCTGAAGTGACCCAATTCCAATTTTTTTGCACATATGCGACCTGTATCTGATCTTTTTATGACAGTCTGAACAACACAGATCGGATTTTTTTAAATGCGACCCAGGTCGCTTGGATATGTGGTCCTGAATCCGATACGTATCTGATCTTTTCAAATGCGACCTGTGTCTGTACGGCCGGGTCGCATTTATCCGACCTGTACGTCACCGATACTCGACAAATGTCACTATTCTGCATCCTGCTATGCAGAAGTGGGAAGAAAGACGACACCCATAGCGGACAACAATAAAAAGAGCAGTCAATGGACAGAAAGCTCCGGTTAGAAAATAAATTAATGTCCGCAAAGTGCGCGCCAGCATTATAATCCATGTTTACTTCCGCAAACACTGAGGACGCTTGCTACGTGTGACGTCATCGCGTCCTCGAGTGCGCATGCGGGACACTTAGGTTGAACGCATTCAGTTCACTCAATTCCGATTTCACAAAAAAATCGGAATTGAGCACTAAGACCTGCAGTGTGAACGTAGCCTTATATTCCCAAAAATACGGTATGTATCCACTTTATGAGGCACACCTTGCTACACTCTTTTTGTTTTGTGAAACTTCGATGTAAAGCGGAGAAAAGGCCCAGTGTTTGCTTTGCTGCTGCAGCCTATCGACGTTCTGCATACCTTTGGTTATAACAAGCGGTTATTTGGGCCACTGTCGCATTTCATGATCTTGACCCAGTCTGCCCATTGAACAGCGAGACAATTTCACTCACACTAGCGTGCCTCATTAGATATTCTCTCTTTTCTGCGGCCGTTTTCTGTGAACCTGAGAGAACATTTTACCTGAAAATCAGTTCGATTTTCAAATAGATTTCCTCTTATCCCCCAATTCTGATACTTGGTTTGATCTTCATTCTGCAAGTCGTCCTAATTAGATTTCTCCATGCTTTGAGTCGCTGTTTGGGTCATTAGGACGAAGCTAATAAAGTTGCCGAAGGGTGCCTAATTTAATTAGGAGACGCTTTCTGCATTATACAAGCTGATTCAGTGTTGTCCATGATTTTGATTTTAGTTATAATTTCAGAACCTTCAGTTATTTCTAAATGAAGAAAATGAAGCATTTCCAGCCTTAGTTCCTGTCCTGGTGTCTAAATATTGTATCCGTCCGTCCGTCACCTCAAGACTATTGAAACAACTGCTGAAAAATGTCTTTCTGTATTTGCAATTTAAAATCAATCTAAAAACAGACTAGAAACTCTAAAAAGTTGGTCTGGAACACATGGAATAGCAAAAATTCAGATATTGTGAATAAAAATCTTCTGGATCATTTTGTGTCAAGGCAACAAACAGAAAAAAACAAAAACAAATTGTAACCTGAAAACACCAAACTTTAACGTCTTAATAGCTGATTCCTACATTTCTCAGTTGAAAAGGAAATAATTAAACACTTTGGCGATATAATAAAAACAAAAACAAAGCACAGATTGCTCGGTTGGTTTGCTCTGTACGCCCTTCTCTCCCCTTCAGGTGTGCGAGAAGGAGGGCTATCACATGAGCTGGGCGGTGAAGCTGGTTCAGCAGATCTGCAGCTTGTTCAGCACGGCGCCCGAAAGGTTCGTCTTCATCCAGCACCTGGAGAACATGTTCTCAGAAGTCACCAGAGAGTTCTTCGAGTCCTCTGTAGCAGGTGAGTTAAAGCCGTTTTCACCAGAACGGGTCTGTCTTTAGCGCTAAAGGTTGTGTATTCATTCGAGAAAAACATCCAGAAATTGATTTGGTTTTTAAGTGTAGTGGAGCAGATATGTTGTGGCTGCGACTTTAGAGCAAAAAAAAAAAAAAAAAGCTTGTTTTGGTGAGTGTGCGACGGCTCAGACAGATGACATTTACTTGCACCTCCTGTTTTTCATTATCTTAGTGAAGCTCATTCATCTCTGGTGGACGTGTTGTGTTTTTTTTTTTTTTTTTTTTTTTTTTTTTTTTGCAGGATACCTTCGTTATTCTCTGACTGGGTCCAGCTTTTCTTTTCTGCTTCACTCATGCTAATTCCTAATGGTATAATTGGACGGCCACGTTGAAATGAATTTATTCATGTGCCATTTTCAAGCAGAGGACGCCGATAAGAGGGAATAGTCAGAAAATGGGAGAGATTTAGAGTCTCAATTTACTAGTAAAAATAAAATTGAAAAAAAGAAAAGATAAAAATTAAGACGTGATTTTCTAGCTACTTTACACACAGATCAAAAACAATTTTATAAATGCGTCTTGTCATTTAATCTAACTTTTTTCAAAGATCTCTGCTGTTTTAGAGCCTTATCGCTATTTTTTTTGTTCATTTTTGTGGGTACAGTAATTTTTCCCTGGAGAGGAAGGTCTAACTGCTTCTTACAGCGTTTTAAAATGTCAACAATGGCATTTTTTTTTCTGTCTCCAGGGAACAACTTTGAAGATAGAGAGACTTTCCAGACCTTATGCATCCTCCTGGACTCCAGCGCTCGCTTCCACACTAAACTGCTCCACATGTTCCTCAAATAGGAGATACGGTCGCAGGGCAAAATATGGAAAGTAATGTCAATAATGAAGGGGGTCGTCCAGTCAAAGGGCTTCCATGTGCCTTTACAGCAGCCATACGAAGAAAAATGCCTTCAAACAAACAGCACCAAACCACTTCATGCTATTTAAATGCTTTTGTTGAACAGTTTTGTTATCTATACAGCTATTAATGTGTCGAAATTCAACAATGCAGTTCATAAGCTCTGTTGGATGTTTCATTACAGGAGCATTTAATATATATTTCTGAAAGTGAAAATGACTTTTCCCCTCTATGTATTTATTCAACTAATTTATTAATGTATTTGTAATAAATATGTGAATGCAATATTTAATAAAATAATATTTTCTAATAATTATAGTCGTCTTCTTGATTTTTTTAAAGTTATTTTACCAAAAACGAACTAAAAAACACTGTATACACTGAGCAAATAAGCTTTTATTCATTTTTGGTTAGTTCATCATTCACATTAACAGCATCTTCAAACACGGCTGTTCAGTGACTTTAAATTAGTAAAGCATGTTTTAGAAAATAAAAATAGATAAAAGCTGCAACAATAAAAAAAAAATTATGTTGTATGCAGAAAATAACCCAGATGCATTTATATTCAGACTGCATGCAGATTTGCGTGATCATGCAAAGGTGTCTATGCAGAAGTGCTTCTTATAACCACTTGATGCAACTGTCAAATTCAGAGCATGCCAGCACTTTTTTCTTTTAAAAGTGTAGCTCAGAGAGAACAACAGTGCGTGACTATTTGACATTGACGTTTAAGGCCTACGACATCAGGAGTGATGAAAAGTTGAAAAAGCAAAGCAGGTCCAGTGTGCACCTCCCCCGAGTCCCAGTCATGCCTGGTCATTCATTTGTTCATTGTTTTGATATGATCTGCAGGAAACGGAGAGAAACATTATTACCGGGGAGTCCGGATGGACTTCAGTCTGTAAGGATCTGCTGAAAGTTTAGGATTCACAAAGCTTAGCTGCTTTGTGAATCATGAGGGGGGAAAAGCTGATATTTAGGGGTAAAACAGTAGGGACACAGCACAAGGAGAGAGAAAAACAACTGGAAACCCAACGGTACGGTGTCTCGCGATACCCCTTGAAGTTTTCACATTTTGCCAAGTTTGTGTTTGTGGATAAAAACGAACATGAAAAGTGCTTTCGTATTCAGCACCTCCATTACTAAATACTTTGCAGAACCACCTTTTGTTTGTAAGTACAACTTTACTGCTGCAAGTGTTTTTGACTTCGTTCCAGCTTGCTTTGTGCACCTGGATCTGACTGGGCTTAAGCTAAAATAGCTTAAACCCAGTCAGGTTGAGCCGTTTTGTTTAGATGCTTCCTTTCCAAAGTGTTGCTGATCTGAACATCTACCTCCGAGTGTTTCCTAGCTGCTAAATTTTATTTTATTTTTGGTAAAATTGGGCCGTGTATACAGCTCCGTCTGTCTTAGCAGTTTTGAAGCTGTGGTACCATTTTACACGCCGTTTAGGATGCTCAGTATTCTGCCAAACGTGTTGCTTTGCATGTAGGTTAAAAAGCTCAATTTTGGTCTCATCTGACCAGAGCATCTCAGGCGACACTATGGCTTGCCCCCCCCCCCATTACTTTTGGCAAACTGCAAACAAGACTGCTATGGTTTTCAAGTTAAAGCTGAATAAAGACCATGGGCTTCTCAGTTTAATGCCTTCCACATAAGGTATGCCGGTTTAGATGGACAGTAAGTTTGAATCCTGTTAATTTGGCAATTCTGCTGTACTGTGACAATGTTGTCGTTTTTTATTGCACCAGTGTTGTCTAAAATGTCAAAACCATTGATTTAAAAATGAATAAATTACCCAACTCTGCATTAAACTTCTCCGCAGTTTAATGCCAAACCAGTCTGCTTTGTCCTTGGTCTTCATAATGCTGTTTGTTCACTCATGTCCTCTAACAAACCCCTGAGGCCTTCACAAAACAGAGCAGCGTACCAAGGTTTATTACATGCAGGACTCTGTTTATTAATTAGCTGACCTCTAACAGACATTGATATGCCTACGATTTTATTCAGGGGCATCACAGTAAATGGGGTTGAAAACAAAGGTACGCTACACTTTGTAATAAAGATGAATCTTTTTACCAACGCAACCAAAATTACGCACTACTTTGTCTCTCATACAAAATCCAAATAAAGTATACTGACGTTTGCACTTGTAATTAGGTCAGTATGTGAAAATGGTTCAAGGGGTACGCATACTTTAACAGAGTGCTATACTGTAAATAATGGTCGATTTGGACAGAATATTTTTTGTTTAATAGTTAAAAGTGGATTTAAAAGGATTCACGCTGACGTCTATAGAAAATGTCCATCCTCCATCACTCCACATGTTGACAAGCTTTAGCGATAAGGTACTTACTGTGCAATTTGATCTATAGGTTTGAAAGAGAATAACAAAGACAACATCTTAATGCTGATTTGTTAAAGGGCTACAGGATAGACAGTTTTGGTATTTCAGCTCTAAACCCCGTTTTCTCCATTATCCTTGTAGGATAATAACATGGAATCAGCAGAGAAATTACCTTGCAGCCAGTCCAGCCCTTCCTGCAGACCCTCTCCTTTGATAGCATTGCTGGCGCTGAAAAGCAAGATGTGCAGCAGTGAAGTCGTTTGTGGCACATTCCTTTTCTCCAGTTTTTTTTCCTTCCTTGGACCCTGACTGTTTAAAGCTGCCCAGCTCTTAATCCATTTTGCCTCCTTCTGTCTAATGAGTAAACAAGGAGGAGGAAAACACATGTATGCAAAGGAGCCAAGCTGCTGGATAACAGCATGTGGCAGAGTCTCCCTGCAATGTTTAACCCATGAACAACGGGAAAATAAGAAATTCAGCCTTTGATTGTAAGCAGAGACGCTTTTCTTTCTGTGTTTATGAGGAGTTGAAGTGGGCCCGGGTCAGATGGTTCTGTTTTAACTTCCTGGTATGAGTAAGTGAATTCAACATAACGCAGCTTTTCTACTGAGACGATTCATCAAGGTGAAAGCAGAGTTATGGATACTTTACCAGATGTGCCAAGGTTTGTCTTTTATGTTCTCCAAACACAACGTTTGCGAGACCTTGACAGAAGAGAGAGCGTCCCGCAGATCCATCTTGTTTGCAAAGAAAAGCACCGGGATCTTTTTGTTGCGGATATCTAGAAATAGAGATGTAAATATAAGGAGCCAACACCACAATCACATTATTGTGCATCTGCCTTCCAAACTCTAAGAAGCCGTATATTTCAAACACATGCCACTGCTACTCTAATTTCACAACAGCTAGTCAAATGTTGCAGGACTGACTCAGTAATTACATCACTTCATTTCATTATACACTATGCAGACGCTCTGTCTGTACTGATGAACATTGACTCAGTTTGCTGAATGATTCGAGTACCTTCAACCCTTTTTCTGATTATTTAGCTGATAATTATTTGACAGCTTCAGGACACTTGTAGAAAATTGACATTTCAACCCCAGATGGTCAATTGATATTTAAATATAGACAGGAAAGAAGGAGTACATTGCTGAAAAAGAAATGTACTCCACCCTGTCACAGCTAAACACTGAATTTGAAAGCCTAGATCCATATACACATGCACACTACAACATAAAAGTGCATTAACAGTGACACATTTCAAAGACTTGAAAGGCCCATATTACACACGTTTTTTGATGCAAATGGTTACCAGCACACATGGCAAGACGGGAAACAGCATCACAGGATTCAATATTGACCAACACTCCCAATAATTAAAGCTGGTAAGTACAATTCCACGTTGACAAAATGGGACTTGATGCCTTTAAAAATCATTTTCTAACATGAGCACAAACAATTAAATTGTTAAAAAACAAAAATAGAGATGGAAATTCATGTTGAAAACCAAAATCATCTCTATGGACAAGTATGGATCAGTGAATATATCACTTTTTACTCCAATTTGATTACATGTAAGCTGCTCATGTAGCAGCCCTGCTCAGCAGTGTACCTTTTAAATTAAAACTTCCCTAATTATGAATAAGATAGAAATACATATTTGTTGTACCTTCATGGTTAAGGAGAGTATCAAGCTCCTCCTTTGCAACAACCATCCTCAGTTTGTCACTACTATCAATGACAAATATGATTGCATTGCTCTCCCTGTAAAAAAACAACAATAAAACATAAAAAACAACACAACAAGCTACAGTATATAATAATTGCAAAAGTAATGTTAAGGTTCTGTATGCAACATGCTTGCATTGTCTATTTTTGTTCCCTACTTGTAATAATGCTCCCATAGGCTTCTGTATCTGCTTTGGCCAGACATGTCAAAGACTGTGAAGGACAGGCTGCACTCAGACAGATAAAGAGCATGAAGGAATAACAACATTAGTGACATAGCAGTAGTTTTATTCAGGGTTTTCATTCTGGTATTTATCTACTGACATCTTTTTTTTTTTTTTTTCATTTTACCTTGAACTCTTGAACTTTTCAATGTTGAAGCCAATTGTCGGGGCTATCTCTTGAGCCTGTGTCTACATGCACACACGTTTGCACACATGCACAGACACATGCAAACGCACAAAAAAAGACAAGTAACGGCAAAAGTATGTCAACTAAGAAATAAATGGAGGTAGGCTGTGGGCTTTACCTGACTAACATGTTTCCACTCTGCTGACAATGGACCTAAATGATTTGGATGCTGAAAACGAATGATCGCATAGAAATAATAATAGGCATCCCAACGTATACTTTAATGGCATTAAAAATAATTTATCAGCTAATTTGTTGTGTGTATTCACATGTCATGACTGAAGGAAACAATACAACAGAACAACATTTTGTAATGATGTTTTGCTGCAGCCCAGCATAAAAAGGAATAACATCAAACTTACATTAGATGGCTTGAGCTGGTTGATGATCGTTGTTTTGCCGCTGTTGTCCAGACCCAAGCACAAAACGCTGACTTCTTTCTTCCTTAGGCCAAGCCAGCCTGACAGTTTATCAAGCAGGCCCATTTCACTCGGCTTGACGCTGCACCATTTAGATTTTCAACACATTACCCCATGGATGGCCCGATTTAATCAAATCAGATGAGTTAGATTTGCAGATTTCCTCTAAAGCGAACATTAATGATAAAACAGGCTTCAATAGCGCTCCACCGTTCTAGCTGTGAATAGATGAGATGCTGCCTGGCCATCGCCAGCTTGTGGCAGGTAATCCTATTAGGGTGAATTAAATCCAGTGAACCACCCGGTGGCCTGCTCGTGGAGTGTGGAGCTTTGCAGGCCCCCCAATCCTGATGCATTTGATTTATTACACTCTTAACACCCTGAAGGATCCCTTTTTTTATTTATTTTTTTGCTTTTGGGGTCCGTTTTTAACACATAGCACCCAACAGAAGCAGCTTTTTTCCCCACCTGGAGCCCCTATACGGATGCTTGGGTTTACAATCTACTTTGACTCGCTTGTTGAATAAAACAATTACTCTTGGGATGCACAAAGGTCCGAGATGACAAATTCTGGTCCCAATTTTTCTATGAGTCTTATGTAGAATGTTTGAAACATGTCAACGGTCCAGCAGCTCCATCTTTTGGTTCTGACAAATACTAATGAGCTAACCTAAACCTGCTACTGGAAGGCAGGATGAAACATTAACACATTTGACCATTAAAAAAAAAACAAAAAAACTTAAAGAGTGGGCCTAAAAGATTTTGCCTGAAGTCACAGAGATGTAAAAGTATCTCTTGAACCTTTTCACATCTCATTACCTTACAACCACAAACTTCAATTTAGTTTGTTGGGATTTTATGTGAGAGAACACAAAGTAACGCTAAATTGTGGAGTGGAAGGAAAAATAACAATGGTTTTCTAATTGTTTTTTACAATTAAAAATCTAAAATGCATATATGTTCAGCCCCCCTTACTTTGATAACCCTGAATAAATCACAGTTTAACCACATGCCACTTGCAACTGGGGCAGAGGTTCACATGGTTGAGTTCAATGCATTTTCATGCATTAATACGGACCATTGAAAGTAGCGTCAAAACGGACAGAGCTCGGGCTGCTTTGCCAGGAAGAATGGGCAACAATTTTAGGTTTTAGGCTCGCAAAGGTGGTATAGACACCGCAAAAGATCTGCAGGTGTAACCACAGGTAAAGGTATGTTAAAAATTTTGGAAACCACTAAGAAATATTTTCTTATTCACAGTAATGTGTTTCTTTACAGTAGGTAGTTTTTCACAGGAAAGCCCAATACAACATACCATCACTTGTGGAACAGCATCGAAAACTTTATGATTTACTCACCGAAAAGTTTGTTTGCTTAAAAAAAAAAATCCATAACCAGAAAGACAATTTTACTTACCTCTAAAACCAATGTCAAGAACAAAATGTTAACACTCTCAGCTGGAAATACAACAAAATCCCATGAGCCACCAGATGTCTCACCAGAACTGTTCATCTTTATTTGCAAATAAATATTCGCTGTAACTGCCTCTTACAGTGTGCAAGATCTACAACATCTCTTTGGAAATCATAGAAAAATAAAATACAAGAATTGTAATAAGTATACTTGTACTTTGTACAAAAGAACGTTCTAACATTGCTCAGCAGTAGAACATGCTAAACAAACAGCATCTGATAATCATCAGGATTCATGTAGAGGGGTTGGCGTTTTGGACAGCGTGTGTGTGTGTCTGTGTGTATGTGTGCGTGCACCTTTTCCCGCTCCTGAGGGTCCGGATGCATGACCGACCGCGCTTTGACCCAAAAGGCACACGTCTCCAGGTCCAGTTGGGTTTTATCTGTGAGTTATAAAACCTGCGGAAATAACTAGGTCCTATGACTGCACTGAAACTTATGAACTTCTGTGAAGTGTTTCTGGCTTGCATGGCTAACAGACTGTAAGGCATTCTGTGTATGTTTGTGTGTTCCTGTAAGAGCTAATGTTGAAATGACACAAGATGAGTTATGAAGCTGCTGCCTTTGTTGCACGCCTCTTTCCCTTCCTGGTCAAGCAAGACACAGCGCCACTGTTGTTCTCCGCCTACATCTCATATCTAGTCCCACTTTACATTTAGAAGTGCTCATTTTTACTCTACGCTCACGGCCAACAGTTGCTACTACTTCGACCACAAAGTTTGCACAAGCAGTTGTTAAAATCCGCCGGAAATTGTCTACCCGTTTCCTCTGACTTCACGAACCGAATCTGCTGCGGCAATCAAATCAAGGGTTGTGATTTTTGGTTGTGTTTGAGTGTGCGCGCGCGCGTGTGTGTGTCCAGGCAAAATGACACGGTGTGACAGGAAGAACCAGGTAAGTCCTCGTCAAGTCTCCAGAGAAAGCAAAACAACAAGAAATATCTAAATTCGGTGAACATTCATATAGTAGAATTGTGGAATTTGTGGAGTTTCTCAGGCAATGTTTAACATTCACAATCAAAAGCAAAACCAGACCGAGTAAAGTTCATCACGTGACTGTGTCTACGCGGCTTGCTGGAAACAGTCAGACCTGTTTTGTGGTTTTTCTGCAAGCTGGGAATCTGACATTAAAAACCCATGGAAGTCTGCCGTTTCACAATTCTTCATCTCCCACGGAGATGCTGAGGTGACTGCATAATACTGTATTGCTGATTTAGATAGAAAAAAATATTTGAAATAAATTAAACATTTAAATAAGTTCCAGATTTACTAGGGCTTTCACATACACGACTGCACATATATTGATATTAGGTTATAATAATAATTAACTGTCTATACACTTTTAAACATTCAATAAATCTCTATAACTTTCTTCTCACTTCTTCCTTCAAGTATTGGTGTACCGGACTCTCTGGACATCAGGTAACTAAAGCAATCCAAATAAACCTTTATATTAAAAGATAAAACTCTAAACTAAAAAATACTTGAGGTTATTTCTATTTTCAAAGGACAAAAAACAGATAGATTGCACACCCGATAGCAGCTACATGAGCAAGAGAAAAAACAAAAGTTCAAAGATTCAGTAGAGTACATTTGCAAATCTACAGAGTTTCTAGTATTGTTGCTCCACACACAAAAGTACGGCCGTTGCAACAAGGCATTACATTCCTCTAAGTGAGGGCCTGGAACAGCCTGTGGAGTCTTATCAGCCCGCAGCAGTCTGGTAGAACCAGGCATACGACGTGAGGGGTGTTTAGTAGTAAAAAAAAGTCCGGAGGGAAGAGTGGGAGACCAGGAAGAACCCTGCTGGAATAGTCCTTTCAATGACATCCAGCATGG
This sequence comes from Fundulus heteroclitus, assembly GCF_011125445.2. NCBI lineage: Eukaryota > Metazoa > Chordata > Actinopteri > Cyprinodontiformes > Fundulidae > Fundulus > Fundulus heteroclitus. The sequence continues at coordinate 33,233,642 of NC_046367.1, read as the reverse complement.
GTTGAGGGCTTGACACTCAGGCATAGGCTGCAGACCGTGCCTCAGTTGGTTTAGACTTCACTTCCTCCTGTCTCCACTACCTGTCCATCCCAGGCTGCAACAAAAAGGGGCGTCCTCATACATGGAACCCCTTCTCCTGTTCGTGCAGTAGTTGAAACTGAAGGGTCTGTACGCTGCTGACGATCCGCCTCTGGTGGCCGATGAGCTCCACGCCAATACGCCTCACATCTCTAGGCCAAGAGGAGAGACACAAATGCAAGAGACAGAGAAACACATTAACTATGGTGCATATTAGTTCACCAGTCGGTACCATCTGAGCTCTGTTGTCTTGTAAAAAGCAGTGACAGCCCCAAGATACCTGCAGAGCCTAGCAAAAGTATTCATAGAGCCCTTTTCACATTATAACAACTAACCTCAGTGTATTTAATTTAAATTTTCCACAATAAAGGCAACACGAAGCAATGCATCATTTTGAAATGAACGGAAAAAGATACATGCTTTTTTTTGTTTTGCAACTAAAAACATGCAAAATGTGAGATGCATTTATTTTCAGTGTCTCAAAGTCAATACTTTGTATAAACACCTTTTAGCTGCATTTTACAGCTACAACTCAGTCGGTTATGTCTTAACAGCGTTTTTTGGTGCCTATTATTATTATTCACAAAATAGTTCAAACTCAGACTTTATAGATATGCTTCGACATAAATCCCTCCATTGTAACTCTGGCCATGTGTTAGAGGTCGTTGTACTATTAAAAGGTGAACCTCTGGCCCAGTATCAAAATTATTCTGACACTAGCAGGTTTTCTCTCATGGTTGCCCTAACGTTGGCTCCATCCGTCTTCCAATTACTCTGAACAGCTTGCCTGTACCTTCTGGAGAAGGCCATCCCCACAGCATTTTAGCAGCTGCTGTAGTGTCATGAACAGGAAAGTGTTCAACACAGTTGCTCTGTCCCTTACAATAGGTTGTGGTAAACTGTGATTTGGACTCCTTATGGCTTTTGTTTAACAGCTTTCTGCTTGCTGCTCTTCTGTAAAGGCCAGATTTTTCCAAGAGCACAACTAATCGTCGTCTAGTCGTGCTGTGGACATATTTCACAGTCTGAGGTGTGAAACTCTGCAGCTCCTCCAGAGTTACCACGGGTTTCTTGACTGCTTCTCTAAAAATGCTCTCCTTTCCTATCTTTGGTCTTGGTAGGTTTACACTTGTGTTATATACTCTTTGTTAGTCAACTGGTTGCTCTGGGTTTTATTCAGGGTTATCAGAGTTCTGGGGCCTAAATTCAAATGTACACTTTAATTTCCCCTTTTTAATTGTGAAACTCTGTGAACACCAGGAATAATTTTCCTTCAATATTTTGAATTTTGTTGTGCTCGTCTATCACGTGCAATCCCTATGAAAAACATTGTAGTTTGTGGTTTCAATGTGACAAAATATAAAAGATCTCAAGGTATATGAACAATTTTACAAGACAACATAAAGCCCACTCACAAATAGTTAGCATGGTAAAGCCAATAAGACATTATATTCCAGCTATCTATTTACACAAAACCAACACATTTAGGGTCCCCCCCCACCTGCGTCTCCGCTGTTATGCTTTTCTCCCTGTCATTAAGTAATGATTTTGTAAAGTCCTTTGACTCACTCAATGCTCATCCTCGCCACAGAATCCAACGTGTTGAAGCCCGCTGCCATGAAATTGCTTTTGTACTGACTCATCTTTATAGAATCCAGCCAGTCTCCAACAGAGACGAACATCGGGTAATCCATGTCCTCCGCCGGGGATTCTGGTAGACTGATTTGAGGGGAAAAAAAGAAGGATTAGTTCATGTAAGATCATTTATAAATTCAGAAGGCAGATAGGTGAGCGTGAACACCAGCAGAAATTACACAAAGCCTTCTACCTAGAACCACAAATCCCCGCCTCAGATTTTGCCCTGAGGAGGGGGGGGGGGGGGGGGGGGGGGGGGGGGAGTACTGTCACTGACAGAAAAACCTTCCCTGAACACATTGTTTTAAAGCCAGCTTATTTTCTTTTAATGTCTCATTAGAAACTCTGCGACGCCGTACCTCTGGAGATCCTCCACCAGCGGCAGCAGGCTGCTGGGGTTACGAATTAGTTTATCCAGGAAGGAAACGATGTCCACAAATTTCGGCCTATGGTTCCTCTCCTTTTGCCAGCAGTGTAGCATCAGCTGGTGCAGGGCCACGGGGCAGCCCATTGGCGCCGGCAGTCGATAGCCCTCCTCAATGGACAGAATCACCTGGAGAAATCGTTGGGTGTCATAAAAGGGTTAACGTGAGAAAAGGCCACTTTGTAAAAATCGACTTAGCTGAAGAGATCAATATGTTAGGTTGGAAAGTTAGAGTCCCCTCAGAGGGAGGCTTTTGTCTGCCTTCTATCCTCAGCCCGGGTCCTCTGCAGCACTGAAGAGCAGATTCTTTTCCTGCTTTATTCCTATGGCAAGAGCTAAGGAAACTACGTCGCACCAACAAAATGTGTACAACGCTTTTACATAATGTAGGTTCCTCCTATTCTAAAGTGTATAGCAAAAATAAGCTGTGTTAAACTGTTTAAATGTTGCAAATCAACCAGCCTCATAAAAATATAACCATTATTGTAGGGCGACTGTGGCTTGATGGGTTGTCTTGCAATTGGAAGGTTGTGGGTTCGATTCCAGCTTCCCCTGGGCAAGGCACTTAACCCCAAGTCGCCTACCGAGCGGTGTATGAATGTGCACGCGTTAGTGAGAGCTATTGGGTGAACAGTGCTTTGAGTGGTCAGTATAAACTATCGTGGTTCATGTCTTGTTCTCCCTCCTCCTGGTTTCTAGGAGTAAGCATTAGTTTGAGAATATTTGTTTTGTATATTGTGCATTTTTTTTTACCTAAATAATCAGGAAACAGTGTGGTTACTAATGATGGTAAATGGACTGAACTTGTATAGCGCTTTTCCAGAAAAAGAAAAGTTTTACTTTTATGGGAAGTCTTGTGGCCTCCCTTTGGAGTCTGATGAAAAGGTTTTTGCGACATCATTTTGAGTTTTGATACCAATACCATTACTTTAGGGATCAAAGTCTGGGTCAAACGATGTGGAGAAATCCAAGGAAAGAACCTTGTTTCATTTTTCATTTCATTTCTAGAACCAGAAAGCCAGACAACAAGTGAGAAGAGGGCCCTACTTTAAGTCACAAGAGGTTATTTACTTCTGCTCCTGGGTTCTGTCAGTTTAATTTCTCTTTCTCTTGGCTGGATGGACCCTCAGCTTTATGACTCTAGCAGCGGTTCTGTCTGCCCTGAGGACACCTGGGTAAATCCAGACAGCACTGGTCTCTGGCCCAGGTCTTTGATGGTTCCTCACTTTGGATTTGGAACCAAATTGATTAGAGGATAAGAAAGGAAACCGGTCGAGTTGAAGCTCGTCTCCCCAGTTGAATGAGAGGAAAACAAGCAGTCTCACAGGAATTTACACAGTGTAGACGATGCAACCAAAAACATTTATTGCGACTAAGCCTTGGCTGGGCCTTCCACTTTGTGACTGAGTGGCTGGGGTTTCCAATCAATTTCAATGTGTTATAATACCTCTAACGATTGACTCTGGAATATTTGTTAATGAGGAATATTTGTTAACAGAGGGAATCCAATCACGGTACCACGCTTCTTCACTGAGCTCCTGAGAGCGAGCCGTTTTCACAAACGTTTGTAAAAGCAGTGTGCATGTCTTGGTGCTTCATTTTATACACCTGTGGCCCTGAAAATGATCAGAATACTTGAGTTTAATTATTCAAATGGGTGATTGAATACATTTTATCTATAGATAGGCATCCAAACAGACAACTTTTGATCATAACAGCATAGTTAAAACCCTCAAGTCTTGAAGATTTGATGGAAAGACACTTTAAAGTGTGTGAAGGGTCAGATCTGAATGTTCTTGGTCACTACGGGAGAGATGCATTCAGATAACGACAAACTTTATTAAGTACAATTAGATTAAGCTTTTCGGAGAAGGCCGTTTTTTTTTTCTCAGTGATGAATTAAAGTTCATGTTAAACTTATTTCATATTTGACCTTAGAACATTTTTCAGATCTTCTGCCAGACATAAATTGGTGACCATATCTTAATTGTTCCTCCTTTTGTCGCTGTGTTCAAACGGATCCGCCAATCAATCTCCAGGTGTCCTTCTCAGCGTAAATCCTTGCATTATCACCGAAGATAACACGCCGTTATCCTCCGTATGTCATCTTTTAGATTCTCTGTAAGGCAGTCGACTATCTGCATGTATCTTTGAGCAGAGTAGTGATAAGTGTCTGACCAGGAGGAGATAGCGTTAGGCTGGTTTTGTGCCTTGGCCGGCCTTTTTGCCTTGGAAAGCACTTCTAAGCAATTCCCAAACAGCACAAATCCCTCCCAAACCCTGGGACCCCGCGTGTGTGTGTATGCGGGGCGTTTTCGTATAGATGTGCATGAGTCCGTGTGTAAAGGGTCAAAGGGATTACGTTGGAGCTTTCACACTCAGCGGAGAGAAGGATCTATCTGCCTCCGCCGCGGTCTCTCCAATCCCCGACGGCAGCCTGGGGATCAGCGGGTTTCTCAGCCACACCGATCCGCAGCTTTAAACTGGACGCTCTGAAGTCCTCTGAATCTCTGACCTCTACTGAACTTCCATTCTCTCTTCGTCATCTTTTTTATCCTTTTGGATGTTTTTCTGCTCCTGAACGCCTTCTTCTTAGAGGTAGGTTTCTGATATGAGCCAGCTGCTGCAGAGTAGTGTAAAAGGGCAACAACCTTTACATCTACAAATGAAATGTATTCCTCATTTGAGCGCTGCGTGCCAACAAAGATTGACTTACACAGAGAATAGATCCTAGTAAAATGCAAGACAGGGAAGAGCGGAAATACCTTTTATGGGTTCCTCATACCCTGCTTTAAAACTAAGTAAGGAAATTATTAAAGTTTTAACTCCAGTTACTCAATATCTGACCTCAGAAATAAAACACGTGCTATAATGAAATTATCACTTTGGATTTTTCCCCCCGTTTATTTGCATAGCACATAAAGGATCTTAAAGATTTGCAGCTAAACGAAGAACATGGAATGATGTTGTTACAAGATTTTTAGCACCTACAGCTTTTTTCAGTAACATGCATGGAGTGTAATACTCACATCTTGATTGGACATCTCCCAGTACGGCCGCTCTCCGTAGGACATCACCTCCCACATGACTATGCCGTAGCTCCACGCGTCACTGGCCGAGGAAAACTTTCTGTATGCAATAGCCTCTGGAGCTGTCCATCGGATCGGGATCTTACCACCCTTAACATCAAAAAATATAAGATAAAGAAGCGTAAGTTGAGTTGCCGATGATTGATTAACAATCACTCATATGTAGTCCTGTGCTAATCCCAGGCATCCGCCTGGAGTCTCAAATCAAAGCATTAAAGTAAAATCCGATACCTGCTGTTGGTGTACTTCCTTCAATTATCTCAGCCCAGTTCCCCAAAAAACACAGTGAAGCATTTTTTGTGGACAGTTTTCATTTTTTTTTTTTTTTTACAAAAATGGCCTATTGATAACAGTTTTTGGACATTATTTAGTTTTATCTAAAAACTAAATAAAAAACTAAAAAAAAAAAAAAAAACACCACCTTTTTGTGGTGTTTTTGTGGCTAATTTAATTGTGATCAGTGCTTTTTAGTACATTACATTTTTTTTTTTGTTTTAGATAATTTTTACTAACCTGTTTTAATTGCAGAGTTTATATAGTTTATATTTAATCAAAATTTCCATGAAGAAAATGACACAACCCAAATGTTTGAAAGCAAATATTGTAGCTTCTATGAGAAACAAAATTTGATGATTTTTCTCATGCTCCATCTCCATTAATGTCCATTAAAAACTACTCTCAGACAAATAGAAACTCATGCTGATTAATAGTGAAGCAACAAAACCATCCCTCTGCCTCTGCTCTTGGCTGTGTGGAAACAAAGGATTATATAATTAAAGCTTATTGTTTCAGCTTCAGATTTGAAATCCCAGTTTAACTTATAGGTCTCATTAAACAAATAGCCCCCGAACTGCGAAGACTTAAAGAATCCTAAATGGTCCTGTGGTAGCTATGAGTCCCTTTAATGGTATTCCCTGCAGTAAAGGGCTAACTTCTTATAACCATTTACAGCAAAATTGTACTTATGACGTTTGACTTCTGCATCACTAGATACAGTCTTTTTAAAGCTTCTCTTCTGAGGCTTTTTTCCACTTCAGCGTGCACACCTAGCTGTAGGATTCATGTTATTATTCCAAAGTGAAAGTGCCTAAGCACAAAGGCTGAAAATTGAAAACCGATACCTTTGAAACGGACCGCATCCTGCGAGTTTTTAAAGCACACTCAGGCAAAAGCCAGGCCATTTAAAAATACTGAACCAATAACTTATAACACTGGCGTCCGAAAAGCTCCATATTCTCAATATTCTGCTTCTGGGCTGAGATTTTATCCTCCATCTTTACCCTCGCCTTTCATTTCCCCTCAATGGAAGTTCAACCATTGACTTGTGGTACAGAAAGGTCAACTCTGAGCCAGAAACACGCCATTTCCTTCACACAAAAACCTCAGCACAAACCAGGAAATGGAAGCCAATAACAGGCTTAGGGAGATATATGAAACATGCTCTTTTCAACAGAGGAGTTCTGGAGTTTTAAAGATTTAATGTAACCAAACTTCAATATTTGTTCATCTTTTAAGTAAAAAATTGTGGTCAATGATGCATCAGTTTCCTAATGTGTAAACAAGACAATTTAAAGAATTCTGCTGTAATGGAATCTGAACATAAATACATTTCCATACCTACTTGTGAACTCGTTTAAGACTAAAAGTGATAAGGTATCAAAGCTGTTACTTGGAAACAAGAATAATTTAAAGATCATTATACGCATCTTTAACTGTATCAAATTGCAATGCCTTACATTGTGTTACGTGATACTGTATTGCCTGGTATTGTATTACGTTGTATTGCATGAAATTATATTGGACTGAAATGTACTGTTTTGTTCTGCATTACATCAAATGCTTGCATTGTGTTGCACTGCATTGTATTGTATTGCAATGCGTCGCATTGTGCTATGAATTAGTTTGTATTTTATTACATCACATTGCATCGTTTCTAGTTATATTTTATCATATTACATTATAATTTAAGTACAAAACTAATTTTTAAAAGTTAAGAAGCTTATTTGATTTAAAATACACTACATATTCCCATTCATGTTGTCATGAAACTATTGTAGATATGAATTCAGCTAAATAAATAGATTTACAAACAAGGAAAAACAAAAATAAATACCAGATGCATTTAGACAGTGCTTTCAATTTTCTTAAGGGAGAGTGGATGATTTTTCCAGATATGTAGGTTAGAAACGCCTAAGTGCCTTTCTCAATAACTGCTAAGGTGGAAGACTGTCTTACCTTGTTCTTCCGCTCCTCAGGGGGATCGCGTGAAATAATTTCCCAAATCCACTCTGGTCTTATTTCTTTCTATTGAGGTCTTCCTCTTCTAGTCATAAACTTTTACACAGTTTGTTTCTTGCATCTCTGTCATTTTCAAGGTATACGGTCAGAGCAGCGGAGCTATAATGAACGGCTAACACCGAAGCTAACCGCTAAGCTAACCGGATACATAAACACTAGAAGCAATCGGAAACTAACAAGAAGCGTGCACACACATTGGTGTCACGTGAGCGTGTCACAATGATTGGTATGCAGGACAAGCAATAGATAAGGTGATCCCCCCAGAACTCAAAGCCGAAAAAGATCTTCCACTGTACCTTTAAGGTGAAATGATCAAATTCATGTTACGGAGAGCAAAATCCCCTGCTGAAGCTTTTTATTTTCATTTTCAGAGATAATTAGTGTTGCTGTTTGCTAGTAGAAATAAAGACATACATTTTTTATTTAAAAACTGTAATTCAACTAAAAAGGGTACTCCTTTGAACTTATAAGATGCCATTTACTTGTGCTACCCATTTCTTATAAATCCGTTTAAGCAGCATTAAAAGAGTCATTTTCACTCCTTCACTGAATCACTACTTAATTTAAGATGTTAGATGCCATAAAGCATGAACTTCTGCTGTCTGTTTCGGAGTGTTAAGATTACCGTTGTGGTGTAAGCAGCCTCCGGGTCGTCCTCCAGCACTCGGGACAGGCCGAAGTCGGAAACTTTGCACACTAGATTGCTGTTGACCAGGATGTTCCGGGCTGCCAGGTCTCTGTGAACGTAGCCCATGTCTGACAGATACTTCATGCCTGAGGCGATGCCACGCAGCATGCCGACCAGCTGGATGACTGTGAAGTGACCGTCATGTTGCTGCCAGAGAAAACAGCATACACTGAGCGTTTAAAGGGCCAGAGATTCCCCTGGAAGTTTGCACATTTTGTTACTTTACGTCTACAAGCTCTAATGAACTTTTTGTCATGTCGTGCAACATTGCAACCAAAGCTTCACATATTTTACTGGGGTTTTATGTGATAGACTCACACAAAGTAATGCATAATCGTGAAGTGGAAGAAAAATGATAAATGGTTTTCAAATATCGTGCAAACGAAAAGTCTAAAACTGCAGCATGTATTTGTCTTTTGATTTATGTTTCCATAAAACATATTTCTGTCTCTGCTAAAGAAAGGAAGTCCTAAAGCATAATGTTGCCATTACCAGGGCTTGTGAAAAATGCACGCAACTCTGGCTTTTTTTCTCTCTCACAACAGCGGTGTCAACAGATTCCAACACCTGAGCTGTGTGTTTCTGCTGCTCCTCCAGAGACGTCAAGGGCTTCTTGGCTGCTTTCCTGATTAATTATCTGCTCCCTTGGATGACTGTCATCCATCCATGTCTTGGTAAATTTGCTGTTGTGTAAAAACCTATGGATGACGGATTTAACGGCACTCTATGAGATGTCGAAAGCTTATAACATTCTAACCCTTGCTTTAAAGCGCTACACAACATTATACCTAGCCTTTCTAGTGTGTTCCTTAGTCTGTTTTTGTTCACTAATGTCCTCCATCAAACCTCAAAGGCCTCAATTAAACACATGAATATATTCTGAAGTTAAATTACAAACACCTGGACTCCATTTGGCCGATCTCTGAAGGGTACACCCAGGCCCGTATTAAGACAATGTGGTGCCCCTGGGCACTATACCCCAAAGCCCCCCCCCCCCCCACTCCCCCCCTTACCCGTGCTGTCCTCCGGTCAAAAACATCAGACATAATCAAGGGGATTTCTGTAATGTAATTTATTATTTACTAACTTACACAACTACATGTAGGCATATGAGCAGTGAGCAATATTCAAATATCTCATTTTAAATGTTGAAATCAAAAAAATATTGATTTATTTATCATTTATTATTATTGTGACATCAGTGTTCACAAAACGAATAATGCATGGTCTTTCAACAATTTCAAGTAAATAATATAACAATTTATGAAAAATATATTTTTAAAGCATGTGTCATGTGGTGCCCCCCCCCATGGTTGGTGCCCCTGGGCACTGGTCCACTGGCCCTTATGGATAATCCGGCCCTGGGTACACCTTATTTTATTTAAATGTGTCAGACTAAAGGGGCTGGAACAAATCCATGTCACACATTTAATATTTCCATTTGTAAAGAAATTAGGAATTTTCTTTCACTCCACAATTATGCACTACTCTGTGTTGAGATATGACCTGAAATTGTAACAAGGTACATCAAAGCTTGTGGTTGCACTGTGACAAAATGTAAAAAATAAGATCAGTGGGCACGGGTCGTTTTTCAAGGCAGTTATTAGACCAACAGAGAATACAGTGTAAGAAAGCGGTTTGCTCAGAATTATGTCAGCAATAAAAAAGACATGACAATATGCCCCAACAAATATATTCCATTATTCATAAGTCATAAAGGTTTTCTGCATGCAGGGTATTACCATGATGTTGGCACAAAGATAGGCCCCTGGTACTAAAATATATTTATGCCTTAGGCGATACTCATGAGGACATAATCATAACGGCGTTAACATGTTGAACACTCACTCTAAGGAAGGAGTCCAGTGATCCATTCTCCATGTACTCCACCACGATCATCACAGGCCTGCCTGCAAACACAAGCACACCACGTCCTCGTTATCCAGTGGAATGGGGGTTTTCTTTGCGTTTTTAAACTTCCCGTTGCCATTAACTATAAGGCAGCTGCAGAGGACAGAGTGGCGAACGACAGATAATATGTCAGAGCATAAGTACGATGTTCGCTGCAAAGACATCTGAACAGTCATCTGGTTAACAAGATTTGCAGTCATGTATGTGGCACAGTAGGCTATAACATTCATGAACAAATATCCCACTGGCAAATACTGCAATCAAGGAGTCCTTAGAGGGGAAAATTAATTGTGTCTATGTGTTTAGCACAGCTGCCAATCTGGGACAGCGACGCACAAACCCTTGGTACATCGAGCAAATACGCTTTTCCTTTTAAAATATTCAGCCTGCAACATCTGATCAGTACTTAGTTCATATGTGATACAAAACAGTTAAGAACAAGCGCAAAAAGGGCTGTTTTGAACAGAGCATCCCAATGGTGTTAATAACTCCTTTATTACTGGATGATGAATGTCCAGATCGTTTAGTTGGTAAAAATAAATTGACCAGTTTTCCTCCGAAATGATTTCACACATTTATTTCAAGTCATTTTTCAATACTTTAAAAAAAGAAATCTAGGACCGTATTTTTTCGGACTATAAGGTGCACTTAAAATGCTTCAAAATGTTCTCAAAAGTTGATGGTGCGCCTTATATATGATCACCGTTGTGCTTACTGACTGATTTTAAGTGGTACCATGCGCTCCAAAATCTGTTAAAATTTGTAAGTACGACTTTGGTAAGCAAAGAAAACGCTCCGCACAATGAATGTTAGCAGCATTATAGTACACTATCTCACTACCTGATTGGACCCCTGAGCTGTCTACAAGACTGCCTGACTGTAATGTCTAAACTAGAAGCGCATTCATGTAAAGGCCTCTTGTGCCCGGAGTACACGACACACATAATTCTCAGTGCAAACATACGGTATATTGAGATGTGAAGACACAGAAAATTTAATTATTTTAGCTTCATTTAGCATATTTGAAAAAAAAAAAAAAAAAAAAAAAGGATTTCTGAGCTATTGGTGTAAAAATATGATCAGAATTTCCTGAACTTAAGGAAACTACATTTAAGATAAATCGGTTTCCAGCAGGCAGTAACAGGTATGTGAGCATAAGTAGAAACAATTTGGTGTTAAGTTTTTCCAATAGAGAAGTAAGATTTCAAATTAATTATTTCTATAACCGTTTGGGTAATGTGAAGGGAAAAATTTAAGAAAACAACGGATAATGATGAGAATAGCGGTGAATCAGACAGTTATCTGTGTTCACATTAGCGTTCACACAACTGCAGAAGAGAAATCACACTGAAATTAGGACATGTTTAAGTCTAAACGAATAATATATGACTGTAATGATACTTATATTACTTTCATTTCCTGTGTAAAAGTCTTTACACGGCTAGCACGTTTTGTTTTAAGTATAGAGTGCACGAGCCAGTGAAAAACAGTGCAGGACAAATGTGTTTTCATGTATTATGCTTCAACCTCGTCAACACCTGAAAAAGAACTGGAGAAAAATCAGAGATCAAACTTAGCCTACAAACACATTTTATATTAGCACCAAAAATGTGTTCAGAAATAATTATTAGATAACAGCAAATTATCTGCCAAAATGTGTTGTATGCAGATGAAGCTAAACAAGAAGATATAGATTTTTTCTAAGTAGACCATGATGGACCCACAGCAACAATTTCATGTTGTATTTACCTCATTTTTGGACCTTCGGCTTGGGGCTGCTATGAAGTATGGTTAAAGGCTTATGAAGGTACATTCAGATTAAGTTTTTAATTTTCAGTTTTACAAAGATGGTCAAACTTTAGTTTATCACACATCCTGGAAAAAGTACCCGACAGATGAGCTTTCCAGATTAGAGATAACGTACAAGCGATGTCTCTCAGCCACTCAATCACATACATTTTCAGAAAGGCAGCAGTGTGTGAGCAGCATCTGTTCTCATCTGCCTTGATTTACATGTTTCTGTTTGGGTCTAGAACAAGCTGCAAATAAATCAGCAGAGATGATTTTTATCTGCTATAAAACTAGTTTCTAAAAACTCTAACTGTTTAAAGGTCATAACTGATGTTAATAATTTTTCTTTATTATGTAGCTTACCTCTGAACTTTAAAATATATCCCCTCCTGAGTGCATCATGCTTGTCAAATAGCCTCATATAGTGTCTGTTTATGTCTACATGCAATTGATCTTGTCTTTTTTAAAGGCTGCTTAAAAAACGCTGGCCAACCATAATACATTTAATGTGACATTATAAGGTCTAGATTTGCAATATTGCCCTCTACGCGACTGAATCTCTTAACTTTGTGGCTTATTTAGTGCAAATAATGAAGTTCTCTATAACAAGTGTCAGATCCATTCGCGCTTTTATTTTCGTCTCTGTGATTTACTGATAACCTTTTGATTTTGCATATTTAACCGCCTTGTTGTCAGTTTGCTTTTGCATCTTCATTGTGATTGGTTGTCTGAAGCAAACTCCATTCATTTAGCATTAATGTGCACAGGCTCCAACGGGTAACCCATCAAAGTGAATACCTGCTCCTCAGTACATCTGAGCTCAAAGTCTGGGTGGGGCTTAGTTAAGACGGATTTTGTAAATAAATCCAGAGTTTATTTAACTGCCGTTGTAAAGCAGTCCTCAGTATAGTATATCAGTGGTAAAAGTAAGTTGTTTTTGCCATTAATAATAATAATAATAATACTTATTTGTCATTGCAACATAACTTCCAATGAAATGTGTTCTCTGCATTTAAGCCATCTCTTAGGCAGCAGTGAGCTGCCACTGTGGCGCTCAGGGAGCATTCTGGGGCTAAGGGTCTTGCTCAGGGACCCAGGATGGCAGTCTGTTTTGCAACAACTTTATTAGCCACATTGCAATGAAATGGAAATCTATCACCATAGACCTTCTGAAGAAACCCAGTAAAGCATACAATAAAGTAAGTCATACATAGTCATGAGGAAAACTTAGTGCACACTTGCTGTTTCCATAGCAGATACGATGGAAGGTAAAAAGCCAGATGGTTCTCTTGAAATGCACTTCATCAAATATTATTGTCAATTATCAGTTATTATTTTGCACTGGCAACATTGAACTTTTCCAATTAATGCCTTTTTGCACCACTATCTTTGCACTATAAACATGGTTGAACATTCTTCTGCACACTTTTTTTAAAACTATTTTCTCCTGCACTGTTACATTCTTATCACTGCTGCACTTTATATTGTAATGTTATTTTATTTCAATTGCAATTTTCATTACATTGTCGTAAGCTGTATGCAACAAAATTTAATTTTGTATGCACTCTGTGCATACAAAATAACAATAAAGTTTGTCTAAGTCTAAGTCAGTTGATCAAAGAAAAAGACTGAGTAAATATGAGTTGTTTTAAAGAGCTTCCAGGAAAATGGTCTTATCTCAAAAAACACGACCACAAAGCGTGGAGGGCTCGTAATTTAGCCTTGCCAAGCAACCACAGAACCTGGGCACCTTGAAGTCAATGTGATGATTATGAACTTCTCTGTGTATCAAAGTATTCTTTAGTCAAACGTGAAATCATCTGTTTGACTGTTAAAGATGGCTTTGGACTGTGTTATTAAACATACAACAGAATAGATGAAATAATAAAGCTTTTGCAATGGTCTAGTCAAAGTTCAGAGATAAGCCCGATTGAAATTCTGTGGTAGGACCTTGAGAGCTATGTACAATTAATATACCTGCAAACCTAAATGAACAAGCATGGTTGCAAAGAGCAGAGGGACACAATTACTCAACAACCAAGTGGTAGAGTGACTAAGTCTTAAATAAAACGACTTTAGTTGCAGTGTTGCAGTGAAAGTAAGAAAACTATTCTAGAGCATAGCATTTTTTTTCAGTGGTCACTCACTAAACCCAACATAAACATTTTGTCAGTCAGTTGCCATTGTTGGTTGCTCCTTTAGCAGACTTTACACTTTATTAGGTCCCTGATGGGCAATTTCTTTCAAACGAGGTGAAGTAGCAACAATCACACAAGCAATTACACACAGTTGATAAGATGAAACCACGTAAAGTTCAAATAAAATCAAAAATCATAATTTAAAATATATTTCAAAAAAATAAAGACAAACATAGAACACAAAACGGAAGTTAAAGCACTGAAATGTGACGCCGACATTAAATCAGGACTCATCCCAATGATTTCTCTGCACACATGTCGTTTTTTTATTCAGCAAACCAAAGAAGCAGAGGAGGAAAACGTGAGCACAGATTGAAAAAAAAAAGGAACTGTAAAACGTTTACATAAAGACACAACCGATGTTAAAGCTCCTCAACTGCAGCAGAACCTAAAAAGCCCCACAGCAGCCGTTACCTCGTCATTCAAATTTACCCAAACAGGTTTTGGAGTTTGGCCTCGACCTTTGTCGTCATCTGATGAAAGGCAGGCAAGAACCGGGAGAATGAGCAAATAAACGACAGGTCAACGTGCCACTTTTTCAGCTTTCCATAACAAAACGCGGGCCAGTTTCCAAAACACAACATAATTATAAAAGCAGATGGTGGAAGTATGGGCTTTTGAACAGCGACGTGTGCTTTTTGTGTGTGTGTGTGTGTGTGTGTGTGTGTGTGTGTGTGTGTGTGTGTGTGTGTGTGTTGTTTTTCTAGCAGACTGCCAATGACACATCCATTACTGCTTCTTCCAGCATATATTGGCCGCACAGGGTGTTATCATCTTCATCGTAAAGGACTAATTTAATGTTGTATTTTGTAAATTTCGTCTTATGAGGTAATCCCTTACAATTGAAAAGCTAAATAAGTCACACACCTGTCAGAAGAAGATAGCGGGGCGAATCGTGATGATTGGGAAGCGCGCTGTCCTGTCGTAAAAATCATAACCTGCTCGAAACATTAGAGGCACGCTCTATTTTGCTTTCAGCTCGCAACACCACTGCACCGACTCCCTAAATTTCTGGATCCTGTCTCGTCACACAAATCCAGCTGGGGGAGGGGGGGAGGGGGGAGAAAATTATTCGATCAAGCTTAGCTTTTCCTGAGCTAATTAGAAAGATCTGGAACCAATATATAGTCATGCAGCGCGGCGCCCGAACAAAAACAAACGCACCTGTTTACCACAATCTAATGTGTCACCTGTTATTTCAGAGCAGGTATGGCAGTCAGTCACAGCACAATAGTCTCCATAATTAGTCTCCGAAGAACAACAACAGATGGAGGAAGTGATAGAGAATGAAGAAAATACAAACCAGGCAGACAGGCGGACAGGGAGAGTTTACCCAAAATAAATGCAGTGTGATGCCCCGCTGACAAACACAAAAGGCTTTTGATTGCATGATTTGATGTGCATAGTGCAGCGTGAGTGCAAATTCCACAGACACTTTTAGGAATCGCTCTGCTCTTACAACTGCCTCTCCTCTGCTCGCAAATGAAGGTCATGAAGCTTCAAAATAAAATCCCTCCTCCTTAATGACAGCGGTGAGGCTATGCTTTAAGGCACTGATGGATTTATCGTGATGTTGCTGCTGTTTTTTTTTTTTTTTTTTTTTAAATAAATGAGCGTGTAAACTCCCCCAGGCTACACTTCAAGAAAAGTTGTTAATACTCAAAGAAGTTCAATAATAATAAAAAAAACACAACAAAATCAAAATGTGGTTTCAGAGTAAAAGCTGTATACTAATTATAATTTAAAGAATGATATAACTATGACACAGCTGTTCCTTCACCGTTTCCCACTGACCCATACACTGTATACTTTAATGCTAGTCGTGTAAAAAGATAAAACTAAAACACAAAAACAGGCTTAATGACCCCCCCCCCCTCCACACAGACACACACACACAAAATTACTGTTGTTACCCATTCCTCTCCTCTTAGACATCTTTTATATACTGTGAATCTATATTTTTAAGATCATTTTTTTACCCTCTGTATTGGACTTTCACTGTGTTTGCACCTGAAACCAGAACAAATCCCTACAGCTAAAATAGTTGTTTACTGCACCTCATTACACAGTTCTTTCTGATTCTGGAAAATTTTGATTCTGAAAACTTTCCAGAAGGTGCGTGCACTCTGTCATCTGGCGTAAAACCAAACAACGCATTTCAGTAAAAGAACATAATGCCAATAGTCAAAGATGGTGGTGGAAGCGTGATGGTCTGGGGAAGCTTTGCGGCTTCAGGACATGTATGGCTTGCTAAATTAATGGAACCATGAACTTTTCTTTTGTTCGTTGATGTGAGACAGAACACAAACCACTTCTCTGCTTTGAGGACTTAATGGAGCTCAAAGTTGCTCACACAAGGACCTCCTCTCTGTTTAACCCATTGCACGTCTTTAAGTGAATACATGTTTTACAAAATTGATAATATATGACAAAACTACAACGATTGCTTTAAAAAGTCATTTTTGGTCAGTCCACACTGTCCCCCAGATAGATGTTGATGCCAACAACTTCATCATACGAGGCTCAGAACCTGCTTTCCAGTAAGCGTCTGTCACTTTAGGTCACACACAACCAAGCACCAATGCTCTGTTGACGACTTAAACCGACATTCGTCTGTTTTTCAGCACCACAATATTACCAGAAAATACAAGTAAGTCCGTCTTTAAAATGGCCCGAGAAACACAAACAAATACAAAATGTTTTTAGAACAGCCAAGTCAGAATCAGGACTTAAATCAGACCAGGATTACGTCACATGACCTAAAAAGGCTGTCCAAAAATCCTCAATATGATTAGGTGACAAAAAAAAAGAAGGCAGCGCCAAAATTCAGCAACAATGATCATTACTACAAATGTTTGATAGCAAGTGTTGCACAACCAGTTACTAAAAATTTAGGGGATCATTTCTTTGTTATATGGGCCTACGTTCTCTTGATCAGCAGTTTTTCATTAATGAATGAAATGTTTATAACAAAACTGCCTTTTACAAGTTATTTTCCTTTTCTGTCCAGGAGTGATGCTGAAAAACTGGTCCATGCATTTGTTACTTCAAGGCTGGACTATTGTAATTCTTTACTATCAGGAAGTCCACAAAATGCAGTTCAAAGCCTTCAGCTGATCCAAAATGCTGCAGCAAGAGTTCTGATGAAAATCAACAAGAGGGATCATATTTCTCCAATTTTAGCTTCCCTTCATTGGCTTCCTGTTAAATCAAGAATAGAATTTAAAATTCTTCTTCTAACGTATAAAGCCCTTAATAATCAAGCTCCATCATATATCAGAGCTCTGATTACCCCGTATGTTCCTAACAGAGCACTTCGCTCTCAGACTGCAGGTCTGCTGGTGGTTCCTAGAGTCTCTAAAAGTAGAATGGGAGGCAGATCCTTTAGCTATCAGGCTCCTCTCCTGTGGAACCAACTCCCAGTTTTGGTCCGTGAGGCAGACACCCTATCTACTTTTAAGACTAGGCTTAAAACTTTTCTTTTTGACAAGAATTATAACTAGTGACTCATGTTACTCTCAGCTACCTTTATAGTTTTACTGCTATAGGCTTAGGTTACTGGAGTATATCAGGATCTAATTTTCTCACTATATTGAGTTCTACTGTTCTTCAATTATGCATTATGTGTTGTCATTTCTGCTTTAACTTTCTGTTCTCTCTCTTTTCTCTTCATAGTAGGTACACCTGGTCTGGCGTTCTGTTAACTGTGACATCATCCAGAGAGGACGGCTCACCCGCTACTACCATCTAATGTAGAACAGATTACTAGATCAATGTGTGCTTCTGTGCTTTTTTGTTTCTCTTGTTGTGTCTCTGTTCTGTCTTCTGTAACCCCAGTCGGTCGAGGCAGATGACCGTTCATACTGAGCCCGGTTCTGCCGGAGGTTTTTTTCCCCGTTAATGGGTGGTTTTTCTTCCCACTGTCGCTTCATGCTTGCTCAGTATGAGGGATTGCAGCAAAGCCATGTACAATGCAGACGACTCTCCCTGTGGCTCTACGGTTCCCCAGGAGTGAATGCTGCTTGTCGGGACTTTGATGCAATCAACCGGTTTCCTTATATAGGAAATTTTTGACCAATCTGTATAATCTGACCCAATCTGTATAATATGATTGAACTTGACTTTGTAAAGTGCCTTGAGATGACATGTTTCATGATTTGGCGCTATATAAATAAAATTGAATTGAATTGAATTGAATTTTAATAAAACTTCTCTGAAAATCTTTAACTTTTTAAGTTTCTTCATGTCTTTAATTTCTGTATTCTAACAAATTTCTCTTTTATGCAACGCTTTGTTTTTTTCCTTTCTACCTTCCATTAATTTGCTGTAAAGCATGTTGAATTGTTATATAAATTAACTCGCTTTTCCTTAAACATACATGCAGGACAAAAAGGCTACAACAGAATAAATTTGTGGAGGGGCAAACATTGTTTCATATTACTGTGAAACATAAAGCCTCTTCTCCTTAAATCATTGAAAAGTATTCAAACCCCTTAAACTTCTCTGCATTTTGTCACTTTACAACCACAGACATCACTGTATTTTATTGAGATATAATGTGATAGGCCGACACAACGTCATGCATACTTTTGAAGTAGAGGGAATATGATTAATTGATTTCAAAATGCTTAAAAATCTGGGTGTTTTGCACTGATATTCAGCCCCCTTTACTCTGACAACCCTAAATAATAAAATAAAATCCAGGCCGAACAAATGCTATCAGAAGTCCCTTAATTACAGTAGCAAAGAGAGGTCACTTTAGTGTAATTTGTTCTCACTAAGAATATAGAGACATACTCTAAAATACTTGCAGCTGTATTTCCAGTAAACAATGGTTTCACAAAGCAGACAATACGCTAGTCAGAAAGAAATAAACAGTTGGATCGTTTTCTTTGCTCTTCACAATTTATTTCCTTGTGATGGTGTGTGACATAAAATCCCAATAAAATTAATTGTAGACTGTGGTTTGAATGTGACAAAATGTAAAAAAAAGAAAACCCTTCAAGGGGTATGAATACTTACCAAGCGACTTTTTCATGCTGCGCTGACCCAGCATTACCAGCACATATGCACCATCTGTAATGTTTATAATCTTTGGCAACTCAGTGGCCTTTTGAAGGCATTCAGCACTGATCCAAGGACTTGACAAAGGTTTTAGGTTTTTAAAATGAAAACAGACATAGCACAAAACAGATAGAGGAAGCAAATCAAAGTTGTTAAATATTAAAGCCTCAGCCTTCAGGCCGCGCAGACCAAAATCACATTTAAGCCTTTTACTGTAAGACTCAGATGAGATCATTATAATGTTGTATGGAAGCCCCCCTACCCCCCCTCACCCCCCTCACCCCCCACCCCACCCTGACTCCGTCTTATTCAAGATAATAGATAATCAAAACCCCATTGAAATCTATTGTTGAACCATCAGCAATAAGCAGCCCTAATTAAATATTGGCCATCTTCTCCTTTTAAAGCCTTTATCAGCGGAGTCTTTATCAGCAGGGTCAGAGCGGGAGATTGTCCTCTATCTGCATGCAGAGAGAGGCTGGGACCCTTCAGGGGACACATTTATATTCACAGTGATGTCTCAGTTTATACACCCCCTGTAAATACAACCATATGTTGTGCCTGGTAAGCCCCGTAAAACAAAGCTCGTTAACAAGTTCTCACTCCCTTTTTTCGACTTTTCTCACTCTTTTCTCGTTCATCTTTTCAGAATCCGATAGATTTCTTCTCAAAAACCCACACATGGGAGCAAAAAATCGTACACAGCCGTGCATATCAGATACTCGGGTGTACAGAAAGGCAAATCCGTCAAAGTAAGAAACAAACCCACCATTGATTTTCACCCAGACAAATGCTTTTTTGATGAAAAGACATTTTAATGAATCGTTCTGTTTTGTTCCAGTTTGGAAAAGGCCATAAATGTGGGGAAGGAATCAAAGTGATTTTTACTTTTTATGTGCTGAACAAACAGACAGTTATTGTTTTACTCTGAAATATTTATTACTTTAAGCCCTTGAACCGCTCATGTAATGCTGGCAGATTTATCTCAGAACAGGGCCTTGGAAGATAACTTGTAAATATATTTAACATTTTGTCATCTCAAAACCAGAAAGTTGTGTATGTCATTATACATCGCAAATCATCCTTAACCTGTGAAAGGTCATATGAGCCAGGGGGGTGTAAAGATATATATATAAAAAAACTATTTATCCTTAAGCTGCTATGAAGTTTCTTATTTCTTTTATGCATGCATGTATCCCTGTGATGGACTGGCAGCCTGTCCCAGGTGAACAGCACCTCTAATTCCACATTTTGATTGGTTAGGGAGCAGCAGGAGGAGGGGCTAATTAAACGCCACCATGCAAGAACAACCATTGCCCTGAAAACGTCTTCCTCACTGTGGGGATGCTTTGCTTCCGCACAGACAGGAAGCTGGTTAAGTCACTGTGTTGATTTTGCTTATTGATTACCGGCTATGTTATTTTTTTAAACTTCTAACTTATTTATTTTTAACAGAAGGACCCAATTGCATAAATAGATTTTCATTAGGATTAATAACACCTTTTAAATCTAAATAAAAAAAAAAAATTGGAAGAAAATGCTTTGTTGAAATAAAACCTAACATTAAAATGTTTACTTGCATCCTGAGGTCTATTTGTGGTGGAAAACCAACAGCGTATAGCATCATGCTCCTGGTCAAACATGGTGGTTGCCACATCGTGCTGTGGGAAGGCTTTACTTCAGCTGCGGCAAAGAAGCTGGTCAGAGCCGATGGGAAGATGGACTGAATTGAATACAGAGAAATGCTTGACAAAAACTTGTCGGAGGCCTTAAATCAGTTGAGATTGGGACAGAGGTTCACCTTCCTGCAGGACGATGACCCCTGACAAACAGCCAGAGCTACAATGGATTGGTTTAGAGCAAATCATATTGAGTGTTAAGGTGGCTCAGTACAAGAACAGATCTAAATCCACAATAGGCAACCTGCCAGACATCTATCAACTTCCAATGTCAGTTAAGACATCAAAATTAAAGTTCACTACCTTCAGCATGGTTAGGACTTTCCAGTAAGAGTTTGACTGTTCTCTATGTGCATGGTGGGAATGAACCCACCATGCACATAGTAGATGATGGGTGGATGTTATCTTCCTCTATTCTTACTGACATTTAGTTTTTAGATGCGCAAAGATGGTAGTGTGTGGTTATAATGCAGCAAAATGTGAAAAAGATAGAAGTGTATGGATCCGTTGCAAAACACAGTATTCAATTAGGAATACACACAGTTGAATTAGTTGCATAAAAGGCCCTCAGCTGCTCTTTAAAATACTGACGCGGTGACAAAGAGTGGGACGATATAAAATGCTGGTTTCTCTGGTGGAGACCATTAGTTCATGAACTTACTTTTTGTGACCACTCCTTCCAGCCTGATGATGTTGGGGTGATCAAACTGGCCCATGATGGACGCCTCGCGCAGGAAGTCCCGCCGTTGGCGTTCTACATAACCTCCTTTCAGCGTCTTTATTGCCACCGCAATCTCCTTTTTGCCCGGCGTTCTCAAGCGGCCGCTGCACACTTCGCCAAATTCACCTGTAAAACACACACACACTCACACTCATGTCGAGCATTTCAAAGCTTATTACACTGAATTATTTGCTTGAACTTGACTTTAATCTAAATCCAGCGCCACCACAAAGGGCTTTGTGGTGACATTTGGGGTTCCCCAAGGGTCCATTCTGGGTCCCCTCCTTTTCAATATCTACATGCTCCCTCTAGCTCAGATAATAAAAAATAACAACATCAGCTACCATAACTATGCAGACGACACACAGCTCTACATCACTATGTCACCAGGTGACTATGAACCAATTCAGGCACTGAGTAAATGCCTAGAAGAAATCAATGCATGGATGTGCCAAAATTTTCTCCAATTGAATAAAAACAAAACTGAAGTAATAATATTTGGACCAATAGAGGAAAGATCAAAAGTTAGCACACAGCTTCAGTCGCTTCAGCTAAAAACCACTAATCAGGCCCGAAATCTGGGAGTAGTGATGGACTCAGACCTGAACCTCCAAAAGCATCTAAAGACAGTTACAAGGTCGGCTTTCTATCACCTGAAGAACATTTCTAGGATTAAAGGACTGATGTCTCAGCAGGATCTGGAAAAACTAATCCATGCGTTTATTTTTAGTAGAATTGATTACTGCAACGGTGTTTTCACAGGTCTGCCTAAAAAGTGGATCAGACAGCTGCAGCTGATCCAGAACGCTGCTGCCCGCGTCCTCACTAAGACTAAGAAAGTAGAGCACATAACACCAGTTCTAAAGTCCTTACACTGGCTCCCTGTATCTCAGAGAATAGACTTTAAAATACTTCTGTTAGTCTATAAATCCTTAAATGGCTTAGCTCCTAAATACATCACAGACTTGTTATCAGCGTATAAACCCTCCAGACCACTCAGGTCTTCTGGCTCCAGCCTGCTCTGCATACCTAGAACCAGAACCAAACATGGAGAAGCAGCATTTAGTTTCTATGCTCCAATTATCTGGAACAAACTTCCAGAAAACTGTAAAAGTGCGGAAAGCCTGAGTTCTTTTAAATCAAGATTAAAAACACATTTGTTTAAAATTGCCTTCAACTGTCCTAGTTAACTGAATCACCACTTTTTTGTTCTATTTTCTATCTATATTTTATTCCTACTTGCTTTTATTCTGTTTTATTTTGCTATATTTTAATCATGTAAAGCACTTTGCATTGTCTTTGTACTGAATTGTGCTATATAAATAAATTTGCCTTGCCTTGCCTTGCCTTGCCTTTGAAGCTCTCTTTCAATGTTTTCTATGAATATAAATTTAGGAGAGTATACGTTTTACAGCTGATTGAGAGACTTCAATCAGCTGCAAAATTTCTTTATTTATTGGGTTTTTATTTGATTATCTACGTCCCTTTTCATCTTTATACTCCAGAAGAAAATGAGCACATAATACCCAGGTCTATGAATGTTAAAAATAACATGCTGCTGTGGTTGAATATAACTGGTTGAGACTTTTTACTCTTTTAAATGTTTTTCTTTTAAAAAATGTAACTATTGATCCATTTACTTTAAACGTACTGTGCTAAATCCATGTATATCTTAATTGTAACATACACAGATGCAAATGAGGTTAAATGAAATGAGCTTTATAAATAAATAAAGAAATGCAACTTTTAGCTTGCCACCTCAAGAGCATCTGGGGCCTTGATTTGACCGACCCTTTTAAAAACTTTCCTGGAGGTGGACCCGCCCAAACCTAATTCAGCCGCTCCTGCTTCTGTCAAGCTATGAAGAGCCGAGCTCCACACGCTTACTCAAAGATGGCAGAGGAACAAAGCATGAGTCTTATCAACAAAATCCACACCGTGAGCTGCGAGCAGAGCCTGCCACCAGGGGGCAGTGTTGCAGTTCCCATCTAATCTCCTCCATCATAACCGCTCTGATTAGTTAAACTTCATCCCATGCGTTTTCTTACAAGCATAGAAATGGTTTAAATGAATTATAACACCTTTTTTTTTTGTTTTTTAAATCCATTAAAGTGCTAATACCCCATCAGTGTGTGGTGTGAAAATGACTGTGAAGCCCTGGGAGATAGTGAAAGACAACTTCTGTCATGCATACATTGGAATAGAAGGAGGCTCGTGGGACATAATTCATAGAAACGTTTAAAGCTTTTGTTGCACCAGCAGATGCGATACGGCCCTTTCCTGCCCACGTAGACAGCGCTTTTCAGAAACACACCGCCGGGATGAGGGTGACGCGCGCGTGTGGGTGTGTGCTTGTACCTGCTCCGATCACCCTCTCAATGCGGATCCTGGACGGGTCAATTTCTTTGGTGAATTCATGGATGGCCTGTGTGGGATCCTCGTACGTGTCGGGGTCCACATATGTTTTGATTCCTGGAAAAGGGACTGTTGGGAAAAGAAAAAAAAAAAAAAAAGTACCAGAGTGAGTTTTCAATATCCAAATCTGCCGTCATCAACTCTAAGATCGTAGTATGCAACGTGCCATCAGAAATAATGATTTAGTCATACTTGAGACAAACGTTTGAGATAGAAAAGAGACAGATTTAACCATTGCTATTGATCACGAGCAGTGGGGGCTCGTGCTACAGTACACCGTTCGATATCTTCCCCCCTTCAGAGCACGGGTCTTTATTGCTGAAAAGCAGCAAGGCAGCACCCTGAGCGCTGAGCCACTCGTTTAACTTGGCACAAGTTTTTGTCTCTCTTTCAATCAACCAGCCGCCCTGCTGAAGTGTCCTTGAGCAACCAGGTAAATGTTTTACTGGCTGCTGCATCTGTTCTGGCTTTGACCCTGACCTCCCAGAGGAGAGTAGGGGGGGGGGGGGGGGGGCTTGAAAGGAGTTGTTCTCCTTTTGGGATCAATACAGTATCAGCAAACCAAAAACAACAGGCGAGTGCACGAAGCAACACGGGTAAAGCTCCGGTGCTCCTCTCAGAGCGCCTGCATCAATGTCACGCTCACCAAGGCTAGACACAGGGGATGGAAATGATAACTTATAAAGGATGTGTTTTACTCTTAAAAATCAAAACACGTGGAACATTTCTTGCCGTTTTCAGACGTTCCTTGCTCTCTGACATCAAATCTTTAAATATTTCCCCTTCCTCTTTGTACTTCACTGACTTTCAACCCAGTTGCCCTTTTCATTGTTTCTTTAACCTTGTGTTTTTACTTCCCTCACGTTGCAGCAATTTTGTCCTTTTCACTTTCGAACACACTGTATATAATAAACCGCAAAAGTATACCTACCCCTAAAACTTTTCACATTCTGTTTACCACCACAGACATTGATGTTCTTCTTTATTTGGATTTCATGGTAGAGATCAAGAGAAGGCCGTAAATAACTGTAGTGATCCATGTGTGATTTATTTTACTCTGTCATACAGATTCCCTTACAGATAACCCCTATTGTTATATTTAACACTTTATGCATTTCATATTAAATAATACTGTATGTTCTTCAGTGATGGTATCACGGCGTTGGATTTTTGTACCTGTAATACTTTATTGGTTGGTTTTGCTGTTCTTTTTATATCTCTCTTTGCAGGTGTAGAAGCAGACTCCAAGGATGTTATATTGCGCTCTTCCTTTCCTCTCCTCTTTTTCTCCCTTTTAACATTTTTTCTCATCTGTTTCTCTCCTTTTTTCCCTCTTCTACCTTCCCGTTTTTGGGTCTATTGAACATGAAATAGTCCCAGCATAAATTCTAATAAAGCTTCTTGCAGATATAAATCAAGTGGAGCACTATGGTGAAAGCAGTAAGGCTCCACTTGTGAAAGTAAAATCTGTTGGGCTCATTTTGGCATTAATACAACAATAGTTATTGCTACATTACCAGACAGGACACACAAAAAATAAATAAAAATAAAATAAAGAAAATAAAACCAGGCTCACAGAAGGACTTAGCTGCATCATACAACATTGTGGAAAGGAAAATGATACATACATTTCAAAGTATCGACATTTTAGCATTTCAAATTGTTGTAATTGTATTTGGTCCCTTGATTGAATACTTAGTAGAATCACTTTGTGGAGTATGTCACGACCAGCTTTGCACAGCTAATGAAATTTTGTCCATTCTTTTTTGCAAACGAGCTGAAGCTCGGTCAGGCTCGATGGAAACCATCTGTAAATCTTATTTTTCAGGTAAATATCTTGATCCGTGTGTCACGTTTCATCATGGTGGTAGTGTCCTGCGTGTTTTAGATTTGTTTCTGGAACAGCACCCCTGAATCAAGCAGCTTTACCTATCTCCTCAGCCTTCCACCTAGTTCTGCTGGAGCCTGCTGATAATCACTTTTAGTCATCTGTGTTCAAACAGGAAAAGATCTAAAACCCGCACTCTCAGGGACTGGAGATACCAAAGATGCCCAAAAATGTAACTATTTTTGCCTACATCAGGAGGCAGGCAAAAATAGTTAAATTTTTGTCTCATCTCTCCAGAGACCCTTCCTCCACGCCTTTGATGTGTCTACTACTTCAAACAGGGCATCCTAGGTGTTTAGTTCTACAATGTCTGTCTTCCTGCCACTCAGCCGTAAAGGCCAGGTTTTGTGTTTGCGTGCAGGAAACGTAGCAGTTGTCCTGTTCTCCCACCTGTGCTGTGTAACTCTGCAGGTCCTCCAGAGTAGCCATGGGCCTCAAGTCTGAATCACTAAATGCCTGGCCTGTCTGTTTAGGGAGACTACCATTAAGTTGTACTCATTGCTACTAAAAGCTGCTGGGCAAACATTTTTTAACTGGCTGATTTTCCTCGAAACAATGTTCTGTGAAATTTCCAGAGCCTGGGAGATTGTTTTCTAACCTAAATCAGACTCAAACTTCCCCAGAACGTTATCCCTGACCTGTCCCATGTATTCCTTGGGTTTTTCCTCGATCTCTAAAGCCAGTTGGATTTTAGTTTAGAATATTTCAGTAAAGGTGGATGAACAAAAATTTGTATGACACTTTTCCTTCCCCCTTAACAAATATGAGCTACTTTGTAATAAAGTTTAAGAAGTATGAATACTTTTCACAGGCACTCTTGCTTCTGTGCATGTGTTTTATGTTGAAATAAAAAATTGGGAATCAAAGAGAAAGTAGTAACATAAAACTTGGCAATGAAACATTTTCTGCAGCATTTCATGAAAAAGACACTTCCCCCTTGGACAAGTTCTAGAAAATCTCATTGTGAACTCTATCATACTCTAGCTTAACTGGCTGTGGACAGGAACCGATCCACATGGGATGTGATCCATGCTCCATGCTCCATGGATATTGAATGCAAAGAAAAGAGCAGGTGGCTAGCTACTAAATATGACTCACTGGATGTCTCTTAGCTCTTTTGCTTCCTGTTTACTGGCAGGCAGCAGCGGCAGAAAGCAAAAATCCTTACCAGGCAGATGTCCTTTCATAGCATCTCACCAAGAGATTTACCATCCAAAATGAAAGTAAAAAGTACGAGGTATGAGGCAGGCGAATTGATTTACCATGTCCGTTCTGATAGTCGGTCCTTCGTTTGTCCTCTGAGGTCATCTTGGCCTTGAAGTACCACTGACACCTGGAAAACAGAAATTTTTTTAAAAAGAGAACCAAGTAAACAATGACATATGTTGGATGAGGAAAATGTCAGTTCAGCTGCTAAGAGACAAACTACCCTTGACTAATATGGGCTGCACCATCGACAAACCTTGAATTAAAAAAAAAAAAAATTTCTGTGGCATTCTGGTACCAAATAGCAACCCCTTTTGTCACAAGTGGAGCATTAATACATTGCTTTAGACACCTTTTTAACAAGCAGGAAAACACACAAATCTGCACTTGCCCCTTGTTTTACTTCTCTGTTAACACCACTAAAATGTCAGCCTGTGAAATGCCTAAGTATAGAGAAAGGCAAAAATAATGACCCTGACTTTCTCTTTTAAGAGGTATAACCGTTCCTAACGATGTTGAAGGGAGTTACTTATTGCACAATACATTTTTCTTTGGATTATATTTAAATGCACATGGGGTTTACTGATTGCAACCACCATCTAGACATTTTATGCAGTAACAAGATCAACTACGAGCATCTCTGCATATAGATAATAATGCACGTTGGTTAAGTTTCTGCAACAAAGTTAAAGATGTTAATAGGGTTACCACATATTTTTTCATGTCAAAATCCCAAGTCGTAAGGATTTATGGATGAAAAGATGAACAAATGAGGCAAAAACAGAGATGGATGGATAAAGAAATGGACAACTGTGGAAAGATGTAGGATGGATAGACAAACTTATTGATTTTATTTAACTTGTTGAACAAATGGATGGACAGAACAATGGATGGACAGATGGACAGGCGATGAATGTATGGACAACTGTTGATTGAGAAGTAGGTGAGTTAGTAATGAATGAATGGTCAGACTAATAGAAAAATAAACAGATGTGACCGGCCACAAGAAACCAGCAACAAGTCTCCCAGGGGCCGTTTTGAGTTATTTACAGATTCTGAAAGGGTGGAATCTAAGCTTTCCAATGATGTCACACTTGTAGAAATCAACAAAGAATTGAAGAAGATATGACCATTTGAATGTCGACACTCTGCAAAGAAGATTAGTGAGAAAACAGGCCTCAACGTTTCTTTAGAGTCAGCCCCAGCCAGGGGGCTCTTAACAAAAGCTGTTGATTTGAATTACTTTGCATACAGCTCGGTTCATCTTCTTCACACTGACTTTCTTCATAACTTCAACAAGCATAAAACACAAATCACAATTTTTCAGAAATGGAAGGTTCTTCACATTCTCAGTTTGTGCTCTGCCCACTTGTTCCTAACTTTTGCTGTGGCTGATCACATATTATGGGTGGATGGTTGGACGGATAGCTACATATTGGATAGTTGGATAGAGTACTGATATTCAAATATTTCTCCAAACTCAACAAGAGCTGGACAGTCTTTAATTAAATCCCAGACTTTTCAAGATTGTGCAGCAGCACTTTCATATCCCCACCTTACGTCATGTGTTCAGCAAGAAGTGAAAACTTAAAGAGTCCTTACGAAAACCGTCAACAATTTGCCTTTCATTTTTGCAGTACAGTTAAAACCACACACTCAAACACAAAGGTGTAGATTTGCGGTTGCACTAACAAGCTCACAGCAAAACGTGTTAGTTTGACAAAGAGGTGGAAAAGTTAGGGGAAATGGAGAGAAACAGTTGACATGAACCAGAAGGCAAAAGGAACTGGGGCATCATTAACACATCTCAGAGGCAATTAAACCATACACTCTCAAAAACACATTGCCACGTAATGAAATTTTATCACATCCTTCCTAATAAAAACACATCTCTAGACACCAGAAGCGAAGCCTAACGCTACACCGCTTACTACTTTATCCTGAAACACAAGCAAAAAAGTAGAGATACAGCAAAACAAAGCACACTTTCAGCAATATCTAAGGTACTACAAAACAAGCACTGAGATGCTTGATAAACACGTAGTCTCCTACCCTAAAGGAACAATGACAAAGACTGCCACATTTTCAGAGCACACTGTTACTGAAGATATGTAACCGTGCACAAGCTGGTCCTCCTGTGCATGAGAGTTAAAAGGTATTTATATCGGCGCTGGGAGATTGAGAAAGAGACAGCGACAAACAGAAAGCTGCTGCCGCCAAGAAAAGTCTGGGAAAAAAAGCCAAACAAGATTAGACGACGGCATCTCTAAAGGACCCCAGAAGATTTGATTCGAATAGATTTTTGCTCCGAAATTAAAACTGAAAAAAAACACAAAGTACCCCGCATGAGTCATGTTCGTAGAAAGGTGCTGAATTATAAGGGCAGCAGCGTAAGTCGCAGCTGAAATGCTGTATCTATAAAATCCTGAATAGTCTATTGAGAGTTGCATTTGCAATAAAAAAGCTGCTGCAAAAGCTTGTAAAAGCCAGCTTACCTCATGCCATAGTGTGGCTTTAAAGCCTGTAAACAGCTTGAATTGTTCACAGTTTATTTTCTATCAATCTTTGCTCAATTACTTTTTGCACGCGGGGTTGCTGTCTAGAAGGAGATGCAACGACACATGTATCTATACCAACACATGTCTCTAGGGGATCTTTCAGTTGACCAAAAGAACCCGGCATATTGCCCAGGGTCCACTGCAGGGAGGGCCCCTCGAATCTGTAATTAATTACTGTCATAATAAAATTTACCCAGGCTTAATGGAGCAGTGGAGAGCTCAGTTGCATTAACATTAATGATGGATGTTCATTGATGTCCGCTACCTGCCTTTGAAAGTATACAAAATGGTTTTCTAGACCAAACCTGGACCAGCTCAACGAATTCACGACTCGAGTGATCCGACGAGGCAGAAGGAGCACCAAGCAGGGGAAAGTTACTTTTTCCTTAAGAAAGAGAAAACAGGCGGCTTTAAAAGAAAGTAGAGGGATGGAAAATTAAGTGAGAAGCAGCTGCCTACTCATTTCTTTGGGAAGTGAAGGGTGCAGCACAACTGAATGAGCACAAACAGTTTGAAGCGGAGATGTCTTCGAGTGAAGGCGGCACAATATAGCCATATTTTACAACTAAGACAAAGTACTATCACAAAATCATCAGCATCATAGTCAGAACTGCCAATCATCTGACAATGAGACGCAATGGACCTTGTGGTAAAAAACAGTTTGACTTTGGATTAATGTCTTCGATCTTTCCCAGTGATCATACATCATTGTTTTTAGTATCAATGGACTTCCTTAAGTCTCAGGATGTTTTAGCTCCAATTCTGCCATTGGTATATTTCAAAAACTGTAATGGCAATGAACCTGTAATGGCAATCTTCTTTGTGCAGAGGGTTAGAATTCGCCAAATGAAACAGATAAGGCAAATGAGCCAAATTTAAAGCTATTGTGAATGATGTATAACACAGATTTTATTTCAAATATGACTAACAGTGCATCATAAACCACAATTAATATCTTATAAAAAGTAGTAGATCTTGAAAAAGGCCCGTCTGATAATTATTCTCATATGCACTTAATTCAATCCATTACCTAGATCTCAGGGAGTGCCATGCATAAATTGATTAGAAGACACAACATAGAATACATTAACA
The DNA here is from genome assembly GCF_011125445.2 of Fundulus heteroclitus. Taxonomy (NCBI): domain Eukaryota; kingdom Metazoa; phylum Chordata; class Actinopteri; order Cyprinodontiformes; family Fundulidae; genus Fundulus; species Fundulus heteroclitus. The sequence continues at coordinate 33,202,907 of NC_046367.1, read as the reverse complement.
GCAAAGTAGGAGGTAAAACACGACATGTTTTTTGTCCCTTTGTGCACATAGCCTCGCATAAGGTTTATGTTGCAAAAACATATGCTTAACCTTTCAGGACCGCTTCTCTCCATTGAAAGCTCACAAGCAAAACAAATAAACTTAAAAAACCTCATTTATGATTCTGCAAAAATTATTTGTCAACGGTGGACATTTAATGAAGAACAAATCCTCTATTTTCCCCCCCACAAAATATATGTCGGAACACATTTACAGTAAAAGGTAATCTCTAATGTTATCTTCTTTATCTACATATCTCCATGTTTATTATGTTCGTCTTATACCAATGAAAAACCTATGTGGGGGACATACTATGTCCCACTGAGATGGTTTTACTTGGGTTCCTGGATTAACTGCTACACTCATATAAACTACATAAATGTCTGTAAACTAATCAGTCTTGATCTGAAACTTAATCTGAAGGAAGTATTCCTAACTTTCCCATTTAATGACCCCTGTCACATGAAGGAAGCACGGAGATATTTCTAGATGTTTCCCCAATTTCAAATGTAAAGACTTAATTACTAGCTCAAGAGATCTAGTAATCAATGCAATCAATAACCTTTTAAAATAAAATAACTTACATTATTCATTAATAATTAGCCCGATAAAAAGAAAATGTGAAATCCAACCAGCTAGTGCTAACTCTTTCTCATCAAAAAGCAAACTGTAAAAACTTAATTTTTAGGAAGTTAACATTGAAATGCCATCAACTAATGAATTAAGATCTCATAATTAGGAACTTGTGACTTATTTACGTTTGCATTGTTCAACAGCGTTAAGTTGAACTTAACTACCAACTTAAACAGAATTAGTTTGAAGAAAACCAAACTAAATGCAAACTAAGCTGCCTGCAAAAAGCTAACAGTTCAGAGATGAAGCCAAATAGTTTTACACACATGCTGAAAGTATTAGAATAGGAACATCCTATACTGTCCCTCACTGGGCAAATGAAAGCACACAGATACGAGATTGTGCAATAAGCCAAACGCACAATGTAAGAAAAAAAAACCAAACTGTGCAGTTCAGAAAAATAGGACACTAGGATTTTAAGAAATGTACAAACTGTGCTCTACATTTGAGTTCTATAGTAAGCAAACAGCATCGGCTTTAAAAGCACGGAAAGCCACAATAGTCCGCAACCCTATCCAGATCTTTTCCTTTGACTGCTTATGGTAACGCTAACCTGAGAGTATTGATTTTCTGGTTTATACCTAAAGACAAGTAGCTAGATCAGGTTATTGCACCAATGTTTTTAGATATCATAGAATTTTTTTCATATAGTTCCACCATGCTATTGCTCTTAAAAATGTTTTTGTAAATGACTGAAGTTCTGCTGAAGATTTTTTTTTTTCCTGCTCACCATGAGGAACAGAGCTTCTTAAACTCTGGATCCCTCTCTCCCCAGACATCTGCAGCACTGACACTTTTTCTCACTTCAAGTCTGATCTCAAAGCACATCTGTTCAAGATTGCCTACTCTCTGTAATTGCCTGTTCATGGAAACCTTTTAATGTGTGTTGTTTATATCATGATTTATTATTAATATTTTTTCGGACAATGTTCTTGGGTGCCTTGAAAGGCTCTTTGAAATTAAAAGTATTATTCAAAAATCTCACAAAACTCCAATGGAAAGCACACAGAGTTAAAACAAATGTTTAAGTTCCTGAGTTTCTGTGTGTGTCAATTAAAGGGTAAATATGTTATTAGAGATAATCAAACTTGATTAAGACCCCACGCCTAGTCTTTCGTCATGACCCAAAAATCCAACCTCAACTTTGGGAACCGATGATTTAAAGAATGTCAGCTTTGGTTCTTCACTCGGCTCAGTTACTGCTTTTAAAAGGAAAAACAACATTTCTGTTATTCAGTCATAGCTGCCTGTTAACTAAAGGTTGCGCAATGCCTGCATTTGAACATGGCGGGTCGACTGAAGTATGCAGAGCCGTGCGAGGTGGAGGTGGCGACGCTGCAGAAAGGCAGTGAGATGGAAAATAATAGTATAAAGAATGAAAGGTGCTTTGAGCCCTCTCTCAGAGGCCGTATCGCTGATGAATTTTAAAATGTATTTTCCAAGTAGAGGACATAATTAATGACCATGTGCATGAGGGACGCTCACTCCCACAAGTGGATCCCCCTAATAAAACTTCTCATATTTCATCATTTATTAGTTGGAACGTATAATTCTACTGCCTGTTTCCTACAGAGGCAAAGTCTACATAAATATGGTCTAAGTTTCACTTTTAGCTGATGGCTGGAAACTCAGAAGTTAACTTTGGCAATTTGTCTTTATTTTTCTGCTAAGGAACGATCTATGCGCTTAAAGATTTAGCATCTAGACATCAACGGCTCTCAGAAATCAGCTTTAAAAACGCAGTCCGATCTTGACAGCGGGATTAACTCTGTTGATTTTTTATTCCTCCCCAATGGGAATAACACAACAAATCACCGAAGACATCCTTTAAGTGAATGGCAGCCAAGTGGGAGGAAAGAGTCCAGAGGGTCGCCCCAACACCCAACAGAGACGGGGCAGAAACAGAAACAGACAGCTCCCACTGTGACACTGGCACTTCAGTGGAGAGCCCTGTCTTCACTGTCACCGCTGCAGACAGGCCTGCCTCTCCCACAGCTCAGTGGATTCACACCACTGTGATCCAGACTGAACATGCTGCTTTTCCTGCTGGGAATGAGCCGATGAGGCTCATGGACAGAGGTCAGTCGTGTTGGCGCAGGCGTGTGCTTCTGCTTCTATGGTTTAAGTTAAATATAGATCCAAAAACTTTCATACGTTCCCATATGAAAGTTTATTTTGAAAATAAACACAACGCAACCTATATGCAGATGACACACAGCTCTGGGTGTCATCCATGTGACAAAGTGGTTCAGTTTGTGTTCACCATTTGTCCCTTATTCTTATTTCTGATTCATTTCCTTTCTGTAGCTGGCCTTATTGCTTAAATTTAAATATTAGTTTGCAGCTCTGCTCCACTTACTATCCTGGGTTTGTTTGTGTTAGCATTAGGTTGCAGTTTCCATCTATATGTTTAGGTTAAAGCTACTACTGGATTATTGGTTGAACTTGTTTATTTGGTTTCAAAGTATATTCATATTTGTTTTCCTTTTTACTCACCATTGTTTGTCCCTTGTAGATCTGCAGGAGTATGGGAGGGGCCGGCCCAGTACTTCCTGCTTAAATGTCTGAGTGATGTCACTGACTGTCTGGCTGGGTTCTACCAATTAGAGGGTTTCTTTTGGAGTATTGCTTTGTTTTTCTTTAAAGTAACTTTTTGACTTCTCTTGTATTACATGGTTTATTTTGCAGACCATTTTATTACATAGAGGAGTTTGTAAATCAGACTAATAATTGTATTTTTGTTTTTCTGTTTAGTTTTCATGTGTTTTCCTTTTCCCTGTTTAATTGTGGTTTGGTCCACTCAAGTGCAGGTGTGTTCCCACTTGATTATAAAACCGTGAGCTCTTGGAAGCACAGAGAAAAAGGAGAGGAGTGTTCAGAATCCTGTTGAAAATAAAAGTCATCAGACGCTGGAGCTGTTGACTGAGGCTGTTTCTTTGGTTCACCTTGCTGACCCTTGACCTCACTACCCTACAATCCAGATCACTTTATACAGTTGCGTCTTAAGAAACGAATCATTTATGCTGAATATTAAAGCGAAGGTGTTCTGGATCGGGAAATGTCGCTTGGCAGATATTTAACTGTAGATGGACTTTTATCAAGATCAACCTGTGAAAACAAAACGTTTCCACAAAAAAACAGAATCCCACATAGGGTCACAAAAAGTGTGGCGCAGGGAGCAATAACCAAAGCATGATAGAAAAGGTTTGAGGTGCAAATCCTCACAATGTGCAACGGGAATTTCTTGCATGATTGCGTGTGTGTGGTCACGAGATCACACGCGAGCCGCCTTCTCTTTGAGGTCTTAACATAATCCGGGTTGCCATATCAGAGCAGGTGTCAGAGGGGCCCCCGGGCCATGGGTTGCCAGATTGGGTTTGGGCTAAGTGAAGTTTGTGGGATTCTGGACACTCATAGACAGATCCGATAACACGGCGGAGACCACAGGCGGAGAGGACAAGAAGGGGATTTGGAGAGCAACTGTTGACCTCTGCTGATGGGGTCAAGCTGTTCATTAAAGAATTGGTGGCATGTGCCTTTATCAGTCGTTTCCAGTCCTCTCCACTGATCCTCTTTATCCTCCTCTGTCTCTCTGGGATTCATTTTGAGGCCTCACACACACACACACACAAAGGCAGCAATCACGCGCACAAAGAGTTTGGCATCTCTCAGCGCTCTCTGGCCTGCCGACCACTGTTACAGTACGTATTGGCGCGCTCTTTGCAATCCTGCGGAGCTCGGTGAAACAAACAGGCTCGGCGACCTGATCAAAGCATCCGTGCAAGTCAGACTACTTTTATTTTGGCCTCTTATCTTTCACGGCTTCTGTAGCAACCAAGGGCAGAAAAGGAAGGACAGACGGAAAGAAGACACGGGAAAGAACAAAAGCACTCGCAGAGACACGTAATTCTGAGATAACCCAACACGTTATGTAAACCTCCTCACCCACATTTCCTGCATCCTTCCAATTGTGGCACATTTGCTCTCCTATGAGTTTACACACTGTAAATTTCGCATAAATAGATATAAACAGAGGTGTTTTTTTTTTTCTCCCCTCAGGAAGCCAGATGTTAAACTCATCCCTCATCTCCTCTTTCTGCTCTGCTTGCAGAGTCACATGACTGAAACCTCTCATCTGTCTCCGGCAGCGAAACATTTGGAGCTTTTCTAAAACTGAGAAAGAGCGAATGTCCCTCCCACACAGGGCAGAGGGACCGCAGCAATGAGAGACTGTGAGAGAGTTGAATAACACTCCAAACGCCGCCGCTGCTTTTAGACGAATTCAGTTGAAAAAAGCGAGGTCCTTCTCGTGGTCTAGTATAAAAAAAAAAAAAGCAAGCCTCAAGCCCCGGGCTTTAGTTGTTGCACCGGCATGTGAGTTTTTACTGAAGTAAGTGCACACTGACAGTGCATTTAAAGAAGAAGAAATTCAATGTAAGTATTGGCTTAAGAACTGCTAAATTAGAATTGTGTATGTATTTTTTTTTTTTTAACAATCATGCTAACAATAAACAACTCATGAATGCAAAAGTCACAACTCCTTAAATGCACATTGGAGCAAAAACAAGTATACACCTATCCAATAGTAATATACAAAGCCCCTAAAGGGACATTGAAGGGGAATAAAGGAAAATTACCTCACAAAAAAATTATTATTTTTTTTAAATTTCCCTTTAACATCTCCCATTAAGGGCTCAGTATTAATACTATATCTCATGTGGTGAATTTTTTTTTTCATCTTATGGGGTGACGGTGGCGCAAGGGTTAAGGAGGTTGTCCTGTAATTGACAGGTTGCAGGTTTGATCCCCTGCTCTGACTGTCTCAGTCACGGTGTCCATGGGCAAGACACGTCACCCGCATAGCCTGCTAGCTGTGGTTAGCGGGTCCAGTGTCGCCTCTGTCAGTCTGACCCAGGGCAGCTGTGGCTACTAGCATAGCTCACCACCATCAGGTTGTGAATATGTGTGTAAATGGGTGAAAGACTGACTGAAGTGCTTATGAAGCGCTTTTTGATAAAGTGCTATACGAGTACAATCCATTTACCATTGACTTAATTTTCAGCCTGTGTAAACTGTAAACTATGGAACAGTTAAAAAAGGCCTTCCAAGCTCATAGGAAGGCATATTCTAATTTATTGAATAATACTTTTTTATCTTTATATTCATTACACACACAGTTATATAGTTTATGGCTTTATTAATCTAAATACATTTGTTTACAGCTGTTGACACTCCAGTTTAGCTTCTCAGAAAATTTGGATATTACATGACATCGATTGAGAGAAAAGAAATGTATAAACCTTCTGTTATTTCCACATTATGGCCTTCACAATCAAGGGTATGCCTGCTAACACGACCGTTAAGCACTAGACCATCACATATACCTTACGAAAGTACAATATGTCACAGAAGCTCATTTCTAAAGAAGCTGGCCGTTCAGGGCTGCATCCAAAGCTCAGGGATGGAAAGTTAGGAGGAAAGTAAAAGTTAGGTGGAAAAAAGGTGCATAAGTAACTGGGATAACTGCAACCTTGTTAGGATTGTGAAACAAAGCCTGTTCAAGGTAAGCCACATCAGAGGCATCATAACTGAGTTAATGATACAAAGGACAGGACTGATGCTTAGAAGTGAAGGAAAGGCAGAGAGGCACAGGCCGAATGTTTCCACAGTCAGTGATGATTTAGGGAGCGTTCTCACCTACTGATGTTGGGTCACTGTGTTTTACAGAGTCTAAAGTCAGCATCACCCTTTACCAGGAAATTTATGCTACCATCCGGTGACAACCTTTATAGAGATGCTGATCTCCTTTTTTAGCAGGACTTGGCACCTGCCTGCCCCAAGCTGCCGGAAGTACCAATACCTGCTTTAATGACCATTGTATCATCGCGCTTGACTGGCCTGCAAACTCCCCTTACCTAAACCCCATAGAGAATCTATGCAGTATTGTCAAATGGAAGATAAGCAGCAGCAGACAACGATGCAGATGAGCTGAAGCGGCTAATAAAGCAGCCTGGGCTTCCCTGACACCTTAGCAGAGCCACAGGCTGAACGGCCCAATAGTTTCCAGAAAATAAACACTCGAAATGTATCACTTTGTGTTTAATAAATCAATATAAAGCACAAGTTTCCCATTTTTCGTAGAAATCTATATCCTAATTTAATGAGATGTATGTGTGTAAAGGAAAAAAAAAAATCATGGGCGAGTAGTTTAAAGAAGTTTCAATTTAGAGTTAATTAAATCTTTATTTTCCACTTCAGTCTTCAGTATTTCTTTGTAAGCGCAGTGTCAGTTTAGGGTTTCGGTGCCAACCAAGGAAGAAGTCCCTGCATTGGCATCAATTTGCAGCTAGCCACGATTCAAATGACTGTGTTTTAAGGTTAAATGGCATAAACATGGAGCTATTTGGCAAAAAATGACAAGAAGAACATTTGCCAATGTCAAAGTAAGGCTGTCTAATTTAAAAACCCAGCAGCTGTCGAACATGGTAGTGGGAGCATCATGTTGTGGGTCTGTTTTATTCCTGCATCACAAAAGCAGATGGATTAAAAGCAGGGCAATCTCCAAATTCTTCATGCCAAATGAACATCTAGAGATTTGGAATTAGAATTTCAGTAAATTTGACAAATTCTTCTAAGAAGGGTAGTTAAATATCAAGTGAAGATCACCCCAGAAGCTTGCTGATGACTTCAAACAGTGTAATTAGGGTCCAAATTTGTATTATTATTATTATTATTATTATTAATTTTTATTATAATTTTTTTTTAAAGTTCATTAAAGCTGTTTTTGTATAAACCTTCCAAAAGGAATGGTTTGAAAAACTAAAATCAGTACAAGTTTAAACTTAATACAACCATCATCCCCATGATGAATGTAGGGCAACTTCTGGCTTTAAGCTATGAAGAAAGCTTTCACAGGCCAGCAAATTACAGGTTTTAACAGACAACATATTTTCCAAGCGACAGACTTGCCAATCTCCTCTTCCCTCTTAAAAAAAAAGTAACAACCATTTATAAAACTGAATAGTCGTTATGAACTTTCAGAAGGCTGGAGAGGTTTGTTTAAAATTCATCTTATCATGTTAAATATTCATATGCGCCACTATTGAATCCTGAATGTTCTACAATTTGAACATGTTCTAAACCTGGAGACCCTGGCAAACCTTTTTTACCACCCACACAGGTGTTTTCACTCTCTTTACATGATTAGATCTCTTCAGAGGCTTGATTGACGTACCTCTGATTCTCCCATTTCTGCAGAGAAAATGAAAAAAAAAAAAAAAAAAAAACGTGTCTCATGCAATCCCTGCTGAAATATTATCTCCCTAATGAGGGTCCGGCGCAGAATGGTCCGCGTATTATAAGAAAAGTAATGAAAAGAATGAACATCCCAGCGGTGCAATTTTAGTGAGTTGGTACAATCAGAGAACAGAAAAGCTGGCTATAATTTTGGGAACTGGTTACAAAGCTTATTCTACTATTTTGGTACGTTTGCCTCCTATTTTAAAAATGGGTTTTAGTTTAGGGGAGAAAATATCTCCCATAGTTTTCTATGGTCTAGTTTTATGATCAGACCAAATAATGCATTTTCTAACAAATGGTTTTAAATGTTGTATTACAATTTGTATTCAAATCAAGCAGATTTTCAAACAGCAACATCCGTAAATATACATTTCTCTGCATTTTAATACTGGGCAGATAATGCTCTAAATAAAAAAATAAAAAACATGCGTATCGTATGGAAAAAGTTGATGGTGTTCCATTTATTTTTGTCCAAGCTGTTCACAATTTAGTCACCGAACCTTCATATTCACACCTCTGAAATAAAGTGAGAACCCCCCCCCCCCCCTTCCACCCCCCACAGTTGCTCATCACATCTTCACATAGATGAAAACAGATTGGCAGTATGTGCAAGGGTGCGAATGCGCTTGGATGTGTTTCAAGCGTTTTGACAGAATCCCTTCTCCTTTCTTCTGAGTTTTTATGTACCTGTGTCTGCTTTCTGCACTTTAAATTAACGCGCTTTCTTTTTAGGGCAGAGGCAATAAAAAACTGGGAATTTGATATAATGGAAAACAACACAATATAGTGTATGGCATAGTCTCTTTCCAGTTGACAGCAGAAACTCAGTCCAGTACACAGAAACATAACACTGCACAGTATTGAGACATAGACCTAGGTTAAATATGTATAAAACTTCATGCTCTGGTGCAAAGGCTTTGCTCTGGAAATATTCAACAAGCATTTTAATGTTAGCCAGGAAACATGATGTTCAGTGATCAGATTTGGAGCACATTGGGTGCTTTTCCTGGACCTGACAAGACTGTAAAAAAAAACAGACAGGGTCAAGTCTGAGCTTTTTAATCCCCAAACAATGTTGTTTTACACTTTCCTATACCTCGTTTCATTTTTTAAATCTAACCTGGTTAAACCTTTGGCCTACACTGCCTTGCGGAGGTTTTGTCACATTCCGACTATATCTTCCCACATTTCACTGGGACTTTATGCGATTTTCAACACAAATACAACTCTCAAAAGTACCGTGTGCATTTGTATTCACTCTCTCACCCATAAAGAACAGCCAGGGCAATCAATTACCTTCAGAAACAACTTATTTATTTAACAGGGTCCACTTGTGTGTAATTTCTTTTCGGCGTACATGAATTTGTTCTGTGAAGACCTTGGAGGGTTACGGCAAACAGCATTAGGAAGTCCAAGGAACGTAGCAGGCAGGTCAGGGATACAGTTGTAGAGACTTTTACAACGGTGTTAGGTTGTAAAACAGAAAAAAAACAAACGCTGTTCAACCCACCATCTACAAGTGGAAAGTGTATGACATTCCTGCAATCCTACCAAGACATGGCTGTCCACTCAGACTGACAGACGGGGAGAGGGAGGATTAATCGGTTAGGAGACCCATGTTAACTCTGGAGGAGCTTCAGACGACCCCTGCTTATGTGGGACAATGTGTTAAAAAAACCTACTAGTTCTGGACTTTATGAAACAGTGGCGCAGGTCATGTAAAGAATACAAAACAGGTGGAAGTACGTGCTCTGGACAAATGAGATCAAGATTAATCTCTCTGCTCTACAGCCAAAATGCAATGTGTGGTCGGGAACAGTGGACATCAGCATAAACACGCCTTCCCCGCAGAGAAACATGGTGGTGGCAGTATTATGATGTGGGGGATTTTTAAATTTTTTTTTAGTTTTTTTTCAGGTTGGGAGGGAGCTAAATATTCACCTATCCTGGAAGAAAACCAGCTGCAAAAGACATGAGACCATGGGGGAGAGGGTCACCTCTCACTAACTATCACTAAACATTCAGCCAGAAACAAAACTAAATGACTTAGATCACAGCATATTCATGTTTAAATGCCCACTCAACGCCCAGAGCTTTGGTTTGCACCACCCAGGCCCGTATTAAGACAATGTGGTGCCCCTGGGCACTATACCACAAAGACCCCCCCCCCCCCCTTACCCTTGCTGTCCTCCGGTCAAAAACATCAGACATAATCAAGGGGATTTCTGTAATGTAATTTACTATTTACTAACTTACACCACTACATGTAGGCATATGAGCAGTGAGCAATATTCAAATATCTCATTTTAAAATGTTGAAATCAAAAGAATCTTGATTTATTTATCATTTATTATTATTGTGACATCAGTGTTCACAAAACAAATAATGCATGGTCTTTCAACAATTTCAAGTAAATAATATAACAATTTATGAAAAATATATTTTTAAAGCCCCCCCCCCATGGTTGGCGCCCCTGGGCACTGGCCCACTGGCCTTTATGGATAATCCGGCCCTGGCACCACCTTGAGTTAAACGATCACGTATTTCAATAGATTGCATACATGGTTTCGATTGCAACACGGTGAATAGTTTAAGCGGTATGAATATGAGTGTGCAAAACCAAAGACGATCTAACGTCAGACGGCGAATCAAAACAAAAGCTGAACCGAAAAGCGAGTAATCTCTCCATACAAGTTTCTAGAAAGTAGCTGAAATACATTATTTTAGACTTGAACAAAATCATGCAAGAGCATTGTTGCTTTATTGTAAATTAAGAGCAGAAGACTGTAATTCCTCTTACCTTCCAGTGATGAGGAGGAAGAGGGTGAGGATGACAAGAAGAGTGAAACCACCGACCGCCGCTGTTACGATGACCAACACCTGGCCCTGGTCAGAAGCGATGTCTGAAGCTGAAGGTTTTGGAGGATGGGTGAAGGAAAGGGGGAAAAAATGGGTAGACAAAGGGAGAATTGGGCCATTGGAGAACGGGGAAAGAAACAGGATAGTAGAGATAAATGAGAGGTTCCACAAAGAACAAGTAAATAAAGTAAAAAAAAAAGTAAGGATGGGTAGATCTGCAGGCTTAAAGTGAGAAGATAGATTTTTCTTTTATTTCACATCATTTACAATAATCCTCCCATGCATAAACCGTACACATTCTGTTGATGGGCAGATACCGAGAGATGTTTGATCTGCTCTTTGTAGAGCCCAAAAAAAAAAAAAAAATACTGTCAGCTTTTCTTGCTGGAATGATTCATTTGCCTGCTGCTGGTTAATTAATTTTATTCATTCATGAAATTGTGATTTAGTCCATGATGATTTGTTAAAATTGGGCACATTTGATATTCATGATTTTCCTTTTTCTGTGTCTTGTCAGAAGGCTAACGAATCCCAGATAATTGAAAGATGATTGCTATTACCAAACTTATTTCTATAATGTTTCACGCTTAATGAATATGAATTGGAGATGGCGGCGCATGGTGGCGAGCACGGCGATTAGGGCTTGTGTAGGTGTACGTAAGGTGCAAACGCGGGAAAGCGTGTGTGCGACATGTGTCCCTTTCACTTAATAAAAATAATTACACACGCGCTCTGGGGGAAGATGAGTGAAAACGAGGGTGGTCAGATCACAGATGACAGTTCTCGGTTTAACACGCGCTTCACATCTAAACAGATGTGCTGGATTGACAGCGCTGGAACGAGGTCTGTGTGTCTAGAAAGAGAAAGGGGAGGCAGTAAAAAAAAAAAAAAAACACATGACAAGCGAGAGACAAAAGAGAAAAGAGACAAAGAAAGAAGCGACAGAAACACGTGCAGGTGGGGGGGGGGGAGAGGGCGGGGGACGAGTTTAGCGACACTGACAGGCAGGTGGACAGACAGACTGACAGAGAAGGAGGGAGCGGCAGGGGCCAAACCTGCCTCCTCCTTCAGATAAAAGGCCAGGCAGTACAAAGACTTGGCCGCGCAGCCTCTGATCTGCAGATAAAGCCAAACTCTGTAGCTTTGGAAGCAGAGGGCCACTGTGAAGCCAAATCACCTCTTTCCCAATAATACCTGACCCAACATAAAAGGGCAGCTGGACCTTTGTATTTTATGAGCTCGCAATAAAGCTACCACTGACAAAACACACAAAGAAAACACTGATTCCAAACACACCAAACAAAAAAAAAAAAAAAAAAAAGGGAGCGGTATCAGATTCCCTTGATGATTTTATTCAATTTTCAGTCGCCTCTGCAAGTAATTCCCGGGGTTAAAGAATTGCGCTAAATCAAATTCACTCTCTGGGAAAAAAAACAGGGGGTTTAGCCGTGTAAAGAAAAAACTCATCTGTTTTGGGCATCTTTGATAACAACAAGCATGATAAGAGATGGAGAAAAATTCTTCGCATCCCCATTACCTTAAAATTTCTGCTTTCCTTTATGCGCTGGCCAAATCAAATATTTGCTTCGACCGTCACCGGGTGAAAGTAAGCAAAAATAAAAAATGTGGCGGGGGGTCATAAACATCCGCTCACCCAGTGCAGAAAACTGTTTGCACAGATCTGCAAGCCTTCTCCTCCTCCCGGATTTGTTTCCTCAGTTGAGTAAATCGTATGCACAGATTTGTTTACACACATCATCTGTTTGACAATATTTGTAGGAAAATGTGTTTTATAGCATTTGCTGTGGCCGATTTGCTAACTTTGCTCACATTCTTATTATAGAAGAAAACCTACCCTTTGCATACGTTTTGTGTCTTATGTTCTTGAAAATACTTTTGGATTTAGCTCTTTTCGGTAATGCTAACTAGCACATAGGTACAAAATTGTCCATGTTTAAAGTTGATATTAGGCATTAGCTGTTATTCCTCTGGTAAAATAAGCTTGAGTAAAAATGCGATTTGCTAATTAGATGAAATGATATATTGGTTATTGGCATCATAATATTATCTAGAAAACAAATTTTCTTTCTTTGTTCCTTGTGGGAGAGATCATTCCCACTCAGCCGCACATGTCTTTGTCTCAGGAGCAGGAAAAGTCTAATTGTCAGGGAACAGGATCAGGTGAAGGAGGGGCAGCGCTGTATTACGTAATGCTCCATATAACCAGCTAAACCTCTGGTACTTCTGGATTCTCATTAAATAGACTTAAAAGCATAGTGATAGTGTCATGACAAATCGTTGTGGTTTTCAACCCTTAACGTTTAAAAAAAACACCAACTTTGGTACACCTTGATACTGGGATGCTGGTTAGTGTCAAAAGCAAGTGAAGCTAGAACCACTGATAGACCTCAGCACTGATCTTAAACAAAACCAAATTGAACTGTTCTTCAATCAAAGATGGCGTCTGTTTGCATTTCTTTAATGTTTCTCACAGAAAATAGGTCATAGACTGAAAGATTGGACAAATTCTCACTTTAAGACTAAATCGCTTTTAAACAAAAAAGGTTATTTAAAAGGCGCCTAGGAAGTTAGTAAAAGAATGAATTAGACCTAGGACCTCACAGCCTGATTTTAATTAAAAAAAGTAATACTTTAGCAGGAAAAGTGGATGGGAACTATCAACAAAGTAAAACGGACCTTTTTCTATGCAATTCCACTTTCATTACCAAATATATAAGTGTCTGGCACACATATATCTGGTGGGATTTTGGTACCACTTATAAGCGAATAGCAGCCATGACATTAAATAGTCGTACAAGTTGCAGTTTACAGACCATCTGTTATACCTGCAGTGTTACATTTCCCCATTTAGATCCAGCCTTTCAGCTCCACACTTAAAGCACAGCTTAACACAATCAATGCTAAGTGTAGACTCCAATGCATTCCTGTGTCTGCGTGAACAGTACTTTAGGATTTCTCTATTTTCATCTAGAGGACAGAAAGAAAATCTAGTTTAATTGAATCTAAATTGATTCTTTTTTTTACCTGCCTGTAGCAGCTGGCTCTGCTGTAGTCCTTACTTTAGCTTATAGATGAATGCAAAGTGTACATTTAGCCTGTTGTGTTTTCATTCATTTAAGATTTGCTATCATTTCATCCGTCATACAATGTTATTTTGTGCTGCTAGTGTAAAGTTTCATTTGAGTGAAGTTGTTCTATCCGTCAGTCTGTAGACCAAAATAAGCCACGCCTCCTAACTCACTCCAGGACGTGGCACCCATCTGCCCTTCTCCCTCATCGGCTCGCATGAGCCTATTTGCAAAGGATAGACACACGTGGAACATGATTAGTGAAAAAGGAAGTAACTCAAAACTTTATATTGCTTTTAGCAAGAGAACGTTTTGATCCGATGGGCGTGCTCTCCGCCATTTTGTACCTGGCGGTGCCTTTTTATGGGCAGGGAGGGGGTAAGCCCTGAGTGGCAGCTGGCCGCGTGCACGTACGCGCATGCGCAACTGGCCCAGCTATGTAAACGAGAGATTGGAGAACAATACAGATAGTGTGTGACATTTAACCATAGTCCGTCTAAAAACATACCTTTAGTTCTTCCCAAAACTATTTTTTTAGTTCGTTTAGTAAAATATTTTAGTAAAATAATGAAATTTCGCTTATTGCTCCTTTCATGAACCTAAATAATTATGTTTTTGTACATTGTTGCAAGTAAAACTCTCACTTTTATTCTTAAATATAAACCTAAGTAGGGTTATTAGATAAAAATGTCAAATTTATTCTAATCATTTAGAATAATGCAACACTATTTTGCTTGCTTAACATCTTCTTTCCAGATTTCTTCCGAAAAAGTTTCTCCTGCTTCGTTATCTCACCTGCACAATACAAGTGTATTACTTGTGACCTTCAGGCTGTGAGCTGCCCCGGGTGCTCCTCCAGGCAACATGAACTTCATTTGACCCTGAACTGTTTACAGCCTGCACCTCATACCTCTCACTTCCTTAACTTGAATAAAATGAGAAAAATACAACTAACAGTAAAGCTGAGATTTTAATGAAACTATCCGAAAGTGGTCACAGTGAAATCAAAGGTAAATCTCTCATCTTGATCAAGACAATCAGTTTCTTCAATGTTTTTGTCCAAAAAAAAAAAAAAAAAAAAGGCTAAATAATTGGGGAGTAGCTGATGTTTTATCTGAACATTATCCCACATTTTACCTTTAAAAGCTGTGTTGCTAAAAAATTAAGTATGTCTGTAAATATTAAACAGCACCATGCAAAACATTGTGTTTTTAATATTTGCATACTCACAGTCACCTGTAGTCTGGTATTCATATTTCGGGGAGTAGGAGCTGTATCCACCAGCTGTTCTGGTGCGAACATTGAAGACATACCAGGTTGCTGGTTTTAAACCTGAAACGATCACACTGGGAGCCCTGGTGCGTGTTGACGAGTAGCTCAACTGCTCTTGTTCCTGAAAGGAAAAAGTGGAATATAATAATTAATATTAGCAAATGAGAACAGGTTTTGACCAGATATAAGCGTTCTTTTAGGGAGATTTTATCTTAATCAATTTTGGTCCTTGCCCGTTTGCAGCAACGTTTCCCCCTTAATCAAAATCACAGTAAACTGTTTTGTCAGATTACTGTCACTTTCACTGCTGTTTACTGACAGATGTTGATCGTGGGAGCGGCGACAAGAACTGCCTTCTGGGCTACGTTCAAGATTGCCTTCTGATCCCTTTTGGGAACACAAATGACAGGGAACACACGATTTTATCACCAAATTTTATTACAAACACATTACCAGATGTTCTGCATAATAACTGTTATTGTGAATAGCTAAGCAGAAGCTATCTGAGAGGCGTTAAGTTAAAGATGACACGTTTCATTGGACTTTTAGGCAATTTTGCACACTTAAATTTGCAGATTGAAAGTGAGATTGGGGGGAAAAAAAAGAACCTTTGAGAAATTGTTTGGAAGATTTATATATGTCTTATGATTGTTTGATTTTTTTTTGTATGCGGTGATGCATTTTATAAGGATGTTGACACCAAGGCACTGTAAAAGTTAAGGACATTTTTTTAGCTTGAACATCTTAAAGTAGCCAGATGTATAATTTGGCCTGTACGTCTTCTCTAGATGTAAACCTTCTCTTCATCTTTAAGCAATTAAGTCATTATGTCATGTATGCTCCTTTTTCAAGCACGACTTTCCCCGTTTAGCCCAGTCTGTAACGACTAGAAAGAGATTTTTTTTAATTTAAAATTACTTTGATAATTGTTAAAAGAACATTTTATTCTGTATGAATCAGTTCGAGGACATTTTAGTTGATTTTGTTATGCGCAGATAGGAAACATTTCCCGTGATGCCGTTTCTGAAGATGTCGTTGCACAGTAAGACATTCTTGCTGATCGCCCACACAATGTCTTTTTCAGTCAATCTGTAGTTCTGATCTAAGTTTTAAATAATAAGGAATTCTCTGGTGGCGAGGCACTCATTGAGGTAACCCTCTTTATCCGTTTCCACTGCTTGTGTTAAATGTCATTCATTACTCACACAATTAATGAAGAAAATTGCAGAGCAAACTTCGCAGTCGCTTTTTTAGCCTTTCGCTTTAGAGTAGAGATTAATTATTAGAATTTTCAGAGTGCTTGGCATCAGTTTGGGGATGTAATGCCTAAGTGTTAAAACACGGTCGAAGGAGGCATTCATTAAACTTTCTCAGTGGCAAACATGAAGCCATAAATTGCTGTTAAAAGCTTATCAAAGTCTGTGTCCCTTTTTCAAATTTAGTTTAACCTCAACTTATTGTAAGGCGCCAAATGTTTAGCAAGAAGCCTTTGATTATACACGAAAAGTTAAACACATTTCACTTTGCTAAACTGTTAAAGTCCACATTTAAATCTTAATGCTTCTCAAAGACTGAGGCTAGTAATAATGATCTTTACCTGTCATTGTGACACACATTCTAAGGAAATATGTTCTGTGCATTTAACCTGTCTCATAGCGAGCATTGGGCGGTGCCAGGGGAACATTCTGGGGTCAAGGGTCATGCGCAGTAAAACAGAGCGGCAGTCTGTGTGATTTGAATAAGGGAACTTGTGGTCGATCCAGGATGCAATCGCCCTGCTCTCTAACCACTAAGCCACCCCCACTTAAAACTATCATACAGGACTGTCTCAGATAATTTAAATCTTGTGATAAAGTTCTTTTTTTTCTGTAATGCAATTAAAAAACATGAAATGTCATACATTCTGGATTCCTTACAAATCAACTGAGATATCGCAAGCCTTTTATTGTTTTAATATTGCTGATTATGGCTTACAGCTTAAGAAACCCAAATATCCTATCTCAAAATATTAGAATATCGTGAAAAAGTATACTAGTAGGCTATTCAACTAATCATTTGAATCGTCTAATTAACTCGAAACACTGCAGGGTTTCCTGAGCCTTGAAAAACACTCAGCTTGGTTCAGTAAACTAAATCACAAGTATGGTAGTGGTTAGGAGACGACATAAGATTCTCACAGTAACTGGTGTACTGACCATGGCATTACTGTCCTTGATTGGCCTGCCAATTCCCCTGACCTGAACCCCATAGAGAATTTGTGGGGTATTGTGAAGAAGAAGCTGAAAGACACCAGACCCAACAATGCAAATGAGCTAAAGGCCGCTATTGAAGCATCCTGGGCATCCATAACACCTCAGCAATGCCACAGGCTGATTGTCTCCATGCCACGCCGCATTGATGCAGTAATCTGTGCAAAAGGATTTCCAACCAAGTACTGAGTGCATTAATGAACATTTTCAAATGATTGATTTTGTTTTGCTGTTATATTTTTTTTTTTACTTTGTCTGAGGAAATATTCTAATATTTTTAAAATAGGATTTTTGAGTTTTCTTCAGCTGTACGCCATAATCAGCGATATTAAAACAATAAAAGGCTTGCGATATTTCAGTTGATTTGTAATGAATCCAGAATGTATGACATTTCATGTTTTTTAATTGCATTACAGAAAATAAAGAACTTTATCACAATAATCTAATTTTCTGAGACAGTCCTGTATATACAAATATCTGGCATAACATCATGTCTAATAGTGTATCGGTCCACCTCTTGCTGCAAATCAACATTGATCTGCCTGCAATCCAGCAAAGGTGAGCTTTTATCTGACATGAAGATGTTGGTAGCAGATTTTTTTTTTTTGTCTTGTAGAATGCAAGGTAGAGCTTCCATAGATCAGCCGTGTTTGTCCAGACAGTCCCACTGATTATTGATTGGATCGAGATCTGAGGAATCTCAAACTTCCTGCTGAGCTCGTTAAATCACTTTGAACCACTTTTGCTTTGTGGCAGGAAACACTACTCTGCTGAAAGAGGCGGACTGGTCTGCGGCTATTCAGCCTTGTGCAGCTGAAGACCGGCGAATTGTGACACAATGTGTATCCTGACACATTTCTAACCATCCTTATTTTTTTCAGTAGTTTAGCTACAGTAGCTCATGTTTTGGATGAGACTACACATGCCACACCTTTGCTCCCTACTGATTAGCTATTGCCCGTTCTCAGGACCCCTGCTAATAGATAGTGCCAACTGGAAACTGGAAACAGCCCAGAAGAGCTGGAGTTTTAGAAATACAATGATCCCCATTGTTTAGCTGCTTCAGTTGCACAATTGTTAACTTTTCTTAAATCCTTATCCATTTTCTCCTGCTTCTTAGCATACCAACTTTGAAGAAAAAATGTTCACTTGCAGTAACAAGTGCCATGATGACGAGGTAATCAGTGTTACTTCACCTGTCAGGACTCGTACTATTATGCTCAATTGGTGTTTATATGTTGAAAAAAAAGAGGAAATTATATTTACAACACTTTACATTACTATTTATTTGTGTTGTACCGATCTGATACCAAGCACTGGCTCGGGTCCTGATCAAGGCATTTTTAAAAGACTCGTATCGGACTTCCTGTCTAAACTCAGCTTTCAGTATATGTTATTTCTATAGTGCAATCGATTTTATGTCCGCCATCCTCTCACAGACCAGGGAGCTTTAATTTTTGCAGCAAATAAAAAAATACATCACATCGTATTTATGTGTGCGTACTTGCTAAACTCTATTAGAGTTTAGCAAGTACGCACTCTACCAGTATGATAATACTCTACCAGTATTATCATACTGGTAGAGAGACAGAAATGGCTGCTGCACCATGCCGTCCATCTGTGCCATGTGACCTGGCATGCCCCATGTGCCTAGAGAGCTGATGGTATTGTTAAGGGATGTGCAGAGCGCAGCTGGGGTATAACTGTTGCTGGATATTTTGTTAATACACCACTAAATGGAGCTGCATTGAAATATGATATAAGTAAATTATCAGGGAGTCATATCAATGGCAACATTAGCCTAGCTATTTAAGAAAATACATGAAAACATCACCAGCATGAGCAATGCATGAGTTTATCACGGACTGTGATCGTTTTTGTTGAGTCCGATTTTACAGCACATTCAAGCCACTGGTATCAGAAACTAAAACTCAGAAAATTATTTATTCAGCTTAAAGATTAGACCACCTGCTAATATGATCAGATGCAGCGTGACAGTCTACCTTCTCATAATATTTGACTTCATAGTCAATGATGGGAAGTGTTGTTTCTTCAGGTTGCTGCCAGGACAGAGCAATGCTGTTTGGAGAAGCCCAGTCCTTCTTTATGGCTCCCACCAGAGACGGACCTGTTCAGTAAACACACCAAGCAGACATAATTTATTGTGTGCTAACTCTATTGACATTGTCGATAAAACTTTCTGAGGCTGCTCGTTGGGACTGTTTGGCAGAACGTGTACACAGAGCATGAGTGTGATCAGCAAATATCGGCTGCGGAAAATGAATTTATTTAGCAGTCTAATGAATACATACACCTTTCCACTTCAATAAGTCAGCCTTTCTGACTGCCTTCTCCAGCTAACTTTAAAAACAAAGTAGCAAAGAAAACAGTATTTCAGGCTCTATGTAAGTGATGAAAGTGGGAGTACACCTGTCATGGAGTTGATGAGATAGACACCAATGAGATGGAATTGCTGATTCGGTTTTATTTAAAGTCCCTAAAGTATTACTGCAACCTGCATTGTTGTTTATTATTGTGATCAGGAATACATGGATTACTTTGAAGCTGATTTGAAGTAAATGGGAATTAATGTCAGTATAGGTCACATGAACCTTTTCACATTTTGCTGTAGTAGGTAAGTAAGTAGATATACAGTAGGTCCCAACAACGTAATTGTTTTAATGAGCCGTTTTGTTAAATAAGATCATGTTTTTATTCAATTTACATTTAGAATAAATGTGATTGAGGTCCCATTATGTTTTAATGAATCTTTTCATTTGCACCAGTCTTTCCTCATCTTTTAATCATTTAGCACAATCTTGATTTTTTTTCGAGGCAAAATGAAAACTATCAAAGTTTTGTGGTTGTGGTGTTACCGTCCTGCCAACTAGGTATTGTTAACAGTCATATTATAACACCATTGTGTTTTATTTTAATGGGATTGTAGGTGATAGACTTGAAATTCACCTACAGAATGATATTGTTGCCCATTCTTCTGTGCAAAATAGCTCCAAACAACTCTAACAGCTTATTATCAAGGAATTCCCTTTTTGCTTCCGCTCCTTTCTGACCAAATCTGACCAGCTTCCCTGACCATCCCTGCAGATGCCATCACCGATGTTTTTAATGTTTAGTATAGTGCGTTCAGGGTAATGAGTAGTGTCAGTTTTGCATCAACATTACCTGATCAGAGCACCTTTTTACCATTTTCTAACAGTCCTGGTGGTGTCGGCACCAGTCTGTGAGTCGTTGAGCCACAGATAAAAAAAAACAAAACAAGAACAACAACGACATACTGTGGTTTTTTATGGTGTTGGTGGTATGAATTTAACTCTGACAGTGGTTTTATGAGGATTAAACCAGAAACATTTGTATGCTTTCTTCATAAATCAGAAGATATGTAGTTGAGAGACTGTGGTCAACATGAATTCAGTTGCCTTTCTTACTTACTTACTTATTTACTTACTTACTTATATGGCTTTCTTATTTTCCACATGGGTCAAATGTGTAGAGTGCACATAGTTGTTATGTTGAGAGATACTGCCACCTGAGCTGTGGATCTCTGCAGCTCCTTCAGGGTTGTCATTGTTCTCCTGGCTACTTCTATGATTAATATTTTACCTGTGCTTTTAGTTTCAGGGGACAGCAACGTCTTGACTTGCAGGTGTGCCACACGCTTTCCACTTTTTTTTGATGACAGTTTGAACAGAGTCCCTTGAGATCTTCAAAGCTTGGGATGTTGCTTCATAATAAAACCCTGCTTTAAGCCCCTCCACAACTTTAACTGTGCCGTGTCTGGTGTGTTCCTTGGTCTTCATGATGCTGTCGGTTTACAAATGTTTAACTATCCTCTGAGACCTTCCCAGAACAGCTGGCTTTATGCTTAAATTACTTAAGTTTCATATGGGGGAGGAATGCATACTCTCTCCACACTTTCCAGGCTTTGTTCTGTAAAAATCTTCTAAAATCATGTATAATTCTTAGGGCTGGGCAAGTTAACGCGTTAATTTCGCGTTAATTCATTACACTATTAACGGCGATATTTATTTTATCGCGCATTAACGCATGTTGCTCACATGCTTTCAGTCAGTGTCAGTCAGGCAGCACTCTCCCGCTCCCCCTCCCCTCTCGTACATGGCTCAGCGGCGTCAGCCAATCAGCACGCAGGCTCAGCCTGTCCCGCCCACTCAGCTCTCACACAAACTTAGCAAAGAAACAGCTGAGAGAGACCGCAGCAGCGAAAAAACATGAACAGAGGAAGTAGCACCGTTTGGCTTTATTTTAATACCGTAAATGAAATCAAGCTGTATGTTTTGTAAAAAGCCGGTTCATTTCAGTGGAAACACAACAAATTTATCTAAGCACGTGAAAAAAACATGAAAACGTCGAGCCCCAGAAACGGAGAGAGGAGACGAAACTTCTCTCACTGCCCCGACAGACCCACATACGTCTCTGACTGAGGCGTTTCAGTCCTCCAGGGAACATCCAGGTAGATCAGTGGATGGATGGATGGATGGATGGATGTTACTGGAGCCCACACATAACATGTAATTAAGACCTTGAAAGAACCCAGTACATATATTAAAAAGTGTTATTTAAGATAAGATAACATTAGCTAATCCTTTTTTTATCCCACGACGGGGAAATTTATAGGAATAAAGCAACAGGCAGGTGCACACAACACAGACAAAATTACATAAGGATTGAAATATATAAGAGGTGGATTAGCGAAAAAACACTGAACATAACATTATTATTATTATTATTATTATTATTATTATTATTATTATTTAATTGTAATAATAAAATAAAAACCACAAAACCCAAAAGGTCAACAGTTTCATGATACATCAAGCTTAGGGACTGGCTAATATACAGCAGGTCAAAAAAGGCCATATTTTGCCTGCAGTGCTTGCTGTTCTCTTATGAAGAAAAGATCAAGTAGTGCACTAAATTCAACAGATGGGTTGAAAATATCCAGTATAAAATAAGTGCTACAAATGTTACAACACTTTTGTTCATATGGCAGCAGAACATTAAAATAAAAGTGCCCTTTACACTACTTTTGAATTCATTCTTGGAGTTTGTAAATACAATGCGATTCAGGGCGATTAATCGCGATTAAATATTTTAATCGATGCCCAGCCCTAATAATTCTACATTAAAGTTACAGTCGTGGACACATTTGCGTTGGTCAAGGATAAAAGGCATTGAGATTTGTAGGGTAACAAAATGTGAGGACGTTCAAAGGGTATGCATACTGTTGCAAGGCCCTGTACATGACCACACACTATGATGGTGATCCCTCTGAAAACAACTGCATAGTAGTAAGCTAATTATCAGATCAAATTAGATACATCGGTTCGGGTTTATCTGGCTATCAAGCAGAGCTTCACATTGCCACCATTGTTGCAGAGTTTGTGTTCTGTTGTGGAGTACCAGATGAGTGCAGTGAATGTTCGGTTCGGTAAAAATTAGCAATGAATAGTAAGGATCTTCTAAACAGCAAAAGTGCAATTCACAGCTGCTTTTTAATGCATCAGTAGCTCTAATGGTTGACATTGTTGACTGCTTGTTAGAGGAAATTGCCACATAATCATGTAGTTTATCAATAGAACTGTTTAAATGGTCTTTTTAAGTAAGTGTAAAAAGCCCTCGCATGGCTTTTTTTCCCCCCCCTTTTGTGTTATATCTTAATCTAGTTTCAATTGAAAATGTGTTGAATCAGGCATGCTTATCTGTCTTGAAGTGAACTGCGTTATGATTTTCTTCTGGGTAAATAATTGCATTTAGCTCCCAGGAGAGGCAGGTCAGCAGATGAAACAGCTTCATTAATATATATTATATCACCTAAAGAAATGGAGCTGACTTGTTATATTGATATAAGTACAATCCTGCTTTTCACATATGTATCAACATTTTTCACGTGCCTGAGTGAAGATGTTTTGGCAGATGTAACATTGTGAGCAACCTAGGCTGGGAATTTTGGGATCAGGGCATATTAGGGCAGGTCATAGCTGGTTGTTGGGTTTGAGCTCATTAGATGTTAAAAACCAGCACCATGTGTGTTGGAAGTTAAATATAAAATACGTATTTCTTTAGGCCTACTTTAGGCTCTCTTTCACGTCACATCTTCAAAATCTATTATCATTCCATGTTCAGCAAATGGAGTGAAAGAGTGAGTAAAAACTGGCTGGTCATTATTATGCCGCTGTTCGCAGGGTAAACATTAACCTTTTATCCTTGAAATTAACTTTTGTTTTTAGGCGTTTGCAAGATGTTGAGTTATAGAAGGAATATGTACACGCAGAGAGTGACTCTATAATACACTGTAGTTCTTTAAGGATAAAAACCAAACCGAAGCAGGAAGTAGCATCACAATAATGAGATAAGAAAAAGATGGAGGAGATGAAGAAGTCACACCTGATCATTAATTGTAACAAATATTATTAGGTCAACAAACTGTGTTATTGGTTATTCTTTTCAATCCACTGTGTGGTTGCCTCAGACAAGCACTTTCACATATTTTTGGGTAGACATCCAAACCCGTTATCTTTGCTCAACCCTATAACACAACCTTGTTGTGTTAAATCGACATGTTGCCTATCGGCCCATATTTGACCCGGCCTCGCTTTAGCACAATCAGCTCAACATTTGGAAAGTTAATCAAAGACAGACCACCTTACAAACTACTTGAAAATGTTTCACATGGCTGCATCGGAATTAAAATGTCTCCCAAACATTGAAAAATGAAGCCAATCAAACTGCCAAAAAATAACCCAAGTCAAACATGACTAATAATATAATACCGAAGTGTAGGATCCAGAGTGGAGCAACAGCCATGCTCACGTTATTAAATGTGTTTTAATGCTTGGCTTCTCTTTAATAACCGGCACCTTAATTGGCTTTTAAAAATTTCTTAAGTAGCCTAAAATGCTAGCAAAACTCAACTAACATAATGTCATGCGTGACTTAAAACGGCTTATATTATTAGCATAATCATGTGTCTGTGTGTGTGCAATCCTACATGCGTGCATATGAGGGCTCTTTTTTTTTTTGTCTTAAAAACAATATCAAGCCGCTGAAGCAGAAAATAATTCCCTACTTTACAGGAAATAAAACAAGCCAAAGCTTCTGACATCCTATTATGTGTTATTAATACATATTACCTCTAATATGATCAGTTCACTCCTCCTCGCCTATTCAAGATAACGGAGAAAATTCATCTCAGGGGATTTTATCTGATCTAACTGTGTAATGGACCACTCTGCTAAAGCCCCGACATTGCAGGGTTTTTCTTTCCTCTGCTGCCTGTGCCAGTCGGGGTGCAACCGAGGCGGTTTGTGGTGAGAGTCATGTTGTGGATCCGTCAAACTAAGGCACAGCAAGACCACTGGCATCTGCTGTTAGCATATTGGCTCCCGATAGGAAACAATAAACACAGCCTAAGTTTAATCTCCCTCTGACTCGCAGATTCAAATGAGCCCTCCGCTGTGGCTCACACATAATTCACGAAAATAAACCGGGGAGCAAACAGATTCCCATGAGAACAGAGCACACGAGAGTTGAAAGCTGGGACGTGACAAAACAATATGTTTGCTGGAGACTATTGTCCGTCTGGAAGAAAATAATTGCCAGTAGAAATGTGGAGGCTCACTCTGGATGTCAAAACAGAGCTCGTCATGAACGTTCAGATTATCCACGCCACACAAAAGCACCAGAGAAACAGTAATTTTCCACAAAATATGTTTTAATTAGAGCTCAAATTGGGAGACCCAAAGAAGATTTGCTTAAATCATATGTCTGGATTTATTAGATTGTCATTAAATTACAACAAGAACCTCAGATCTGACCTTTCATCTACAATTACTGCCCTTTAAAGAGTCCTTACTGCACTATAAGTCTAGTACGAAATACATTTTTGTTCTATGTAGGTGACATAAATCAAAAAAATCTCCAACGTATAAGCAGCATAGGACTATGTAGGTTGTTATGCTCAAAAACATTATGCCCGAATGGCAGTCTCATGTATTTCTTAAAGAATAATCATATTTTGTTTAATTTAGAAATTCTGAAAGCTTTGAAATACTTCATAGTCAGTTGCCACTTCCAGTATTGTTAATTTAAATGTTAAACCCTGAATTTGAACCTGTCGTAAATTAAATGATTGTTTCAGAAAAACAGTAACATGGAAGCAGCATCAGTCATGACATATTTTGTCATCTGATAGCTTGAAAACGACATAATATCTGCTCTGATGTAGTTTACAAAAGACAGTGGGAAACAGTTTTCATTGGCTGTCTCCAAGGCCATCTCTGATTGGCTTATCAATCCTTTGTGACATCTCCACGACTAGAAATGTTTCGGTTGATCACATGAAATGGAGGACTGATCACCAAAACATAAAAACATTTGTCTGTGTTAGTTGTTCTTATTGGCATCATATGCCATGCTCCGTTTTACGTACAGTACTTTTTACACAATTTTGCAAGTAGACACTGAGACGGAGGTGAGGGAACCACTTAGCAGGAAAGCGTGCTGTTTTCATGGAAATTGTACAGCAAGTGTCTGACCAAAGCAGAGTCCTGCTGAGGTGGTTCTGGCACTGAAAGTTGAATTGTGATCCATCTCCACTTCTCTCTCTCCTCCCAGAATAAAGTTAGACAAAAGAAACAACCCTTCCCAAAAAAAAAAAAAAACAAACAAAAAAACCAAACAAACAAACTTGGAAATACACTCTAAAATACTTTTATTTGGGCTTTTGAAAAACTGAGAAATATTTTTTAGATGTTTAATCTGTTTAGATGTTGAAACGGTTCCCTTTTAGCAGTAGTAGTGAAATAATTTTGTAAAAACTATATATGTATATGTCATTCAATGCCTTTTCCTTATTTCTTATTTCCTTATTGCAGATCCATAGTGAAGAGATCTAAACTATGGCTCAAAAGTATATATAATTATGTAGCACAAAATTACAAAATAACTCCACAAAACATATTTTTCTAAATAAGGCTTTTTTTCTAAATACATATATAAATTAGTTTATTAATACAAAAAACTATTGATTTTATTCATTATTAGCTACTGTTTGGTCATTTTTTTTGTTCGTAATGTTAATTCTAAATAAATCACAGCCCTCAGAAATATATTGCCCGTTTGCTGTTCAGCAAGCCTTTCGTGCGTTTGAAATAATTTTCTTCAGGCACTGACAATGTACTTTGAGGACACAAAGACACACGTCAATTGTCTTTAATGATTCGGTTTGAGGGTTATTAGACCAGCTACATGAAATCTGCCAGAGGAACTCCCTATCTTTCTCACGTATGAAGGAGAACTGAAAAGCCATTAGAAACATAAGTCAATTATGATGCCCCATGGATGGATTTTTCAGTCAAGCGTGGTTAAGTTCAACATAAACTAATGGGGAGCCTTTAAATGAGCTTGACCTGCATATGATTTTAATTAGCTTTCCTACCCTAAGGGCTTCCATTAACTGTTTAAAAAAATCAATAGAGCCAGTATTGATGCCATGTGGGAGCCTAAACGATGTCCTAACAGTCCACTGATTCAATGCTGATAAAGAGATGGTGTGAAAGAGAAACACACAAAAAAACACAAAATGGGAGCTGTTGTTTACAACAGTCATATCGATGCTTCTCTTTTTGTATAGGTGTCTGATGGGGTTTCTCTCGTGTCAGATCCAATCTGCTCTCCTCCTGTGTATTTTTATAGGAGGTTACTGTTTGTGTAACCAATCACATCAATGTTCACAAAAGCACAAGTGCAAACTTTGATTATAGTTCGATGCAATTTCATTTAAATTTGTTTAATTCGCTAACATTTGGCCCAATTCCCAGCACTGCCTGCCAATGTCAAGTACGTGAGGTGATTAAGAAGCACTTGACTCTGTATTCAACGTTACCTACGGGACTAAAAGTAATCAGCTTGAGGAAAATCACATTTATTGAATGTGTTATGTCTGTGTGAATATAAGTAAGCCTGTGGGTTTGTGTGTGCTAATAACACAAACGGCAAGCAAACCTGAAGTGACTTGGGCTCTAATTTAGGGACTATCATCATTACACTTCATTAAATCTGGAGGTTACACCCAATGCATTGTGGGTCGTGCGCTCTGTGTTATAAAATCCCTGCTTACACACAGATACAGCAGACGCCTGACAACAGCCAAACAAACTTGTTGGGCTTAATTGTGGAGTGGTTAGAAAATCTGACTCAACCAAGTGCCAGCTCAAACATTACAATACTGCAGCTCAGTTAGAAATGTGGTAGTTTAATTATGTTTATGAAATGGTTCACATTTTCAGTTTTTCCCATTCTGGTTTTGTCCTGGCCAGCTCTTCTCTCGTGGGATAGCAAAGTTTGGATGGTGAGACCTGAGCTTTGAAGTAGTGAACTTGGACTTTGTGATGCAGTTTGAAAAATGCAGTCAACTATTTACCTTCTGTGTTGACAGTGTTCTGTATATTGCTAAAGCTATTAATTGATTGACATGTCATTTTTTTTCTATAAGTGTAAGTATTTTGGTTTGATTTCTAATATAAAGTTGTAACTAAGAACTTGTTAGATACAAGCATTTCCATGGAAGCTTCGATTGATAAAACCCTGAATTTGAAATGTAAACTAGAGTTCTGACTGTGGCGTGTGGTGTTGCTCATTGGGAATTTGGCTAAGGTGAGTAGTCAGAATAGGAGCTGTTTAAGTATTTCAGTAAAGCAAGACCAAACAAAACAAATAACCTCTCCCTCCAGAGGGAAAACGGGAGAATGAAGCCAGGGAAGGTTTGGGGGCTAGATGTTGGGAGAAAGATGGTCGGACCTTGGCTTTTGGCATCTGGCTGTCTCTAGGCTTTTGAAAACAAGAGGAAAGAAGAAGCGGAACCACAGGGAAAGATGTTGAGGGTGAATACAATATAAGATGTGGTAATGGAGGCTGGGATCCTAGACATGCTGGCATATTTTCTCTCTATGTGTATGGAATGTCAATTTACTGGAAAGAACGGAGCCACAACAGGTGTGTAGGACCAAACACTGCCAACTAAATAAAACTGGTCTTTCGAACCCAAGTCAAAATAAGGGGCTTGACTTTATAGCATTGTGGCACAGGGGGAGAGGCGTCTGGTGGGTTTGGGAATACTAAGAAGTCCCTGGGATTTCCATTATATGAGTAAGAGGGTCATCCATTTGAGGCTTTCAGCTGCAAGAAGAAAGATTTGTTGTCATGGAAAAAATTATGTAAACCGATTGATCACTTTTAGGGGTTTTAAGCTAATGAGTACCGAGTTAAACAGCCTCTATGGTTGTGGTAGTAAAATTTTTAGTATTGGATGAACTTAGAGAAAGCATGAAGAAGTATTTTTGGTTGAGCTTTAAAACAGTTTTTTGGTGGCACTATGAGGATCTGCTAAATCTGCACAGTATATACATTATCTTGGCAGAGATAGCAAAAAAGGTCATCTGTACAGAGCTGCAAGTAGAGATGAACCCTGGGATACTGAAGGCTGCGGGTAATGGGAAGCTTTAAGCCTCTTTAGTGTCACATGGAGAATCACAACAATGCCTGTGGACTGTTAAAAAGATTGGTTCTAGTTTTTTAAAAACTAAAAGGAGGCTTCTACAGCTACTCGTCTGATTCAAGAGGACCACTGTGGCTTCTGCCCCATCCATGAAACAGTGGATAAGATTTTTACTCATAGAAAGTTCCTCGGGTTGTTTTGGGAGTTCAGTTGCACAGGTGACATGTTTTGTGGACCCAGAGAAGATTTGTGAGTGTGTTTTATGAGGAATTATATTTGAAACTGTAGGAAAATGGAGCGCTATCTTGCCTCCATATCTTTAAAGCAGGAGCCGTTTCATCATTTGTGACTAAATGTGAGGCTTGTTGGGGCAGGATGATCACTGATCATATTTGTGGTGTTGAGTAACAACATTTCTAGGTCTGATTTGTAGAGAGGAGTGTATCTTGATTGGGAACCTTGGGTATACACTACCCGTCAAAATTTGGACTCACCTTTGACATTTGGTGGCTTTCCCTTGTCTTTATGTTGGGAGAAATACGTTTCTATATTGCTGATATATAATGAATACATCAAATAGTAATAGTATATAGAATAATGTATCAAACTCAAAATGATGTGAACATGTGAAATAATGTTCTCTCAATGAGCTTCATGAGGTTAGTCCCCTGGAATGGTTTTACAACCGTCTTAAAGGAGTTCCCAGAGCTAGTAATAAAAATAAAGACAAACTATTGAATGAGAAGGTGAGTCCAATCTTTTTGACTGGTAGTGTATACTATACAGCGTTTCCCCTACTATTATCCAAGTAGGGCCCAGCCCCACCAACAAGTCCCCACCCAAGAAGATGACTGTATGCAGTAGCTAACTATGCTTGTTCACTGTTAATGCCTCTAAATTTATTTGCCTATCTAAATAACGGCAAAACACATTGTGAGTTATTCCTGTCCCTATGTGTCGGCTACTTTCAGCTCTGTGCCGCCAACGCAGACTCACGCTGAGTCACGTGCGGTCGCACACACACACACTCCCTTCCAGCAGATAGCACAGAGGGAAATATGTTGCGACTTTTGAAACACCAAATTTTACTAAAGCTCAACCAAAAAGTACGTGAGAGCAATCAAGAAAACATCTGTGAGACAGACTGACCCCCTAATTTCATGATCTCCAGCAGCACTTACTCTCCTATGAGTAGCAGCAGGAGTAACTCTCCTGGTGCAAGTGTACGCAATAACCCAAGTGCTTCGTGCCCTGCCCGACACGCAGCAATACAGTAGATTAAAGATTGAAAGGTGGAGAGAGACAGAAAAAAAACTACCAAAAAAAAGATAGAGGGAGACAGCAAGATGGAAAATAAGAAAAAATGTGGAGAGATAGATAAAGATAAAGAAACAAAGAGAGATACAGAAAATACAAAACATACAAGATCAATATCAAACGATTTTTTATTTTTTATCAATGTCCCCCCCTCCACTGCCAAGGCCAAGTTCCTAGGGGAGACACTGCTACATCTACATGTAATTAATACATCTATTTTGATTCCAATCCATGTGGTTTGTGGACCAATCCCAAATACATCGACTGTGGTTATACAG
This sequence comes from Fundulus heteroclitus, assembly GCF_011125445.2. Lineage (NCBI taxonomy): Eukaryota > Metazoa > Chordata > Actinopteri > Cyprinodontiformes > Fundulidae > Fundulus > Fundulus heteroclitus. The sequence continues at coordinate 33,172,339 of NC_046367.1, read as the reverse complement.
CTCTTCTTTTCTCTACAACCCCTTGGCCGATTTTTTGAAATAGGAAAAATTGATGTGAAACCTTTGACTGTGAATACCTATCAGTGAAATCCAAAGTGTGATAGTCCTTTGGTACACTTGTCATCCACCTCTGCTATGGTGGCTGTCTTTGATATGACAGAGTTGAAGAATCAATACGGAACCCTTGCCACCACCCAGATGGTGGCTTTCACAACTTTGTGGACCATTTATTACATGTATCTGCTGAGTACAGGAAGTTAAGTAGTAATTAAAATAATCAGTCATGCAGTTTGTTCTTGTAAAAGGGAGGAGAAGAAATAGTAAAGGGATTTTGGTGAGATTTTAAGCATTTTTTATTTTTTTTGGCTTTGGCTTTCAGGTACTGTGGGTTAACGAAAGTAACAAAACTGTTACAAAGAAAAATCAAACTAATCCAGTGGGATAAAGTTTGAAATGGACAGCCTCAGACTTGCAGATATCCAACTACATTTAAACTTTTATCCTTTTCATTGAAAAGGCCACACTAAAGCAGTAAAAAGGGATTAACTGACAGACAGACACAAAGTCAAACAAAATGTTGACTATGTAGAGAAGACTTATGTGCTACCTAGCCTGTCTGCCACTCCAAGGTCCTGTCTTTAATAAGGTCCCAGCTTGCCACTGATCCCTCTTGTTTCCACTTAATGGGGAAGTGGAGAGGCAATGATGTGTGAGAAAGGCCAGTGAAACTGGCCCTATACTGGCCCACCACAATCAATACTCATTTGGCCTCTACCTCTCTTTCCCCAAAAGTAATTAATGAGAAGAGCAGACGTATCTGGCTGCTGACAGCTGATTTCCCTGCCGGTCCCTGTCCTCAGCAACCTGTCCATTTCTCATGCTTTTATTTAAAAGCTTCATTATCCTTGAAACTAAGCATCCAGTATTGGAAAGTGATGCAAATATAGGCTGACAAGAACGATGGGGTGTATAATCCTGCATCTGTGAGAATAAAAAGGCAATAAAGGGGAAGAAATGAGGGGATAGTTTAAGTTACTATCGTTGATGGAGAGCATATCTTTTTTCAAATATGTATGATTAATTGTTCCTATGCTTGGAATTTATTTGCTAAAATCCCCCAAAAAGTACTTATTGCAGTCTAAGAGCCCCTACATATGTGCAGATAAATGTTTCCAATCTCAAAATTGAATTTTAGCATTTCCATCTTCTGTCGCATACACACATCCTTTGCTTTATTAAAAGCCCTTCTTTTTGTTCCAACAAATCGTTCCCCACTTCCATGAGATTGTGTTTTATTATTCCAATATTATTTTTTACTGCGACCTATGTTTTGATTACTAGTGAATAATAACTTGACCTAGTAAACCCTGCAGGTGGCTACTTATGAAATTAGATGCATTTATTCCCACGTGCAGAGAAAAAACACAAAGAATACTCTACCTGACACACACTGGTTTACATTCTTCCAACTAAAAGAAAAAAAAAAAATAAACCAACAAAAATTACTGTGCTCTCAAAAGATTCTTGTTCACGCAGGGATAAAATTGGTGCAGAGAAACAACTTTGACTTGTTACAGAAAACTATAGTTCTAATCAAACAGGAGTGCAGAATACAGATTTTGGGGGTAGTTTCAAATTCTCTCATCTCCTCTCCCAGTGGGAGTGCATAGAGAGAGGAACGAAGTGCTGCTGCAGCGGAGATACAGTATAAATAGCAGCCGACCCTGCTGTAGCACCCACAGCAGACTAACTGCAGCGGAACAGCGTTTCCTATGGAGCACATTTCAAGCAGAGCCATCTATACACATCCCAGCTGTCAGAGTAACTCACCCAGAAGTTAAACACTCAACTATGACACAGATTGGTGAGGAGGTCACGACGTAAAAAAAAAAAAAAAAAAAAAAAACGCTGTATTGGATGGTTGTGTTCTTATATATTCATGCTGGACAAATTAGCTCATCCAAGAATGATACTTTAAATGCAGAGATCCTAAAAATAAAAGTGAATGATTATACAGATTAAACATAATAAAGTGATCAAATAAGGGTCAAATCGCAAGCCCGAACCCAAGAGATACACAGTTAAAATATATACCTGACAGTAGCCTAAAAATACGAGTCTTGAATATGAATATGTTGTCTCTCTCTGAATCTGTGTGATTACACAGTGAAAGAAGAGCCCAAACTGTAAGACCTTACGCAAATTGCCCCTGCAGCGACTGTTTTATAGATGCAGATGACAATTTGGGTTTGAACTTCTGCCATTTTGACTGATTCAAAAGGACTGTGGTTAATGCGGTCTCATTTAAAAAGAACTGGACCAACAAAAGACGTTGGCAGCTGATTTATCGAACTCTCGGAAGACAATGGGTTGGGATTCTTTGAAGGAAGTTCTGCCCGAAGATTGAGGAGCAGTTTTAGATGCGACTTAAGAGGGAGGAAACTTCAGAGGATATCCATCAGGATTGCAGAACAATGAATCCAATCAGTCTGTATTAATGAGCCAATGCTTAAAATAGCGCCCGTTGTGAGGTGAAGTCATGGGAAATGATCTTTGCGCGAGGAGGGGGGAGAAAGCGTCCTGATAAAAGTCTCAGCATAAATCATTTTCTGGGGGTAGAAAGAGCTAATCTCTATTCCTTCAAACTCCCCACCTGCTCTGAACACTGCTGAATAGCGATCTGTGGGAAAAGCTATTCTTAACACTGACTGGTGAATGGGTGACTTACTGTATGTCTGGAGGACTCTATAGGAGCTGACTGAGGATACACTATATGACCCTGTACCTCACACCGCTGTAGGTAGATCAGTGAAAGCCCCCACACCTCGAAGCATGTAGGCATGGCAGTCTGAAACCCATTACTCAAACACGGTCCACTTATTTTCCCAAAGTTTTGAGCTGAATTACCATCGTGTTTGAAACTTTAGACAGCAAAATAAGTATTTCAAGCTTTTTTTCTACAGGTAATAAAACAACTAGTACAACTCAAACATCACAGACATATCAGCTAAGTTTTTTTAATGTAATTTGTGACTTCTTTGCCTTTCTAACAAAAAAATACTCTAAACTGAAGGCACCCCTTCAGGGGGGGAAGACAGAGTGGTCTTTAAATATTTGCTTTTGGGCAAAAGAAATTAGTAGTATGATGATTTTGTACCTAAGAATTCAATTTATGGTTATTTGTTAAGCTGTCTGTAAAATAGCAAAAAGTAGTTTTTTATCCCTTGATTATTCATAGGTTAACGTTACATTAACAGACATTTAATACATTTTGATTTTCTTACACAGTGCTATAGCACTACAAATGTAACCTTAAGGCATTTTACTATATATATATATATATATATATATATATATATATATATATATATATATATATATATATATATATATATATATATATAGTCACTAATATTCAGTTATATAAGATACAAGGTAAAATGAAACTCCTTACAGTCCTATTCATTCGATTACGCTGCATAGTTGGAAGTAGATCAAGTTATAACCAAACTGGAATAAAATCCAGACAAACCCAGTTAAACTCCTTTAATGCCATTTGATAAAAAGTTATTTATCATCCATCTTCAAGGAAAAAATATTTCTAAAGACTCCCAGAAAGCCAGACAAAATATTGCCCCAAACTCCTTTAAAAGAACTTGAAGGTCTGGCTACTTGGAAGATAGACTTGAGCACACTACACATGTCCTTGCTGTTTATAAGCAATGACTTTGTACGTAGCCCTCCTGTCTGTCCGATAACATCCACATGAAGCAGGTGGGTATTTGTATGCTGTATACAGCATACCTCAATACAAATAAACAGGTAAAAGGGCACCCTTTTTACAGATCTCCCAACTGAGCACAGCTGTGATAATCTGCCCCTTTCTAACCTGCTCTTTGAATCGGTTGATCTTGAGTCAAGTATGGCTTGATCTCCAACACTTCAAGTGTTACACTAATGATATTCCTCAACCGTTTTATCTAAATGCATAGCTGGAAGAAAAAAAACAAAAAACATCCCCTGATGTGTTCTGATTGTGTAACCTGGCATCTGTTGTTTGTTACCACCAGTTCAGCATTGCTATGGAAGTGTGGTTCATGAATATATGCCGTAGGGGCAGGTCAAAGACACTGGTATTAAGGGGCGCTGAAGGGCAAATAATGGGCCTAGTTGAACAGATGCCTCAGGTTAAATGAAACCCCATGGGAAGCAGGCTAAATAAACTTCCCAATGAGCACAGTAAGCAAACACCTGCCTGCAGGAGGATCGCAGAAAGGCATGTGCTGCTTCGACTCCTAACTTTTATTTAGGGTGTGCTTCCCGTCTTATTAGCAACTCGCTTCGATTGTGATCCAAGGATGGGGCCATTGATACATTCAACTATGGTTGTACCGATTACACTGCATCAGAGGTCCCATACCTTGTGCATAGTAGAGCAAATGTGACTTAATCCTCACCTGTTGTTACAAGGTTCTCCACATGAACAGCACTGTACCTGATTAGTAATTTTGACCATGTTGGCCTGATTTGTGATGAACAAAGCAGCAACTACTGGTTTGCGTTTCCTGTACTGCTCTGCAAGCTTTTTACTTTCCAATACTGCAAAGGACTGAAATCCCTGCAACAAATAAATAAATAATCTACACTGGTCTTTTAGATCAGATATCTACAATTGAAATAATTTTTTTACAATAACTGTAGTGTACATATTAGTTTCAAAACAGTTGTAGAGCAACTTCAGAACTAGATTTTCTGTCGTGAAGAAAAACGGCATCACTATGAGGGAGGGCTTTCAGTTTAAATTATTCATGTTTTGTTTAACTACGCCAAACACAACTTTCATTGCAGCACTTAAAAAGGCACATGACCCGATCGTCTTTAGTAACAGAGCAGCCACAGGGTTTCTGAATGATCAGTTGCATGTTAGAAATGGCAAAAGCAAAAACCAATTAAGCAAACTACTTTCACTTTGTGAGGACATTTTATAGAACCAGCTACAGTGTTATCAGTATTGTTATTTTTTGTTTTGTTCCTTTTACCTTGATGTTGCCCCACTTCAGCGAATTCCTGTTTTTTCCGTGAATGTTGCATTTAATCTACAGCCAAACAAGGGCAAAAAGATGGACTAAAGCTCATCCCAGAACGGTTATGATTTTGCCTGGACCAGCCGCAGAGAATATAACCATCTGTTTGCCCATTAGCCAGCAAGTCATCCTCCCAAGCCTTGCCAACCTTGGACCCAACATCACTGCCCCTCTCATTACAATCCCAGTGCCACTACATGGTGTCCTAATTCCAGTTGAGCAAAGGGGTGGATCAGCACAGCCTAGGTATGCTGCCATCTGGGACTGTTTGACTTTGGAAGCAGAACTTTGACCCGGCGGCTGTGGATTCAAAATGGGTCAGTGACCACCCTCTGTGTACTGTGTTATACTGCCCCCACATCTCCATTCATACGCTTAAATAAAAGGCAAGGAATGCGATGTGACTGTCCAGCACTTGCAAGCATTCCCCATTTCCTTGCAACAGTAGATGTAATAATGGTGTGCGGAAATATGGAAACCTGATCCGTCTCTCAAGAATGTTGTCTCATCCTGTCTTAGCCATGAAGATTGCTTACGACTAAAATAGCACACCCGATCCAACTGAATTTTTATAACATTTTTTCAATGGACTTTCATGGTATCTTTAAAAATTCACAGATATCCATATTGGCAATCTTTCCATTAAGATCAGATGTGTGGAGTACACTGATGATTGTTCTCTTCTTCCACCTGAGCTGTGGGTTTCTGCAGCTCCTCAATAGTTACAGTGCGATGACCCCTTTGCTGTTTCTCCGTGTAACATTGCCAGTTTAGGTGAATGGCCAAGCATTGGCAGGCTTTCATTGCACCTAAGTCTTTCCATTTTCAGATGATGGGTTTGATTAGAGCTCTGTGAGATGTTCAAAACTTTAGAAAAATTAAATGGCAACTGCAATTATATGGAGACTGAAATACAGCCTGGAAAAACCTATTCAGTAATAAGATAAATGAAGGCAACTACAGCAGATACATTTAATACTACTTATGGTGTATGGTGTGAATTAAGGAGCCTGAATACAAATGCATGCCACACTTTTTTTATTGTAAAAAAATAGCATTATGTTTCTTTTTCAGTCATCTTCACAGTTGCCCTGACTAACATAAAATCTCAATAAAATGAATTGAAATTTCTGGATATCAAGCAACAATATGTGCAAACCTTTTTACAAAGAGTGATGAACCGTATATCAACTTTTCTATTAGGAGTTTTGGGAATTGTTTGCTCTAATAAATAGAAAACATCCTGATCTAACAAGCTTTGGCTGAAACAACTGGGGCTGCTGCTGTCCTTCCTCTCGCCCTCCACACACGCTCACTCTGCTGCCATCCCAGCTCCTTCTATTCATTGTTGGTATCGCTCATGTGCCATCTGCCCACTCTGAACCGATAACAATTGGTTTCATAATGTCACTGGCAATACGTGTGAACAGTTTTATGCGTTTGCCTGTAAGCAATGGCACCTGCGCTGCAACTAGCTTTAACCCGTGGCGCCTGACGTTTCCGTTAAAGTTCACAAGTGCTTCACAAAGCAAAGAAACGTGCTCTAGGTAGTAACGAGAGTGTGATTTGATTCTGTAAAAGAGAAAGCACATCCGCTAGTTAATTTACAACTAAAACAAAAAAAAAAAAACAATTTGGTTGCTTTTCTTTCGTATAATGGGTTCACCTCTATTAGCACATATACTGTACAAATGAAGAACTGTACTATTTTAAACAATTATGCACAATGCCTTTTAACTTTGTTTTAATGAAATCCAAATCAACTTGAGCGTGATGGGTCCGCAGCCTCAGTGGTTTGTTATTGTGTTTTTAGGAATGACGCAGGGGAAAACCATAGCTTTAAAATGGGTAAAGCAGGGTAACATTAAGCTTCTAGAATTGCCCCCAACCCCCCAATGCTTAAAAGCCAGGTCTGTGCCAGAAAAGCAACCAACTTAAATCAGTTCAACCTTTTCTGATTTAAAAAAAGAGTGGCTTAATATCCAGCAAGACTTATCTCAGGGGTTTGTTCATAGCTACAAAAAGTGTGTGGTTTCCAAACAACTCACTAAGGGACAATTTTTTTAAATTATTCCATTGTATGAATTTATTCTAAGTGGAGAAGATTTACAATACCTGTGCAATCAAATCTTCTTTTTGAAACCATTAAAGATGCATATTGTACTACCATTTCAACTCGGAAAAACAATGCATCATTAAAAGGCTCAAAGTCAAATGATAATTGTGCCAATGACAGTATTTCAGAGTCAGAACTACTTCTTGCCACTATTGTTTCATTTCTAGTTATTGTGGAATTCTATCTTACATTTCAGCCTTTATGTATCGAGAATAAATGTTATGAAACACATATCAGTCCATCTGACTATTTTTGACCACAGACTTTCTTTTTTAAGAAATGGCACATTTTTAAAGCACATCACTAGATACACTGTGGTTTGCAGAACCTTGGCTGTGTCTGCACAGATTCTTCAGCAATTTCTTTCTCTCATTTGCTGTGCCTTCTGTTCTGCTGGCCAAGAATCAGTTCAAGAGAAGAAGACATGTTCAGATAACTTCCAGCTCTAAAAAAAGCATACTAATACTGCATCTGAAGCAGTGCTGCAAGGTAAAAATAACTGCACTTTAATTGCATGCATGAATGTCCTAGAGCATACAGAATGACTGAAAAAGAAAGAAACCAAAAAAGAAAGTTCAGATTGGAGTTGGGCACCTTTTCCCCCAAACACTTGTCACTCTCCATGCGTCACCCTTGCGTTATGAGTTTCATATTTGATTTCTAAACATGTAACAAAGCAAAACCCGAATGTTGGAAAACCCCCATTTTTCCTCACACACCTTGTTATTTCTTCCCCTTCTTCCACTCCGTTAGTATGAAATATTTGGCTAACTCGCCCTTAACGTGCAACGGGGGAAACGCTGCACCCGTGAACACAAAATCAGTTTGTGCAGTCAACTGAAATGAAATACCTTCACACAGGTTAACCTGCTGAGTACATAGACTAATCAGATTTCCTCTACATGCTGATGAAAATGCAAGCAGGTCACAATAACCTTTCAAAAAGTAATTGCTGCTCTAAATTACATGTTCTGCATGTAAACACCTTTAAATTCCTTATAGGGAAAGGTTGTCTCGAAGCTATAAACACATGGTCAGAGGAAAAATCTCCTTTAATCTGAAAGAAAAACTACACATTTCAAACCAATAATTAATCAAGGGAACACTCTGGAAGATGTTTTTGTGCAAGTCCTGCTAAATACGTTGTAAGGCTGGAAGGCTGTTGAGGAATACTGAGACCCCACTCTCAAATTCCCTCTCCTATTTCTTCTCTTTTTCTCATCCACCCAACGCTACCTTCCTTCCCTGTGATGGCTGTCTTCATTTATCTCTTCTCTCATCTCTTTCTTTCCCCGCATCTTATTCTTCTCATCTCTCAGTCTTTCTCTTTGCAGATCTGATGGCAGGGGCCAGGTTGTGATCCAATCACGGTTTGGCTGCAGCAATCACGGAACGCTGATTGGTTTTATAATCCGCGCTGAGGACCTCAGATGGGGGAGAATCAGCTGACCAAGAAGTGGTGATCTGAAGGCTGTCATACTGATGCACACACATGCAGACCCAGACACCAAAAACACACACACGGATGTTATTCTCCTCTCTCTGCAAATATCCAACTTCTAGAGATCCCTGTTATTGCTTTCACCCAAAAAGTTTCCTACCAGTGTGTGGGTGCAAACATGTGTGAGTTTGGATATCAATAACCAAACAAAGTGAAATGAAAGGTAGCTCAGTGAAAAGGTCAAGATAATCTTTGTATAAATCATTTTTTCACCTACATTTGAGTGTCCATGCATAAAATAGCATAGTTTAGATCTAAGAATTGGAGGAAATGGCACAAATCTGCATCCTAATTCTGCAAAGACACAATGACGTCAAAACATAGGTGAATACATGCAGTCAAGCCACAAACACTCCAGCTCCAACTCCCAGATCAATAAGCTTAGATTTAACTCTCATATTCATACATCCAGAGAAGAAAAAAAACTAATCTTCAAGGCACAATATCACACCTAAATCCCCATATACTCGCAGGTAATAGTGGAGATTGAATTCGCCTTCTAGCGTTGATAACAATATGAGACGAGAAAATGTAATTACTCATCACACACAGGTGCTCCTCATGGAAAGAAAATACCTCCCACATTAGCATGCATACAGAAACGAAGCTAAAACAACAAAGGAATCTAAATATGTGTGCAAGCTTTGAGCTTCAGGACAAGAACTCTAAGATAAGAATCACCTCAGCACAGTTGTTTTAGGTCATTTAATATAGATCTATAACCGCTTTTTAAGGCTGAACATCACATCTGGAGTCCTGAATTTGCCATAATTCATTATGATCCTGATGTTTGTGTCCAGCATCAAAAACTTCTCACTTTCTGCATTGTTCAGCATGTTGAATCAGGCTGTGTGCCCTACATCCTTTGTCCTTGTCCTACATTTGTGAAGCTGAACACATAAATATGATACCTCCTACTTTGCTTCTTCCTTATTGTCTGTCAACAAAAACAGGTGCTGTTTATATAAAAGTTGTGGCCACTGTAGTAATTTAATGTATAAAGCTGCTACCACACTGTTTTTTAATCTTGCCATGTATTTTAGTTAAATATTATCTTAAAAAAAGTACCAAATGTGGAGAAGCAATTAGGTGCATTTGGTAAAACATTACATGCTTTCAGATCTATGAAATACGTGTGCTACTTTTGATGCGCCCTCATTTTGTATGGTGCGTGTGTGTGTGTGTGTTGGGATGTGTCAAGATTGTTTTATTTTAAATTTTTTCCACTGTTAAGGAGAACCCAAATATCTGGGGTTGTAAAGCGAGTGGATCTTTATTAGTGTAGACAGAACATCTGCATAGTTTAGCATGAGATTAAGTAAATATTTGGTCAAATGAGAAAGCATTTGTGCAGCAACTGTATTGATTCTGTAGCAGTAGCTCATATGTTTACTTTATAAAATCACAGGCCTTTTTTATTAGGTGTATCCGTTCAATTGCATTTTGTGACTTGAACTTGGTATAAATTAACAGTACTTTGCAAATGTTTTAGGCAGATAAGAAAAAAAGCTGTAAACTACAAATGCTTTCAAGAATAGTTTATTTTCATCCATTAACTAAATACAGTGAATTAACAGAAGAGATTTATTGACTGATATTTGGTGTGATTACCATTTGTCTTCAACACAGCAGCGATTGTTCTAGGTACACTTGCACACATTTTGTGAAGGAGCTTGTTCCAAACATCTTGTAGAATTAACCACCTATTCTCTGTTGATGTAGGCTTCCTCAAATCGTTCTGACTTCTCATGTAATCCCAGACACACTCAATGTTGTTGGGATCGGGGCTCTGTGGGGGCCATGCCATAACTTCCAGGACTTCTTTACGATGGAGATAGTTCTTGATGTCCTTTGCTGCAGTCAATCCACAAACCCTTGTGGGGCTTGACTTGACTGGGGTTGCTGTCCTGTTTCATTTCAGCCCTCTCTAGCCATTGATTTGGTCATATAGCCACATCAGCTATCTGTCAGTGGTATATCCCATGAATGTTTTTTTTTCTCTCACGATGTATTCCTTGTCTTCCAGTTTCTATTGTCTGAAACATTCACTGTGCATTTCATCCCTTGGAGCCATCTTCCTAATATATTCTTGGAGCTTGGATGTTTCATCTTCAGTGGTGGCTGTGATGCTCACTAGGCCTCTGCCTCCTTTGCGCTTCGTGTATAGCCTGTGGATACTGGATTTGGGGTGGAATCCACCATGTGTGGTGAGTAGCTTTTGTCTTAACATCAGTGGTCTGGATTTCCTCCTTTGGCCAACTTATTACCTCAGCAGGGTATCTGATTACTGGCAAGGCATAGCTGTTGATTGCCCGGACCTCGTTTTTGCCATTGAGCTGACTTCTCAGAACTTGCCTTACTCGTTGCAGTTATTTGGCTGTTTCTGCTTTCCTTATGACCTCTTTGTGGTTGCTTGTGGTATTCCAAGATACTTATAGCTCTCTTCGACATCTGCTATTCTCCCTTCTGGGAGTGCAATCCCCTCTGTGTGAGTTACTTTCTCTCACTGTCACCATCAGGCCACATTTCTCCAGCCCGAATGACATTCCGATGTTCCTGCTATAAATCCTGATGGAGTGGATGTTGAGAAACCTGCTGTTGGTGCGCCTTTAAAAACGGCAGCACACCAACTGCAGGTTGCTTAAGTGCGAGCCACTAGAATTGACAAAGACTCCAGAATAGGTGTCGAAACATTCCCGGAAAGAATTGAGGAAAAGCCCAGTTGGCTCCGATTTGAACCTGTTTGTTGTTACTATTTAGGTGTTGAAACACATTTTTTAATGAATCTTACTGATAAATGTCAGGTTGGAGATTGACTTGTAATTCTGCAGATGTGATTAATCCAGATTGCTCTTTTTTTAATCAATGGTTTAATAACTGCTGTTTTTAAAGCTTGTGGGAAAACACCTGATGAGAGGGATGAATTTACTATTTGATCAGGTGCAATGACTGAATTTTTAAGGAAGGTAGAATATCAAGGCAGCAGGAGAAGGATCTTAACTGATTCAGAATTTCTTCTAAGCTTTTATAGTTGAATAGTTGAAATCTAGTCATTTTCTCCACATTTGTTATATTTGAGTATAACATTGGTACTGTATTTGGTGTGGATGTGCACACCAAATACATTTATATTTTCTCTTCAAAGAAGTTGACAAATTTCTTAATTAAAGAATTTAATTGAAAAAACAAATAATAATAAAAAAACTAAACCTAAGCATGGCTTAACCGTTGGCTGAATGTTTGTATGAAAAAACCCTTTACTAAAATCAAAAGAAAAATCTATGTAAAATTTTATGCTCCATAGGACAAAATCACATTTAGCAGAAGTTGGATTTCAGTTAAATTATATAATGGGTAAAACACAAACTTAACACAACTCAAAATATCCGTTTTCAATATACGATGTAAACATAATGTCGAACATTTGTTTTGTCCTAATACAGAATTTGAAAAAAACATAAGTAGTTGTGTCAAAACAGGTCAGTATTTTGCTTAACTTTCTCTGCACCATCTAAACATCATGTTCTATAAGGCATCAGTGACTGCAAAAATTCGTGCAGGCATAAAACAACGGCAATCAAAGGCCCCTCCATTGGGAGTGAACTAAAATATGCTTTGAAACTTTGTTTCTCATTGGCTGATAAACCAAAAAAAGTTATTTATAATTTAGATGTGTTGTAACTAGGTAGAACAAAAGATTAGCTAAAAATCAAGCAGTGCTTAAAACATTATGCACATTCTGGGATTTGAGTGGGTTAGGTGTTGCTCTCTCACAGATAGCATCCATCCATCTCCATGTGTGATGTTGTAGGGGAAGAGCAAAGGCTGTAATGATTACTGAAGTGTGCTCCATCTAGCAGCTATTTCAGGTATCATGACTGTGTTCTCATCTCTATTACTTTCTAAAAAATGCTGTTGTGAAGTGAAACTGCAGCTCTGGGGTTTGCTCCAGGTCATTCCTAGCTCCGTTATTGATTGTAGTGCATACATGGTTCTGTTCTTTCTTTGGTGGTACCAGAACATCTTTAACTTTTCCTTAATTACTCTAAGTCTCATCAATCTCTGCACTCAGATTTTTTCACTGTGTTTTACATGCAGTGTCTTGCAAAGGTATTCATATCCCTTCAACTAATTTTGTGACATTACAACTGCAAATTTATTTCATATGGGACACTATGTGAAAAAACAAAAACTCAAGGTAGCTGTGAAATAAAAGTTAAATGATACATGGTCTTCATTTTTTTTTTAAATAAAACAAAAGTGTGACAACTGTTGTGTGTATGAGTGTTCAGACCCCCGAGTCTTAATACTTTGAAGAAACACATTTTGCTCCAATCACAGCTGTAGGTCTTTTGGAGTATGTCTCTACAAGCTTAGAGATGACATTTTTTTTCCAAATCTCTGCAAGTTTTTCAAATCTTCAGTGAATTTAGGCCTGGACTTTGTCTGGACCAATTATAAGACTGCAAGTCTTAAAGGACTATACAATATATTAGATTGAAAAAAAAAACTCCTAATGCAATTCTCATTTGTTATACTTCATATTTTGTATTACTCATATCACATATATTCATATTTTAAAATCTCTTTTAAATGTTATACCTTTTCTGCCTTTTAACGTGCACAGTTTGCAACATTTGTAGGACGGTGGTGTAAATAGAAAACAGAGCAAGGATCATGTATCATGTGCAACTAAACTTGAGCTGGGAGCAACATTCATTCTGGCCCTGGGCTGATTTTCTTTTCTTCTGACACACACACACACACACACACACACACACACACACACACACACACACACACACACACACACACACACACACACACACACACACACACACACACACACACACACACACACACCGAGGTCAGCAGGACAAGCTGGTTTGAGCTCCGCATGAATCTTTCACTTCCTGCTGTCAATGACAACATGGGTGGGTAGACACTTTGCATGACTGAATGCAGATCACTCTCTGTGCTTCTTCCCATCTTCTAAAATCCATCAATTCAAAACTTCACTCAAATTATTTTTCCTATTAGATGAAACTTTAATGATTCCCTTGGGGAAACTGACTTAATGGTATGCAGTCATAAACGCCACAGGGTGCCAAAAAAAGAAACAGTGTTTATGTGGCTTATTGCGAAATTGTCTCCGCTCACTTATTCAAGCTTTGTGCTAAGGTTAGTCTAATTTTTATGGAGCAGCGAGTTTATAGAGCAGCAAGTTTCTGGAGTTTGGCAACCGCTCGTCTTTTCCAGCTGTACGCTGTGGGAAAATGAGCGTAAACACAGTGTTTTTGACAGGGAGTCGTTGGCTCTATACTTGGCGACTCGCCGTTTTTGTTTTTTTCTCGAGAGGCGTCAATTTACTGCATTGGTCAATCACAAGCCCTTAATATTTGCTATATCCAAATCTTCTGACCCCTTGGTCTCAATGCCAGCAAAGACACCTTTCCGCTGTTTCTGGGTTTACGTCCAATATTCAGCCCGTTACGACTGACATTCCACACGTGGCCAACAAGTCCAACTTGGTGGATGACTGTCACACACGCTCCTGCTAAGCCCTGTGGCTCCTGTTTTGTGGTGGCAGCGTGTTTTCGACTCCATACATTTCCTTCTAACTTTGTTTGGCCAGGCCTACGCAAAACAGTTGGGGAATAGGCTGCGGTGTGCTTCCCATACCATAGTGCAAAGGTTCACAGGCACACTAAAGCTTGTTACATACTCCAAAGAACAAAGAGTTTTTTTGTCGTCGTCGGGGTGGCAAGAACAGGAAAATGTTAATTTTGGCTCTGTCTATTCATACTGAACGAGACACTCAGCTGCAGAAGTCCACCCCACGTCATGTCAGACTTGTCGGAAGGACGAGCGAGGGGGGCACAGAGAGGCGAGAGCATTGTGAGCTGAAAGTTGAGAAACAGAGACAATAGTTCATGGAGTGCTCTGCCGCTATTTGTACAGATTGCAAACATTGTTGACATGCGGCGCTACTAGGGCTGGACTGCCCCGTTTGATTAATTTATGGACTAAATGCTGCAAGTGAGCAGAATTGGCATGTTTGACCGCTTAAACGATCAGAGTTGAACTGCAGGACTGCAGTTCGACAGATGTGAGACATTTTCGCTTCTCCAACCTAAACACTCATATCTAATCCTGTCTGATCACAGTAATGTAGTCGGACACCCCTTGAGAAGAAAGTTCTGCCCAGACGTGGTGTCAAGAACATGCAAGGAGACCCTCCAATAAAAGGCTGCGAGAACAAAATTATGTGATACGCTGCGGGAGTAAGAACAAATCTCGTTTCTCGTGGGGTATGTAGCAGCCTTTAGGTACCTATTGAGCTTCATTCCTCTTTTTGATAAAGTTCATGTGAATGTGGTGGGTCCCCTGCCTCTTTAACAAGGTTTCACACATCTCTCTTGACCATACCACCCAGTGGCCACAAAATGGTCATACTTTCTTCAAAATCGCAGAATTTTCGCAACGCGGGTGAAGCGTCTTGCACAAGGACACAACGACTGAGACAGTCAGATAACTACATCCTACTATTGATGAAATAATAACTAGTTTAATATATTATCACATTGTTAATACCACTTTTCTTTGATTATTCAAACCTGTATGAACCTGTTTAAAGACATGTTTGAAGGAAAAATCTGTGATGACAGCAATGGGTTTGTTATAGCTTTGCCGCAATTGTGTCATAGCACTACTCAAGGAAAGGCTCAAAGTAAATATATGGAATAAAGAGTTAACAGAAAAATGATGTTCGGCTGAATTTTAAATGTTTTCTACTAAGGCTAGAGTGCCTCTAAATGAAATATAGCCCAATTAAAGACATTTATGGAGCATATTTTCCGTCTATAATGACAAACATTTTAGGAGAAATTGTATTACCAGACCTCAGTTTGATAACATTGATCTATCTGCTTTCACAGAGTGTCTTTAAGGAAGAATGTTCACAAAATATTGTATTCACTGTGCAGAGGGTTTTATTTGACTTATGACAAGTGACCAAGCAGAGCTTGATTGCCTTTCTCAAGGACACTTTGACAGGAAAACCTTCTGTTAACAGGACTGCAGAGTCTGTTGGGATTTACTGGCACTGAGGTTTGTGTACCATCCATCTGTGATGCTGCTAAACTCACTCACACACAAGCACACACACACATAAATGGTGGTGAATAACCAAATAGATGAACATTTAAAGCCCACACACACATACAACAACTAATAGATGTGCCTTCTACGTGACACTTGGAGAAAAACATCAAGACGTTCGGCCATCAGGGGGCTCAATCAATAATGTATAAGGTCTCGGAATGGCATTAACACACAGGGGAAGAAATTCCTGCACAGAAGCACAGGTCTAAGGGTCACGTTTCTGAAGTTTCCTTTAAAACTAAGAAATAAGTAAGATGAAAATCATGTAAAGCTTTGGCGACTTCCTTTGGAAGTTCTTTCAATGCTTTTTTTTCATCTTTGACATTTACCAAGGGACATACTTTCAAACAGCTCTGGACTACTTTACTTGCTCCACACTCTTTAGGTAATTAATTTTTCTGCCTTATTAATATTTAAACACAGAAACATCCCATTGGACTCAATAGTTAAAACTTTAAACTCCATTAAACTATTCACAAAACAGGAATTCATGTAGAAAATGAAGTCAATAAAAACCTGAGTCATTGTGATCCAATAACCTTTTCACATTATTGCATATTTGTGATAGGATTTAACTGTGCATGAAGATATGCCATGTTAATGAAATGTGGCTTTATACAGCTAATATTTTAGCATATATAGTTGTGTTTTTAAGTTATTTATTGTTTAATAAATGACTCTCGGTCTGTTATGTATTATCCAGTGAAAATTAGCCCAAACAGCTGATACTAGGACAATAGTTGAAAGAGTGACATAAGCACTGGCGTTCTTTTAACAGCAAACTTTGCACACATATGGAATAAATTAGTGACAACTTCTCTTCAAGTACAAGAATTTATTAACATAAATAAAATGAACCTGCAGAGAACATCTCATATAATGTTGCTTACCTGAATTAACCACATATTTCAATCAACAAATCCTCTACAAGGCCAATGAAACTTTAACTAAAAAGCATTAAGATAAAAAAGAAATGAATGAACAAACAATAGCTCAAAAGGACAAAATAAAATAGTTGAAAACCATCACAAGAGTGTTTCTGTGAATCCTGGTTCACTGTAGGTCTAAGTTAGAGAACCAAAGTTCATCTCAAAGGATGTGGAATGAGATCAAATTAGTTTAACCAATTTAGAAAGACCTCTGGTCTGTGTTCAATCCATTCACAATACAAACCTGAGTTAGGCCAAACATTTTTTAAGGAAATAAAATTTTAAAGAAAGATTTGCTAAGTGAATAAACTTAGCAAATCTTTAGGACACTTGATTTATTAATGGAATTATTTCTCCAGGAAATAATAAGACTCAAATCGGTAACTTAGAAACATAGAGGGCGCTGTAGCGGACGATCGACTGGAAATCCGCTACGGAGACACAAGACGGAGCTGCTTTTGTACCCCACAGCGGGAGAGCTCCAAGCCTCCAAGCCCACTCCGCATGGCTTTATCCACCAGGCTGTCGGGAAGCTGAACTCTGACCACTACCTTCCCGGTTTGGTCCCTGCCCCGGGATTTTAAGCCTACTCCTAGTTAAATTTGATAGATCTGTTTTAACTCTTTCTTTGCTTCATTAAATTTATTTCAGAGAAAGAAATGACATTTCAGTGTACCTGTATGTCTTGCATATATGTTCAGTTGACAGATAAAGAGAATAAAGAGGAAGAAAAAGAAATATGCTGTGATCCTACTTATCAACAAGTCATATCAAGACTAAAGCTGAGCTGACACTTTGGCAATCTGATCTACATGAAAACAATATTTAACCAAAACAACACATTTGTTTATTTAAAAATAGAGTTGCATTAGATATATGTTGACAATCAAATGATCCTCCTATCATGTCAGAATAACACGGTGGGTCTCTCAACCAAGGGAACCTGTTCCTGAGTGTTATTGGAGATTGAGTTAAAATATTGAGAAAATGTAGCGTGTTATTTTACAGCACAGTGAAGCTACCAAGTGTATTATATGGCATTGATTTTGTCAACTTTAATGAAGTATCAGACTGTGACTGAGTACTGGCCTACTTCTTTGCTGGTGGCAAGTTTAAGAGCAGTTTAAAGAGAAGACTGGGTAAGCAGAAGTAAAAGAAATTGTAAAAGTTTAATTAAAACAAACTACATCATTGGCAGCATGCACTCCGCAACCAGTCAAACAATACAGCAGAAGCAACAAAAAAACAACAACAGTTGCACTTTAAACTCAAACTATTATTGTAAAACACATACCAGTAAAAGGGATGGACAAAAACAGAGTTGGGGGCATAATTACCAAGGAAATGGTGGCAGATTAGTTTTTAAAGTTAAATGTAGTTAATATGCAAAGTTGATGGTTTTAATTTGTCAACATATTGGTGGGGTATTTATCTCAGATCATGATCCAGGATGCATTTGTTCCCTTATTGTCTGTTTATAGGCACCATATATCACAGGCTTTCAGTGGTAATCACCAATGATGCAGCAATCCTAACCCATTAGGGTCATGACTCCTCAGCACCACCAGTTCTACACAGCTGTTGTCACAAATGGCTTTGTGTTTGCGTGTGTCTAAATGTGTGCGTTTGTGTGTATCTGTCTTACTCAGCGTTATCACTTCATTACAGGTGCGGGGTTTTTCCACACAGCTCTGTTGTGCGCTTGTTATGCATTTGTGTGCATGTGTGTGTTTCTGCATACAGAGCTGCTTGAACAACTGCAAGCACAGCACTCCACTGCTCTAACACATACAGCGATCTCGCTTGACAAGTGCACTCAATCATGTTAATTTTTATACGAATGCAGCATTATTCAACCAGCTTAAAAGAAACTGAGTTTATCTCCTTGACCTTTTGTGAAAGGTTGAGAGTTTTTTGTTTTTTTTCCCGGGGTTTAACTTAACATATCTAATCTTGTGAAAAGAATCATGTAACATGTTTTATCCCGTTTACTTGTGTCAAAACCAGAATTGAGCAATTTCTTTTTTTTTTTTCAGTGCAGCAGTTGAACTGACTACAGCTACTGAACTGACAACTACAGTATTTTCAATGCTACAACATTAATGTGAAAAAATACCAAGGAGTGTGAAAATTCACTCTAATGCTTTGCCATATGTTGTGATAATGGCTCGCTGAGCTAAATAAATATTCCAGCCAAGGTTAAAAACGGTGTTTGAGCTTAATATGTTTACACAGCTTGCATGATTTCAAATTTATAATACAGGGGTGAAAAATATATTTTATCACCTTTTAGGCAAAATGTTGTCAGCCAAATGTTTTTCTTTGCAATTTGTAGAAAATTGTATTAATCTTATCAAACAATCAATGAGCATAATGAGATTCCCAAGTAATGTAAATTCAGACATTTAGGTTTAAATCTTTACAATAAATATTTTGTCATGGTACACCCTCAAATTTCAATGTGTTTTTTTTTTACTTCAATTGATCAATTGACAAACACAAAGGTCCAAGGTCTTAACATTTTTTGCAAATCAAAATCTGTGCATTTCTATTGGCTTGCCTTTATTCTGACTCCTATAAACAAAATCCAGTGCAACCAGCTGCCTTCAGAAGGTAATTAACTGGAAAAACAGAGTCCACCTGTGTGCAATTTTATTTAATTATTAATAGAAAGCACACTACTTTCAAGTTTTGTATAGACTCTTTCCATTTTCCAGATGATGGACTAAACAGTGCTTCACAAAGCTGTTCAAAGCAGAAGGCAGCTGGATGAACTGGATTTTATTTAGATTCAAAGGGGACTGAACACACTTTTGAGAAACAGTGTATAATTTTTCCTCCTCTTCACCATTATATGGCACTTTGTGTTAGTCTATCACATAGAATCCCAATATATTACATATGGTTTGTTGTTGCAGGATGAAAAAAATATGATGTAGTTCAAGGGGTATGAACACTTTTGCAGGGCATTGTATGTCACTCCATGTTTGTCTTTACAGGCAACAACACTTCTGAATTATAGCAGGGGAAAAAACAATCATGCTTTCAGCTGAAGTACCCAATACAGCAGAAGATTCTGTAACTCTGAAAGTGCCTTGGGAAAAAGGCACTGCTAAAGCAGTAAAAGTCTTCATGTTTGTAGTGACAGCAAGGTGTCATCTCACAGCTCAGTGTTGCTGTTCACGTGTCTCAAATAGCTGCAAAGCAGTCAAAGTGTCTGCAGTGACCTATACCGAGTTTCAGAACCAGAGTAAGTCTGGGCAAGAAAACACAATTTATCATCCATCCTGTATCAAGTATTTTGTTGGACCCACGGCTTTTGCTTCATATGAAAGACTTGCAATGTCAACTTCAAAAACATTTGAAATACTCCTTTATATCTGAATTTATTGTGTGAGTTACACAATAGTGTCTTTGCAATTCAATTCTATTTTCTTTATATAGCGCCAATTCATAACACGTCACCTCAAGGCACTTTACAAAGTCAAATTCATTCAAATCATAGAGATTGGTCAAAAACGTTCTTATTTAAGGAAATCTTCCTATCTTTGCACAGGGTAACACTTTCTGCATCAGGTAACAACCGACTAGTTTAAGATTTGTTTTGCTACCCCTCACAATTTAATGGATTATCAGGGTTCAATTCTGACTGATTGACTCCTGATTGTAATGGATCCCGTGAGAAAAAGAAAACATACTGAGGTGACAAAGCTTTTATCAGAATGATGAAAAACTACACACTTCGAGGCCAAGGAGTTTAAGGATGTGGCTGCTTTTTAACAATGGTAACATTTAATAAAATGAAAGGGTCGTGTACACACTTAAGCACCACTGTTTCTTTCTACAATTTAACCTTTCCCCAGTAATTTTCATCTTTGCCTTATTAAAACGTTAAGTTCTCGCATCCTTGAAGTTACTTGAACACTAGAAGGCAAGAATGTTTAAAAGAATATATGATGAAAAGGAAAAAAAAAGAAAACCTTTTGAATGGAGCTAAAGACAGATTGGGGTTGTATCTGGTGTGGGTGGGAACTAACCCAAAGAGAAACAACTGCATTATGTACACACTGAATAAAATTTATTAAAATACTAACAACTATGTACAACTTCTACCAAAGCACTTACAGTCATCGAAGAATGTTTTTCTTTATAAACTGTATGAAAGCATGGATAGTCATATTCAATAAATTACAAAATTATTCAAATCTTTATTAATTCCTTTAACTAAATTCCCTAAGGGAAACACATAATATCAATTAACACAGACTTGGTGTTTTAAAACTTTGATTTCTCTTTTGATTTCTTCTCCACCTCAAGCTAATGAAAACAACGCATTTAAGATTGGAATATTGCTTCAGCCCAAAGTTTTTTCATGCAGAAATGGGGGCTTAATGAAAAGTATGCTTAAGATCGGCTTAAAGGTTGTTTTTTTCCTCCAAAAGGTTCTTTTAATCTCACAAACAAGCCTCTTCGAAATGTATATTCTAATTTACTTATTATGACTGTAAATCAGTTGCTTAAAGTTACTCATCTGCTTAAAAAGATGGGAAAAGCTTAGTGATCAAAGTGGAAATATGGAGATTGGAATTAGTCTCAAGTTTAAGTCATCTTGGGAAGATTTTGCCAAGCACAAATCGTCTTTTGGGTTTTCTTGGTTAATTGTACCATTAGGTATCTTACGCCCTGGCTTCACCACTCCTGATACATTTTAGACAGTTACTTCCAAAATTGTTTTAATTATGGTTTTGTATTTGGTGGATCTGTCAACATTACCAACATAATTCTATATAACAAGTCTGTGTGGCCAAATTGGCAACTTTGTTGCTATATTTAGAGAATATTCAAACCTCTGTAGTGAATATTTTCAAGAAAGCAATATGTAAAAACCTGAGAAACTGAGAAATATTCTGATGAATATTAAGGCTAGGGATGGGTACCGAATTGGTTACATTTATTGGTACCGACCAAATCCCGTTGATACAACTGAGTACAGATTCACATAAAATCAAATGCTACAATGTTTTGGTACCTTTGTGACACTGAGGGAGTGGAAAAGTGGGCCAGTTTCCATGCCGGACTTGAACACCACATTAAACACACAAGAGCATAATGACATCAGTAGCCGCTGGTCCAGTACAAAAAAAGCAAGCGTGGTTGATGGAAAGTGCTCAAAAGTATTTGCTCCACTTTTCAAAATGCGTAGCAGATCGCACATTTGTGACGGGAAGTGCAAGGTCTGTGGTGGAAATACTTCTAATCTGAGCAAGCACCGGGTCGCCGATTCCCAGGTACCAGGTATCGGTACCGTATCGGTTAAAATGTGAAAGGTACCCACCCCTAATTAAGACTTTTAGAGACTCTTGAATTTTGATATAAAAGCATGTTTGTACGTTTAGATTGTTAATGTAGGCAGAAACTTTAAGCAGGCTCCAAATAAATAAATAAACAAGCAAACAAAAAAAGTCTAAAGAAACTGTCAGAGTCTATCTTTTAATTGATTTCTGCAGATCATAATTCCCAGGAAAGGGAGGAGGGCAAAAAATGTAATCTTAAAAAAAGATTTTGGCTCCATTTCTGTCTGTCTGACATTATTCCTCTCTCCGACAGTGCTCCGTACAATTAAATGCACAGTCAGTTATGCAAACTAGAGGATGATGCCATTTATCGACTTCCAGTGACAGCTACAGCAAGAAAAAGAAAAAGCAGAATATGTTTAGAAGTTACATCCGGTTTTAAAAATCCTCCATCATCCACTCTGAACTTGTGTGCTGTTTAAGAGCTGACTAATGCTTTAAAACTTCAAGTAAGAGCACGGTGTTGCAACATTTCTTAATATAGAAATTATGCACGCAGTCCAAAAAGAGGTGGATTTGATAACAAATGAAAAAAGATAGATCTGACTCACCTACAAATGACAGCTAGATTAGGATAATGTATTCCTGTTGTAAAGAGACAAGTGTCACCTTGTCTTCCAAGATTTATATCATTTCAGAAATGTGTCAACTCACATTTTTTATTTTAGTGCATGACTCATCTTTAATGCGGCCAACATCTATAAAAACAGACCGTGTTGGGCAAATCCTAACTGCATTTGCCCAACAGGGTATGTCCACAATAGAGAAGCTTGATAAGTGCAATAATTGTTACAACTCAGGAAAGTTTAACTTGCTTTTTGACAATATTAAGCCGGAATAAAAAGAAGATTAACATTTTTTTATGGATGGTAAATGGACTGAATTTATATAGCGCTTTTCCCGTCATGTTGACCACCCAAAGCGCTGTACACTATAGCAAAATTCACCCAGTCGCTCTCACTAACGCACACACGTTTATACACCGAGACACAGCTTGATAGGCAACTTGGGGTTAAACGCCTTGCTCAGGGGCACATGGACATGTGGCAAGGGTAAGCTGGAATCGAACACACAACCTTCTGATTGCCAGACGGCTACTCAATCCATCAAGTCACAGTCACCTATAGGAGTGTTTGCATGTGGGTGCACTAGGTTGGGAACATGTGAATGCAATTGTGTACCTGGTTTTCTGTCTTTTTGTGAGGTTGGGTTTTGGACTGCCCCCTCTCCTGGGATATCTCAGGTCTCCACTAAATGTGGAGCCCATAACCCCCCCCCCCCCCCCCCCGGGTTGGGGGGCACCTACTAGGTGTGTGTTGGTCCCTCCTAGGTGTCCCTCTGACCTTTGCTCTTGGGGTCCCTTCGGGCATCTGGGGTTCTGGTTCCCCTGGCGTCTGCCTCGGTGCTCTGGGGGGCTGGTCTTTGGCTCCTCACAACCACTATTGAGCATTTTTCTTATGGATAAACCTTACGTACAGAAGGGCACTCTCACAAACACCCACAGGTGCTTGGATTCAGGTACTTACAGACTCACTTCCATACAGAAAACTCTTATTATCTTTAGCTGTTATTTCATTGATTTCGTATTAAATAATACTGTATATTCTTAAGTAATGGTATCAAGGCATTGGTTGTTTGTACCTGTAATACTTTAGCCATTGGTTTTGCTGTTCTTTTTATATCTCTCTTTGTAGGCGAGAAAATGTTATATTGCCCTCTATCTTTTCTCTCCTCTTTTTATTTCACCTTTTGTTCCTTTTAGCACTTTGTCTCATCTGTTTCTCTTCTTTTTTCTTCTTCTACCTTCCCGTTTCAGTGTCCATTGAACATCAAATAGTCCCAGCATAAAATCGAATAAAGCTTCTTGCATATATAAATCAAGCGGCACACTATGGTGAAAGCAGTGAGGTTCCCTTGTGAAAGTAAAATATGTTGGGCTCTCTTTGGCAATAAGACAACAATTCTTAATGCTACAATGCCAGACAGGACACACACACACACAACGAATTTAACCTTTTTACTTCTTTTTTAAGGGTGGCATTATTATACAACAAACAATGGAAACTAATTATACGAACAGGAATTAATTACACAGGTTTGAATTTAAATTTATTGAAAAATGTATCTTACCCATAAAGGTCCAAATAAACCAGACCGAAGGTTCTGCCCATAGGATCACAATGCAGTCCACTGAACTGGACTTTATGGAAAAGTGGCAAGAAAAAACACCATTCCTTAGTTTTAAAATTACAAAAGCATGTTTTATGCCAAAAGGCATGTGGGCAACACCCCAAATGTATGGTGGAAGGTGCTCTGGTCAGATCGGACAAAAATTAAACTGTTTGACCACCAAGCGAAACACCATGTCCGGCACAAACCCAACACATCCCATTACCAAAACTGAAACATGGGGTTGCAGCGTTGTGCTGTGGGAATGTTTTTAAGCAGCAGGGGCTGGGAAATCAAGGAGGCTCCAAGTCAAGGGAAAGATGAATGGCGCTAAACACAGGGATATTCTTGAGCAAAAGCTGTCAGGTCTACCTGTGGTTTGAGAGGTTCACCTTCCAGCAGGATAATGACCTGACGCATACTACTAAGGCAACACTTGAGTGGTTTAAGGGAAAATGTTTCGATGTGTTGGAACGGTCTGATCAAAGTTGACCACCTAGCTATCCTCAGTCTTCACAGTCTGTACATCTTAACCAGCTGCACATGCAGACTTCAGGTAAAAATTACCATCATGAAATCATCATTTCAACAGATGCAATTCCAGGCACAACACTCATTTCATCTGAATGAATGAAGATCAATTATCAAGCTCAAATATCTAAAATATATAGGAATAAAGGGGTAAAGGTATCTGTGTGATCAATGCACATGTCTGAATATGAAATAAACAGGACAATCCAATAATAACAAAATTGGTATTTAGAAAGCACAAAGACTTTCTGGCCCAGAAGCAATATTTTTGTGCCAGCAAAATCCCTTTCCTTGGTCTTCCTTCGTATGTTTCATCCCAAAGATCCACCACCAATCAGAGGGCCGAGCTCTGCTTCCACACTGATTAGGCTCTTGCAGTGAGGCTGGAAAATAGGGACATTGAAAGCTGGATATTGGGCTGTTTCTTCTACACACACCTTCAAGAGGGTTGTAAAATTCATAGGAAACGCTTATGTAAGATCAGTAAGTTTCAAGATTACAAATTGAACTAATTCATTTGACTCATTTATATTTTTTTGTTATTATAATATCCTAGAATTTTTGAATTTTATTTATGGGTTAATTTATATTTTTAATGTCAGGATATGAGAACGTAGCAACAAAAGAAAATGTTGCACATTCCAACAGTAAAACAAGACTTTTTACCCATTCCTCACTTTATTTAATGTAAAAAAAAATACATGTGGATTGAAAACACAGATTGTATGCACAGCAGTTTACTAAAGTGCAGAAAACAACACAGCATCAGGAACTGGCAACACTAAGGGTGAACATGCGAACCATGGAAACAGGTAGGGGAAAACAACAAAAAAAGAATATGTCAGGTTGTCATTTAATTTGAACAAACTGGAAACAGCTGTGACAAAACACAAGCAGTCATTTTTTTTAAACAATTTTTAAAGTATTAAAATGTTTCTTTGCGTAATGAAATCTGTAAAGCAATATGATCTAAATACCAGAAATACCACAGGTGTCAACTTTTTTTTTTTTAAATCACAATATAAACAAATGATAATGATAAAAGTGGAATATGTATGTAATCCTGAAATTAAATTCCAGACAAAAGTAGGGTGATAAACTGCCAACTGCTTTGTTAAACTTGTTATTTTAAACATTGTGCACTGATTCAGTATTTACTACACCTAGCAGCCATTTATTGATTACAGTGAGCATGTTTTAGTATTTCTGGTACCCTGTCTGAAGATACTTATGGATCGAAGAGATGCTGGAGCTCATATCAAGGTTAGGTTAGTAGAAAATATCTGTACTTTAGATGCCACTTTTAGCTCGTCAGACGGCAAAGCTGTACTTTGTTCTCTGTGGAGTCAAATTAAAGAGGGAAGAATCAAAGTGACCACTCTGGTCGCTGCAAAACAATAAATTTTAGCTCATCGCTGACTACATGTTATGAATTCTTTTCGTTTTGCTATTTGTGAAAGGTCTCTGTCGGTCAGTGATGAGGGGTAGTCAGACCTATCAGCTGCTTGTTAACGTCATTCCACCGGCACAGCTGACAGCAGCTGCAAGGGCCAAAAGACATAGAGGGTTAGGTCCTCGAAGCAAACTGTCATGCTTTTCTACCTTTTTCATCATGGCTTCACAGGCCACCACCATAAATAGACCACTGTGAGTAAATCGCAGCTATAATTGCAGCTCAGACACTTTTTTGGGTGCACTCAACCCACAAAGGTTACTTTTTAAACTCTCAAATGCCCAAAAACACGTTATACAACATACTTTACATTTAAAATACAAGTAGATTTGCACTTAGTATAATATTACCAGCTATCACAAATTCTCCTTTCAATGGTTTTATGTAATTCTATGTTTCAGCAGGTAAAACCGGTCATTTTAAGGATCAGGATGCTTTTAAGGTCATAATACAAGTACATGATGAAATTATGCCATTATTTCTTCTTATTATTTTGATCATAAAGAGAATAGGACAATAAGACTGTTTTATCCAAACATTACAGAAACACTGATCTTTGGAATTTAATCTTTTATTTTCAGTGACTTTTTGCTTTCCTTTCCACTTCAGCTGCCTGAATAGATTCTATGATTCAGCCAGAATGAATCCTTAATTTGGCCATTAAGGTAGCTACAAAATAATATACTGGTTTCATAAAATAATTAATGTGTTTGTTACCTTTCTGGCTGTTGTTGTGTTGTTCTGTCTATATGAAAACCATCTGTAGCTGCATTGGACAGAACAAAAGATTGCGAAGGTTAATCCTTTTATTTAGTTAAAATGGTTCAGGAGTCATTGTACAGTTCAATACTGAGTGTATATTATATTCAGGATCGTCAATATAACACTGCTTTTATTTAGTGGGATGGTATTCAGTTTAAAATGCTTTGAAAGTGCAAAATAATGTTTTGTGAACAATCTGTGAAAAACTGGTGAGAAAAGCTTTTAAAGACTTTACCTTTATTTTCACACTTCAGATATAAATTTGCTGGTGGTAAGTCAGATAGACTTACTTGTCTTATGGATTAGTAAATTATGCCAGTTTTTCTTTACTTTTAGCTCATCACGACAAAAAATTTGTTAAAAATATTATAACAGACTTTTTGCTCTGAATGCTTTTGTAAGGTATTAGATTATCCATTTGAATTTCTTTCAATATTCACCTAAAAACAATATTTACAGTTTCTTATTTTTGTAAATATGATTAACACAATTCAAACTTATGATGTAATTAATTTTATTTAAAAATTCTGACACTGGATTGATTTTGGACAATCAGTAAGACTGGTTTAAAGTGTGCAACATTTTTTGTAATACCTTTTTTATTTCCTTGCAGGTACTATGAACCTAAGATATTTATTCTATTACTCCAGTTCATCTGACAATGCATTTCTTAAATGGCATGGGTTTAACATGTCAACTATTTTCTAATGCTGCTAATTCCTTTAAAATACTTAATCATACATAATCTGCTTTTAGGATACCAATACTAAACAACACATTGGTTACTTTGTCTCATACTTTTAGCAAACACTGTATAATCACGGTGTCAGGACTCAGCAGGCAGCGCTGTGCTGTTTTGTGGCAGCTCTGCCTGTGACTGGAGTTTGACAGGTGGGCGTGGTACACACCTGCGGCTTGTTCGGCAGCATGCGGCTGCGCTATAAAAACAGTGCTCAGGCAGCTGGAGGACACCAGAGTGTTAACCTTGTGAGGTACGCCTCAGTTGGCCACTGTCTTTGACAGCCCTCTCGTTACCTGCTGTCTCTCTTAGGTTGCCTCATGCTTTGGATCCCACTCCAAGCGTTCTCTCGTGTTCTGACGTCCCAAGCCAAGTGTCCATGTTCCCTGCGCTCTAGATCTCATCCCAAGCGTTCTCTCAAGCTCAGATGTCTCAAGTCAAATCTCCTGGCTCTCGCTGCTCAGGACCCCGTTCCAGGCACCTCCTCGAGCTCCCTTGGTGTTACCAAGTCGGGCTGAAGACCTCACTGGATCACCCCTGGTTCCTCCAGCTGCCTACGGATCACTTCTCCCGCCGTCATAGAAAAAGTGACCAAAGTCACCAATAAAAACAGGTTCCCGCTGAAGCACCAAAGCCAGGATGCTTCGACCTCCTCCTAAGCTAGTTGTTGTTATACCAACCTTAGTGGTGTTGAGTTTGAGGACCATGCACTATCATAGTGCTCCTCCAAGCCAAAACATTTTGTTATATTCACCAGGTCCATACCTTTTCCTCCAATGAAATCGGGAGCTGGGGTGTAAGTCCACCGCTATCTAATTTATGTCATATTGATGTGCCTCAGTGTTAAAAAGTGAGCCACTAGAGCCGTGAAAACCCCCCCAAAAAAACAGTCCCTTAAAATAGCCTCACCCAGTAAATCAGCTTTTGACAAGTAGCTGATCCTTTTTAACAATCAAAGTTTCCCAAATTATATCAAGTGTTTGATGAATTCATAGACAATAGCAGAAGAAATATGCAACTTTTTTTTTTAATTAGAGCTGCACAAAATATCTAATTGCAGTCATCATCACATTGCCAGGGCTATATTCCACATATTTCTAGTACTGTGCAGCCCTATTTTTAATCAAGTGCCTTATTTTTGTTTAACACTAGACAGATTGTACAATTCAACATATTTTCTACATTTTAAATCCTATTGTCCCTTCCTTTATTCTGCAAAGTCAATATTTTATCTCTACAGTACATAAAATATGACCAACTTGTATTCAGCAATTATCAGAAAACAGCTCATTACCATCCAGGGAGCAGCGGGGAGACGCTCAGAATGCTGAAAACTATAATCTAGAAAACATATTTCCCCAAAGACCAGGACGAAATAACATGATAAATAAAAACAATTTTGAGATGCTGAGTAAGGATCATTGATGTCTGCGATATTCAAAATCACAGTTTCACACCTGAGAGATAACCTGATTATGTTTGTTGACCAAAAAATTGTATTTCAGGTTGAAATGTTGTAATATCGGCATTCATAACAAGAGCACAGATGTGTAATCTGATAAAGGTTATTCAAAAAATTTACCAGAATGGTCTTTCCACTTTAACATGAAGGTGTCTTAGTGTTGCCCCTATATTGTAACAAACAAGGGGTGTAAAACTTTTTTAAAAAGCTGATATACTCAGACATTTTTAAACCTCACTTGGGATGTTTATCTAGAGTATTAATTCCTTTTTATTAATCCTATATAAAATCTACTTAAATTATTATATCAGATGCCTCATAGGAGTGCTGTCTCGAAAAGCTAATTTTCATGTAATGTGTTAACTTTCAATTTATACAAAAATGTAATTACACCTTTAAGTGTTAACCATTATAACACAGACACATGGCATAATATTCACAGCAACAATATTCACAGGATCAAGCATTTTAATTAACATTTCAAGCAAATATCAGATCAATTGTTTGTGTTGGTATCACCTACTATGACTTTAAGCCATATCAGCATGCTTTGTCTCCTCCAATCAACACTTTTTTCAGATTTTCTTTTTTTTACCCTTTCTTTTTTTATTTCACTCATTATAATAAAATTTGACATGTAACTACAGCAATGAATAGATTCAGTATTGCATATAAGTTCAGCAAAGTTACAAAAAGTTTGAAGCAAGAATTATTGCTACATACAGACACAGAAGTGCTGTATGCGGCCAACATCATGCTGAAGCTTCATCCAATTTCAAGGTTTCCATTGTGGTTTTAGAAGTGAATTAATAACTGACCTTGGACAAAGCTAATCACCATGGCCTGATGAAAAGTTCAGAAACATTAAGATTTACCTAAAGTAGCTAAAATACAAAAGAAATCAGTTGCATTTATTTTAAATAAAATATTAGACTTCACGCTAATTTTGGAAGTTACAGTTTTAAAAATAAAAAGTCTCCCACTTTTCAGCCCACTGCAAAAGCTAAAATTTTGAGTTCATTTAAATCCAGAAAAACAAAACAAAAAATTACTAAAAACACTTGTTTAGAATCTCCTTTGATCGGTATATCTAGACTGGTAACTGAAACATCAATCTTTTCAGTCTGTAGTCCAACTTTTCTTCATTATGTCCATGCAATGCGATGTTTGTGTTTTCTCTTCTTATGTATTCATGTAAAGCACGCTGAATTGTCTTGTTGCTGAAATGTGAAATACAAATAAACTTGCCTAGCCTTCCACAGGATAAATGCGTCCTAACATTTTCAACGTGGGATTATGCTTCTGCAATTAAAGGTGAAATTATTTTAAATAGCATTTATGGTTTTTCCACAATATTGCATCCCCAGCAGTGTTCAGGCTTATAGCTTATAAGTAAGTTTATTATTTATATAGCACATTTACAACAACTTCAGCTGACCAAAGTGCTCCATAACAAAATAAAATGGCGTGAAAGAAAACAAGCAAGCAGTGGACAGCTGAGACAGGAGGCATAGTTGCTGAAAAGTGATGCTGTTTTGCTTGGAATACAACACTTGGGCATCAATGCATAATTTAATGTCCACCTCAAAGAAGACTATAGAGAGAGAAAAATCTCCAGATACAAGATGAGTCCAAAATGTGAAGATTTAGATGATGAGGAGGAGAAAGACAGAAGAGTTGTTGTGAGAGAGCGGCAGCTTTGAGACTGAACAAACCAGCACCCTGCGGAGGGACTTAAAAATGCTCTGTGGTGAGCCCAGTCTGCTTGTATCTCAGCACAGTCGGGGGAAGACTGTTTGTTACAAAATCTGCCAGCATACAGGTAGATGTTGCAATGTCTGCTCTGGGTCTGACCAGCATTGTTAGTATGATGCACACCGGTGTGAATAAGCACTCCCATTTCTCCGAACAACTGTCACAAAAACAGAAGCCAGGCCAGAATTTTGCAAGTCTAATTTTTTTTCCCCCCACGTGATCAGACCATGTTTTGATGTAGCTGTAAAACCGCTAAAACTCCAAGTCTGTTCGTAGTTGGTTTTCTTACATGTAGTTTGAGCCTTAGAAAATCCTTTTAAACTGGTGAAAAAATAAAATGCTCCTTTCCAGGAACAGATGAAAAGGTTGCCACTACAGCTAATTAATGGTAAAAGAAAGTTGTTTCTTAAGCGATAAACTTTATGCTCATAAGCAACACCTGTGGCCACTCCAGTGGTAAATGGTCACCCTGTTCAAACTCATCTTTTCTAGCCAAGTGTCCTGATGCAAATCATTAATCCAGGTAGAAAAATCAAAAACTGAAGAAGTCTCTTGAAGAGGAGACAATATGTTTTAGAAAAGAACATGTCCAGAGGACTTAAATCAATAAAAAATAATAATTTTGTAGCCAATGTTTGCACTACATTGTCTCCCTAAGCCTTATGTTGTGGCTTTCTGGGGCAAAAATATGTTTCCACTGAATAAACAGTTTTTTATAAGGTGAGGAGAAACCCATTCTTCCCAACTGTGTTTACTTCTCCCGAACCCTTCTCAGTGTCTCCGATAGTTGACCACATCTATCAAAAGGTATTTTAAGTCAGGAAAAATATAATAATAGTAACACTCTAATAGTAGCACTAATAATAACACTCTCGGACAAAAACTGGTTCATCTCAAAGACAGGACACCCAAACCACAGCTGGAAAGCGTTGTATATGTGCTCAGACTCCTACATTGGAGAAACTAAACAACAGCTACATAAACGCATGGCCCAGCACAGGAGGGCCAGCAGCTTAGGGCAACATTCAGCAGTCCACTCTCCCTCAAGAACAAAGGACACCGTTTTGATGACAATGATGTCCAGATTTTGGACAGGGAGAACAGACGGCTTTTCTCTTTTGAACAAGATGTCTTCTTTCACCCCTCTGTCAAACCATCACTAAACAGAGGGGGAGTATTGCGTTTCTGAGTCCCCATTCTTTACAGCTCAGTCCGCCAACACATATACTCTACTTTATAAAAGTTTTTATAATTGCAGGATGTGATTACTGTTAAAACATTCTACAGTTATTTGCAAACTAGCATGAAAAAACTACATTACATAAGGAAACATGGCCCAGACATTTTCTTTTAAAAAACCAGAGTCAAAGAAAAATAATTAAATGCGTTATATCCTTTGCTATAGACGGGAAAACATTTCAATTTGTGTGTGCGTTTTCTTTTTTTTTTTTACCAAAACTATCTATTTAAATAAACTTTTAAATATTGTGTTCAGAGTTTGGTTTCTATTCAAAATGAAACATAAAAAATATGCAGAAAAATGTGAAGGACATGTTAAATAACAGCTGCAAATCTTACCATTGATGTTATACATTTGTAGAAAGTTTTATTTCTGACTACACAACACCACTAAGGGGTCAAAACGTTCAGAGAACTTTGGGAGATTTGTTAAATACCACCGGAAGATGTAGAACATAGGACACACTTTTTTAGTTCAGTATCACATATAAAGCCGTGTTTGACAGGAAGGAATAAAAAGAAGGCCAAACATTATGATTAAATAATAGGTCTTAAAACTTCAGTCTTGCTGCAATAAAGCACTGCTTTGCAGCAGCCTTAACTCTGTGAAATATGATGGGTTATAATGTTAGTACTTGTCAGTACAGTATGATGAACACACAAGTCAAACACAAAGCAGCGCTTAATGGGGAAGAATCGAGGAGAGCAGAGAGAGAGAGAGAAGAGAAACTGAGGAAGATAAAGGCACATCAGTGGAAGGAATACTCTGATAAATCAGTGAGGAGAACGAGAGCTGTCGAATAAATTTTTCCCGTCCTATTATTCCCCCTTGTATCTCCCGCCACAGGAGGCATAAAGAGTGGGAGCGAATGTGTGAGTGTGCGAGCGGGAGAAAGAGTGATGATGAAGATGACCCTGGCATTGGCGTACACAGCATTTGAGAGGCGCGTGCGTACTTGCGACACCCATGACACCGAGACTCAAGACTTTTCCCCAGCACATCTTCAAATATCCACAACGTCGGGTAATTGGGGCCCCCCGCTGCCGATCTCTGGGCTCGGGTGCCAAGGGCGCGCGTTCCCCACAGAGAGGCGGATAAATCAACTGTTAATAAGCCAGCAAGCATGAAGCTTCTATTTACGACTGCTCTCTCCACAAGGCCAGTGTCAGCAATCCAACTGCGGTCTAACACACCCACATAGTAGAAAACACGTGCATTGCTATAAGATGGAGGACCCCAAAGGACACCCCCCCACACACATACACATACACTAACTGTATGTCCAGGGAGGAAAAATAAATGGTTAGCAGTTTGATGTATTCAGCGTTTTTATCAGTTGCTGCTTTTTCCTATTAACCCATATTGAAGTCAGGTTCTCAGCTTAATCTAGCATTATGACGCGCGCGCGCACAGATATCATCTGTGGCAGGAAACGCTGCTATCCAAACCTCAGCGCGGCAGCGTTTTGGATAGCAGTATTGATTCATCCGCGGAAAGTCACCTTCCTCCTCACCCCATCACAGCGAAACACCTCAGGGGCCCCCGGTCATTTCACTCAGCCAATTTGTATAGCTGTTATTATTAGTGTTTCTCTGGCATAGAGCTTTGGTCTTGGGGCACGGGTACACCGCTTTATGATGGCGAGCCTAATAAACATCATTGTGATTTTCCCAGGCTAGTAATTAGGTGTGTGGCTAATTTGTCATAGTTAGTTAAAGTGTGGCATGGTGCCAGAAGAAGGCTGCCTCGGATGGGGACGCTGCTAAATACTATCCATTTAATGCTACTGCTGTGGAATAACAGTTGTTTTGGTTTGAGGGCGGGGGATTTCCTTGAGGGTAGAATCTGACTTTGTCGACGGTGTGCGACATCGTGTATTAAAAAATAATTATTAGCGTGAAAAAAAAGAACATAGTTGGAAAAAAAACATCTTTACAGTACATTGAAAACCCGTTTATGAGCTTTCTTTCCCATTTTTGTACATCACAACCACAAACTTCAGAGTAGGCTACTTAGGTTTTATTTGTGAAAGAGTCACACAAAGTTGGTGGAGTTGGGAAAATATATATATTTTTTGGTTTAAAAATGTTTTTGAAATGTGTGCTGTTTTAACAGAATAAAATTATTTGATGGTTTATGGTTGCTGTCTGGCTAGAAGGTGGAACATCACCTAGACCTCCACTCTTTTGCAGCTTCCAACAGGTTTTTCTCCAAATATCCATCTAACTCTGCATATTCACAATAACTCTGGCCATCATCTTCGTCATGGCTGAAGAAATACATCCCGACATCATAATGCTGCCACCACGCATTTCATGGAGATGATGTGCTCAGGTTGAAGGGCAATGCAGAAATTTTTGCATCAACAATTTTACATTGTCAACTAATCATTGCAGCCCTACTGATATGTTCCTTGGTGTTCATGATAGAGTACTGTCAAAAAAATTATCTTTAACAAATCTCTGATGCCTTTACAAAACAGCTGGTAGACTGTTTACTAATTAGAGTAATTAGACTTCTGAAGCAAATGGTTTTCACTCAGTTGTATTTTGTGGTTTAAGATATAATTGGCGCTCAACTGTTTCACGTCGGATGCTTTACTGTCATTCTTTACATATAGAGCATGCAATTGAGCAAAAATGTTTTGTGCAAATTCCTAGTGCAATACACAAAGTGACACAGTGCAACATCAATTAGAGCAAAAAGATGGTTCAAGCAGTAAGAGTCCATGTATAACAGGGGTGTCAAACTCATTTCTATATGGGGCCACTTTGGCATCATGAAGTCATGAAAAGGGCCGGTTGCACGTGTATAGACGATACTTTTCATTTCATAATTTCAATTCAGTTCAGATAGAAGAGTAAAAAATGCACAGTAACATAAAAGTAGCAATCTTAGGCCCAGTTTATACAGTTTATCTGCAAAAAAAGTTGATATTGTGGTGAGTTACACTTACAGGAGGCACAGTTTTAGCCACTTTATACACTTTAAAAGGATATATGCCTCTACTTTATGACATGATATGCTTTTTTTTTTTTTTTTGGCTCTTGAGGGCCGGATAACTTACCTTGACGGGCCGGATTCGGCCCGCGGGCCTTGAGTTTGACACCTGTGATGTATAAGAATGAGCCGGCGCACAAGTGGATTAGCTTCCAGCAGCACAAGAAAGGGCTAGAATGGGTACATTGAAGTTGTCCAGTCAGTCTATAGTGCGAGTGCACAGAGAGGTGTGCATTAGCGTGGGGAGGATGAAGGCAACAGGTTGCTCGTGTGTGTGTGTGTGTGTGTTAAAGGCTCTGACAGCCTGAGGGAAGAAGCTGTTACAGAACCTAGCAGCTCTGGTCTTAAAGCTCTGGAGCTTCCTGCCTGATAGCAGGTCAACCAGACTATAAGAGGGCAAGGAGGGGTCCTTGGATAATGTAGAAGCTCTGCACAACGCAGTGTGTGAGAAAAAGAGCCTGACGGGAGGGGAGAGCACACCCTGTGATCTTTCCAGCTGTTCTCACAACAGGTTAAAGGATCTTTTGATTGTGAGCACTGCAGTTACCAAAGCGCACTGTGATGTCCTATGTTAAGACACTCTCCGTCACTCCCCTGTAAAAGGTGGTGAAGATTGGAGTTTGGGAGTCCCAAAAATAGATGTCGGTGCAGAGGAACTTGGTGTTTCTGAATCTCTCTACCTCTGAGCCGTTGATGAGGAGAGGTTGGTGATCGGCAAAATTAACCATCTCCTTGGTTTTGTCCACATTCAGGCAATGGTTGTTGTTGTGTCTGTCACTGATGAACCCAACGACAGTTGTGTCTTCTGAAAATTTGATGTTGAGGTTGGACTTTGCAGTACAGTGATTGGTGAGCAGTATTAACAGCAGGGGGCTGAGCACACAACCCTGGGAGGTACATGTGCTCAGCCGGATGGTTTCTGATGTTCTCTGACAGGAAGTCCAGAATCCAGTTACAGGTGGGGGTGCAGGCCCAGCAGCGGGAGTTTTGCGACCAGCTGCATGTAAATTGCATTAAATTCTGAGCTGAAGTCGACAAACAACATTCTAATGTTGGTGTCTTTATTGTTCATATGTGACATGCAGCAAGCAGTGTGTGTGAGATGGCGTCAGCTGTGGAGTGATTTGAGCAGTATACAAATTGCTGGGGGGTGAGTCTAGTGAGTAGTTTGTAGTGAATAGTTTTGCTAGCTGCTGTGCGTCTTCAGGAAATTCAACTGTGATCGTTTTTTTTCACAGAAACAAAGCTGATTGACTTCACCCTTTTGCATGAAACATCAGCATAATACACTGCTGAATTAAATCCACTCAAAAGACTTTCTCTCAACAACTTCAACTCTATGAAATATAAAAAAAATGTTGTATGTGTTTTGACAACAAAACCAATGTAGAAGAAAAATATTACTCAAACCAAACAAAGCTGAGGACACAAGAAGTAAATCATTTCAGTCTTTTAAAAGCAGGTATTGCAAAAACAGCAATAAATCTACAGTTAACGGCATAACCAAAAATGTAACCTTTTTGCTTTATTTTTATGCCAACAATATGATTTATTTTAATCATATTTATTCTGCCACTAAGCTATTGACTGAAGTATCTGTCTTGAATAAAATGTCAGCATATTTTCCTAAAAATAAATAAATAAATGTTTCAGCCAGGAAAAAGCCCCAATCATAATCAGACTTTGACACAACCGCATGGCTTACTGGAAATGATTATGGTACATGGATTATGGAACATTTTGACTGACAGTTATGGAGAAAGTGTGTCTGGTTTTGTGGTAACACTGATGTTAGAAAAATTTATATATTTTATATTATAAAAAAATTTATAAAATAATCGAGGGTGTAACAGGATATTGTTTTGTCCCAAACTTTCATTCTGGGGACGTCAGTTTTGGTTGTAGCAATCAAATGGTCTATATCTTCGTCACAGGCGATGGGCAGTTCATTCAACATTAAACATGCGTTTCAAATTACTTTTTGTTAAGTTCAATTAAACAAAAGGCTTTTCGTTAACCAAACCTTGCTGTTACAAAAGTGTATTTATGGAACAGACAATAAAAGTACAACATAAATGGGCACATTTTACACAAAACTGCTTTCCCTACAGAAATAATCACTCTTTTCTACAACGGCAACAAGCAGGTGCACAGTCCTTATTCAGAAATTATATATAAACAGAAAATCAGTTAGTCTGAATGTACATCATATCAATGACCAATGGAGACTCAGAGTTGTCGTCCATTTATTATTATTGAGGTGAGCTGCTCAATATTGCAATATTGATTTTAGGCAATATCGCTCAGACCTAACACAGGATCAGCCATGCAGAGTAAAATGTCTAGAAATACTAGAAAAGTGCAGATACGGTAAGCATAGATGTCAAAATAAGAAGTAATTATCACATCTTTACGCTCATAAAATGTGTTTGACTTGAATTTTCAGCAATCAAAATCTATTTTGGGTTTGATTTAAGGGTTATGTTTTGTGGAGGCCTAATTTTAATGTTTCAGTGATGAGGGTTCTGGAGTGTGTATGTATCTTTGCGACGTGTTGGTTCCCATGTGACGTCATGCTGGTCTCTAATTGGTTACTGAAAGATTCTCCTTGGGGCGCAGTGAACTGTGCTCGTGGCCAATCAGCACTTTTTGTGTCATTCTTCTTCCAATCAGATAAATTCATCATATCTGTCAATCAAAGTGACACCCCTGGGTGCTTAGATGCACAGGAACGGATGTCACTCAAACATACAAATGCAAATGGAAGAGTCAGACAACAGCAACAAAAAGACAAGAGAGAATGATGCAGCGTAATTTTTTTTAGTAATGTCTTTACAAAATAATATTTTCATGAGGCTTTCATTGGAGGGAACAAAGTGGATAAAGCAACTGAACCTACCAGACCTAAAAATCCGGCAGCCGGCAGGTGACCGTGGACGGATTAATGTTTAATAGAGTTTACTGTTGTGCGGTAATTTCCGACCTCTAGTGCGACCCCCCCAAAAAATTTAATCACCAGCCACCACTAGATATAATGTCCCATTTTACAAACTGATGTTTGCACAAATCCCATTTATCAAAGGAAGCCTGCGAGTAAGACTGCCTCGATTCATCACAGGGGTCACACAAATCCTAGCTTTGAGGAACTCACTTTCCTTTCTTTTACAGAAGATTTAGAGCAATAAAAATACATTCCAGTACCTGTAAGCAGCTTCTGCATACATGCAATTTCAGTTCTCTGTATCCCCTTTGCATGCAGGGAATAAATATTTCCCATACAGGAAGCCTGCCCTAACAAAACAAAAAAAGGATTATTTAATTTTTTTCTATTTTTTATGCATGTGCAGTTGACCGGCAGATATTCCTAACAGTGTGGTTAATATCGTTATTATTATTTATTTCTAGATGTGAGACATTATTAATTTCTGTATTACCTATCATTTTGCAAGCGTTTATGCCCAAATAATTTTTTTCTATTGTAATTTGGGAGAAATCCTCAAATTTTGAACTTATACTTTTGTTTGACACATGGCCTTTTGGGCAGTGGTTAGTTCAAACTATATATATATATATATATATATATATATATATATATATATATATATAAAAATTCTGGCACTAGTGGCCTTTATTTTGATAGTTGGCTGATGGGTTTAGAGAGCAAGAGGGAATATATTTAGCAGAGGTAAAGAGTCCGGGACTTGAACCTGAACCGTAGAGGGCCGAGGCCTCAGAATATGGGCTGTGTTTTTTAGCCCTGCATCCCCTACATAAACCGTTTTTAACTTTAATAACTCTTCCTAGTTACCACTAGAAGGATTTTGTGATGGATGTGGACTAGTTTTTCTGTTTATATAGAACCACAACCCTAAAACCAAGGCGTGTACCGAATGATGACCTATATGTACCATTGCAACCCTACATAGATCTACAAATTAGCATTCAAACTCGAGTCAGTAAGCAGCACTCCCTGCTGGCTTTGCTCACAATGTTCCACATCATTATATGGATCTGAGACTGCTTGTTTTACCCAGTAGCTTTTCCTCTCCAACCTTCATAGTCAAGCCCCTTGTTTCCACACTTTTCTTTTTCCAACTTCTCCCCTTTTTCTTTAACCTCTTTCTTTGCTTTTATTTCTGTATTTGTTCATCCAATTCTATTTATTTGCCACATTTAGATTCATTTAAAACTTATATCCTGCTTAAGGTGGTTGTTACCCTTACATAATCTGCATTATTCCACACAAAAAAACATATTGTAAAATTTGTAAAGACCCCTTAATAAGATGAAAGGTCTGCAATGTATACAAAAAAACATTTTCTGACATAAATAAATCACCGCTAAATATACAGGAATTGTAGAAAAACATAGATGCTAATTTTGAATAAAAGAAACTTAAATTAAAACATGAGGTATGAGTTCTACTCTTTGAAATAAAAGGACTGTCAACATGTGCTTTAGCATGAAAGGGTAAAGGTATCGCAACATGAAATAATACATTTTCCCAGGCCTCAATGACAAAAAGAGCAGCAAAAAGATAAATAAAAAATATAAAAATCTGTTAAGTTTTTTTGTGACATGTAGTATGTAAATATGTGTGTGTGGTCGGACAAAATAAGTAAAATTTTATTGAATAGACAACATTGCCTTCTATTCAATCAATGTGAAAATGTGGTTGAAAAGTCGTAAAGGTTGATAAAGTGGCCTAGCCAAGCCTCACCTTTAAAGTCATTGTTTAGGCTAAATTTGGACAAACTGTATGGGCTGAAAACTTTTGAGGAAATGAAGCAGAACTTTAAACCCTGCCTTACAAAGTAGATCAGATTATTTAGGCTTTGTAGAAGCGAAACCAACAGGCTCAAATGTTTGAACTGAGTGAGGCTGCATAATTTCCTGTTAGAGTATGCCACAATTATTTGATTGGGCAAACCGAGAATAATAATAAAAGCTGAGTATTTTTTTTTCTTTGACATTGACAGTCATCCCATTTACACTCCAGCCTTTAGACCAGGGGTCACCAACATGTGTAGCCCCCCCCATGACCACATGTGTTGACCTCAAGCCTGTTCAAAGAAATAGCACAACCCTCCAGTGAACTGCATTTATAATGCTATTTTATTCAGTTGCTCTTCCTTTTTAATCATACTTGTATTAACATAGATTTAAAAATGACAAAAGCATTAAAACGCATATTTATATTACGCAAAGTTAACGTGAGCTTGGTTGCCCTTGGTATGACACAGTACTGATGAAGTAGCACCCAGCTTCAAAAATGTTAGTGACTCCTGCTCTAGACCATCTTTGTAAAACTATGGAATCTAACCCTCAGATCTAAATTGGTGTTGCAGCTTTTTAAACTATAAAAAATGTAGTCAAATGCCGGGTGAAATTCTTTCCCGGCTCAAATTTCATTGTCCTTACTCTGCCTCCGTCTTCTTTACTCTTGACACTTTGATCACTCACTCATCTTCTCTGATTCTGCTTTTCAGATTTGGTTTTCACACCGTCACATTTGATTCTTTGCAATACTGTGCTGATTTTCATACTTGTAAAAGCCCTCTTCCCTTTTTTTCCAAATCTCATTTTCTCTCCTTCTTGTTGAACCTCATCTTGAGCCCCTCATCTTGCTTAAGTCTCCACAGCCGTCACTTGCCATCTAGTTGATTTTTTCTTTTTCTATTCTTTGTGGCTCTACTGATAATCAGATGTATTTTTGGAAGTATTCATGTGGGATTCAGAAAAGTTCAGTGATTTTTCTTCAAACCACTCAAACTTCTTCAGGCAAAACAAAATGTCACCCCACTAGATTAAAAATCCTCTATTATCCTGCTATTACCCTGCTATTATCCTGACAGTAAATGTGTAAAGTAAGACACCATATCACAGATGCTGGTAATACTGATCTGTATTTTTCTAAAATCTAAGGATGATTCTCTGTTGTCTCGCCAGCAAAGCAAATCATACACTAACTTTACTGGTACAAGGCACTAACCAAAAAGGTCCATATGCATTTTAATGACAGACTCTAATTTATTTATAGCCGGAGTAAAATTATTACAGCAGATTCCTGAAAACACTGAAACTCACATGGCTGTCTGCCTTCTGCTGATGCCAACAATATGCTAATGGTGTATATGAATTTTATGTGCACCTTTCCAAACAAGCCCATCACCGAGCAGTTTAGGTGTTTGTGCCAAAGCATGCATGCATATCACTGTTGCATGCAAATGTTGCTTTTCGTCAGATGGTTTGCATGGTTATCTTTGACTGAAGTGAATGTGCTGACCTTGGGCACACTTTGGCCGGTTTCAACCTTTTTAAAAGCAACAGCAGTTTTCAGACTGCTGACACTGAGGCAAATTGGCATCTCTCAACAAGCCAGAGTGCCAGGAAGACAAAATGGGTGCATCAGAAGTAAGTTGAAATGGGTTTTATTTAAAGGTGCATTGCCACGTTATTTGACTTAAAAAAAGTATGTGTCAGTTTTTATGAAAGATTATCACATTCTGCTGGTGTATTAGTTGTTATTTTAGTGTTTTATGCTTTGTTTTTGCAAATTTCTTCAGTAAATAAAGTCTTTCATGTTTTTTTTATGATTTTAGTACGTACTGTGCATACACAGCAGAGGTTAAAACAAGGAAGCGGCAAACGGCTATTAGCATCTCCCAGCAAAACGATGAAGAAAGGTCCAAGGGCTAGTGAAAAAAGTGCAAAAAATATGACTCCAAGGGGGAAAAGACTGGAATGTCACTGGGAATACAGTCTGAATGTTGCTGTTCACTGAAGCGGACGCTAAACCTACTGAGGCTCAGATCTGACCGCAGAGTTGATTGATGTGAGTAAATGTTCTGATATGAGGCTTTTAAAGTTTTTGGATATCAGTGTCTTTAATTAATTACGGTTGGTCTTCGATCATGCAGAGCTGCCACTTTACTTCGAGGCATTGCAGAGGGTCAGGTTTGGTCTGGCATTATTCACAATAGATCTATGAATTAAGCAAACAGGCATTATGATAGTTCAGCGATACTGCCGGTAGATGTCGCCACGTCTGTTTATATTTGTTAATCGTGCCCGAGAAC
The DNA here is from genome assembly GCF_011125445.2 of Fundulus heteroclitus. Taxonomy (NCBI): domain Eukaryota; kingdom Metazoa; phylum Chordata; class Actinopteri; order Cyprinodontiformes; family Fundulidae; genus Fundulus; species Fundulus heteroclitus. The sequence continues at coordinate 33,130,001 of NC_046367.1, read as the reverse complement.
AAATTATTTTTTGGCTCAAAAAGGACCATCAAAACACTATCAAGATGGAGGTTTGGTGTATATCATCTTATTTCATCATGATCAAACAGTTTTTGGTCTTTCTTTTAATAATCATATTATGTGGCTATATACATTAAAGGGATCTTAATCAAGGGAGCTAAATAAAACTTCTGATTTGTATTTGTGAAAATCATAGAAAAGCAGGTTTCAATTTACCTACACTTTACAAGTAGATGCTACTCTGTGTTGGTCTATCACATACAACCCCATTAAAATGTATTAAAGTTTGTGATTCCAACATGACAGAATGTTAAAACGTGGATTTATACTAAACCCGTTGTAATCATGAGCCTGAAACCTTAGTTTAGAAGAGACAAAACGTCGAGAATTTTTTCAGACATCCCTTGCTCATTTCACCCCACCCTCAAATACAAGAATTGCACCGTAAAATATCCACAAACACTTTAAAATATTTACGCATCATATTTATGTATTCATCAGCACGCAGGCTGGTAAGCACATTGTTCAGTTACACCCAGCACAGCCAGCTGTGTGATCAATACCCCTTTAATGATTCTCATTAAATTTAACAGCACTGATCAAATTCTGCCTTCTGAAAACGTAACAGTGTTAAAAGTACAGCATTAGGCTGTTTATCACTAACGGCGAGCCATAAATCTGCCTCCTCCCCAGAGGATCCTAAATAGCAGCAGCTGGCTATATTAGTGCTCAAATGCGTCTTGTCTACAGCTAAGGGACCAGCTTTGACTATGTTCTAAACAAGGCATGTTAATCAAATAAAAAGTCGGTGTGTAACGCAGAGTCGCATATACTATCTGGAGCTGTCCTCGGAGACGCAGAATAATCCAGTTAATGTGCTGTGGCTCTATGAGAAAATGTATATCTCCCAGATGCTCGCCGCAAGAGTAAGATGCAGGGTGAGAGAAAGGAAGGAGAGAACATAGGAGAGAGGTAAAACAAACATGTCTGGAAACGGGACACATGAGGGGAGAAGAGGAGAAGAAGCAACCAACAGGGAGAAGGGGGGCAAGTGAGTAGTTCCAGGTAAGCTCATGACAAATTACAAGAGTAAGTATGCAATACACCGAACACCGTCTCACAGGAATAAGGGGTGTTGAACTATAAAAATGTAGTGTAAAACAAACAGGCAGATACGACTTCTCTCTGCGTCTCCTTACATGTCTGTCGCACCGTTTCTTATCTTGCCGCGTACATTTGGAGTGGACCTGATGTTCTAGTGAAATATCGGGTCCACTCATGTAAATAAATATGTGTATCACGTATAGTGTGCCTCTGTTACATGAGGTTTAACACTTGCAGTATAAAATAACAAGGACAAGTTACTTTTTTGGTTCAGCGTCGCCATATCGGTATTTTCTTTTTACATACCTAATCCCTTTTGAAAATTGGTTTCAAACAAGGCAAGTCAAGTATAGGTAACTTGTGCGCCCCATGAATTGTTCACCCATTTTTCATTCATGCTAATTATGGTGTTGTGAGCAGAGTTACACCAGCTCTGTTGCTCATTAACTATGAGGCATGCAGGCTAAGTTGCATTTTTCTATTTGTAAAAATATGACATGGACAGTAAAGTTTAATATTTAAATAACTGACATCTTGTCATCAGATCTCAGGGCCTGTAGTTAGTCTAATTAATCTTAACTTTCCAAGAAATGTTTTTGTCATTTATCACACTGGCTTCATGCAGATGAATATGATACTTCTTACGACCATATTCTCTGCTGTTTTCACTACACATATTTTATAACTCTTTTTCTGATTATAGATTTAAGCTGAATAGTCAGTAGTTACTCAGATTTCTGTAGATAACTCATGTGACCCATACCTGGTAAATCTGTCAGGGTAGCCTGCTTTGTTACAACATAAGGTTATATGGGGCAGATGATTTTTGTGATAAAAGTATAGAGTAATGTAATCAAGACAAGCATATTGTGCTCACTGTGTAAAAAGTAAAATAAATAAATAAGGGTTATATAAGTTTCAAATTTGAGTTTAGCTTAAAGGCAGGTTGTGAGTCACTAATCTAACATTTAATCAATTATGTTGCTTTATGAATCTTAAGAGTTTTGTAAAATGCACCTTAGATACATCCTTATTTTAAGTGGATTTTTCCACAGGTGGTGGGGCAGTTTAATATTTTGTTCTGTTATTGCCATTTTGATTGTTTGAAAAACCAATCTGTAGTGTTGAATATTATTAAAACTATGTGTCATACAACATATGGCTATTAATTTAAAATAGGTATATATACACATGATGTTCTAGCTGTGCCTGTAATAAATCTCTTACTACAAAGGTAGCTGACAGCTCCATGTGCTGGTGCTGCACAACGTGCCCTTTTCCCCACTTGAGCACCTGCCTCCCAAAGTGTCTGTGCACGCCACTGGCTACAGGCCAGAGTGAGCGGGACCAAGTCCAAAGCTGTCTTCTAACATCTTAAAAAGTGGAAAGTACCACCCAAAGCAAAGAGGACAGTTTAAAGGTAAAAAATAGCTTTTGCATAAACACGTTTTGAGATCAGAAATGTCGAAGACTGTAAGGGTAAGCTTTGAAAATGGCCTTAAATGGATTAGCTATTAGCTTCATTTAATCTGGATTCATACTAAATGCTACTTCAAGGAAGACATCAACTTCTCGTAGGTTTTAAACCAAACTGCCCTTCACAAATTCTGTATTATCCCTAAAGAAACAACAACAGACTTTAGTCCTTTAGCTGGGAAGTTTTCAATGCTGCTTTTATGAAACAATTTAATAATCCCACCCTGCCACATTAGAAATAAGGTTGATATTCTTTCTTGTCTTTTTTTCACTGAGCCAAGAGAGCATACACAACATTTCTCTGTACTCTGCTTTCCATCAAGTGACTAATGCAAAGTTGTGACGAATCATGTACAAACTGATTGTCATCTTTAGGAATTTACTGATGTTCTGGAGCATTCTTCACACTTTCTGGATTGCTATTCCACTCTCAGACTAAATCGTGTATTATTCCCTTTGTGAACATCTCTGCCAAACCTTTTTCTCTCCTTCAGCTCTTTTACAAGTATCGTGCCCCCAGAAACATTTCTTTAATGTGTTTTTTCTTGGACAGTCCATTTCCTCTCTTTATACGTCACATGCAGTCCCCTCTCCCAATCACAGATGTCAGTCATCCCAAAGTATGCTTTCTTAGATGCAAATGAGATAATTCAAATAGAAGGACAAGTTGAATGACAATTGATATGTGCTGAGTCGACGAATGCACAACATGTCAGCAAACTGTCACACAGACCATTCTAGGAGACACTTAGATACTCAATTAGATGCTCAATAAAGTACAAATTTATGTGGACGAGTCATGAAAATTGATCTGAAACAGCCAAGTCACTTATGTGTAGTATCACTAAACACTAATGGGGAGATAACTAGTTTGTGGTTTAAGAAACATCAAATGTATTCAGAATCAAGCCCCTTTCAGAGCAATTCTGCTAAGAAGGCTAAATATACCAATAAAGCTAAATGAAGAAGTTATAAAGCAGTTGTGTTCAGCCTCTAGCCATAAAAAGCAATCTCACTAAGCTCTTATTTATGCTCAGTTCAATACACAGCAGCCAGGCGGTGATAGGATGGTTATTGAGAGTGGTGTGAGGGCAGCAGAAAAGATTTCTGAAGCTCTGTTGGTGTGAATAAGGGCTTATTTGTGCATACTCACCCCCCTGATCGGTGCTGACGGTGATGGCGGCTACCTGCCGAGGGAAGGAGCTCAAGTCGGACACACCGTTCAGTGACTCAATCTCGAATGTGTAGTTGGCGTGCGACGAGAAGTCCGTGACGGTTACGGTGGCGTTGGTCAGGCCCAAAGGCCGTGGCAGGAAGCGAAGCTCGTCCTCACAGAGCTGGCACTGGTTGGGCGCAGGGCCGCAGCGTTTGCACTGGACGTTGTATGTGAGGTCCCGGCGGCCCCCGGTGTCGCTGGGAGGCGACCACTCCAGCATCAGGCAGGTGTCATTCATGTTAAACATCAGATTGCGCGGGGGAGATGGAGGACCTGCCAGTAAAACCAGAATTTTTTTTTTTATTGAGAAATAAAAAAACAAACGGCAATTCAGACCTGAACCGAACCCAACATTCACATTCCTGACAAGCCTACATAGCAAGGTAAAATTGTATTTAGAATAATAACATTGTGTTGGAACATTTTAGTTTAATGCTTGTATTTAGGACATTCGTGATATCTAGAATGCTTTTACTAAGTAATACACTCCCCTGGCACAGTTCATACACATATAACCTATACTACGCTTTGCTTCACGGTGTGTTCTTAATGACATCTGTTTGTAAATGAACCGTGTCTCACAACTTCTTCACCTTTTCGGTAACACTTTATTTGAAGGGGTGTACATAAGACTGACATTACACCGTCATAAACATGACATAACACCTGTTAGGAACATAAATGACTCTTTATGAATGTTTAGGACTGTTGTCATTAATTGTCATTCGGTAAATGACAATTAAATTATTACACTATTAAAGCAAAGTTGACAAAATATCTTTGTTATGACAAGCCCTTAACTTAACAAAACCCCAAGTCAAGCCCTTAACTTAACCAAATCCCAACTCAAGCCCTAAATTTAACCTAATTCCAAATCAAGCCCTAAATTTAACCTTGTCTTAAACTGGACTCTGTACCACATTTGTCCTGCATTGTTTACATTTCAATTGCTGTACTGTGAAATCACTGTTGCACTATATCCTGTAATTTTATCCTGTAAGTTACTTTATTCTGAAATCTACTGCAATTCACTGAAATGTTCAAACTGTATGCAAACAAAATTTCATTCTGTACGCATTCTGTGCATACAAAATGACAAATAAAGTTGTCTAAGTCTCTGTTAATGTCAAGTTGTCATAACAAAGACATTTTAAACAATGTTTAATAATAATAATAATAATTTACCGAATGACAATTTACCGAATAACAATTAATGACAACAGTCCTAAACATTCATAAAGAGTCATTTATGTTCATAACAGGTGTTATGTCATGTTTATGACAGTGTAATGTCAGTCTTATGTACACTCCTTCAAATAAAGTGTAACAACCTTTTCTCATAATACAAATGGAAAAAACATTTTATGACAAACATTCTTTCTTTAGTAGCATGTGGGTGCAATGAGGTCATATGTATCATAGCATATACCGCATTGCATCAAAATGTATCGGCCGATGCCAGTCATACTGGATGGAAAGTGTTTGTGAACAATCACTTTCAAGTCATGCCAAACATTCTAAGTTTGACTTCTGTCTGAAATTTTCCTAGCCTATTCTAACACGATTATGTTTTAATCAAAATCATCATATAGTAGCTACGCCTGAGTTTAGTGACGCTGTCCTGCCGTAAGGTAAATCTCCACCTCAGTCTCAAGTCTTTGTAGCCGCCAACAGGTTTTCTTTCCAAGATTACACACTGCAAAAAGGGAACTTAAAGTAAGTAAAGTTTTCTTGAAATTAGTATATTTTCCCTGATTTGAACAGCTAAATAACACTATTTGCCAATGGAATGAGTATTTTTATCCCTAAAATAAGATAATTAGATATTCTGCGCTTGAAATAAGACGATGGAGATGAATTGTTCTTATTTTAAGTGCAAAAATCTTATTCCATTGGCAAATAGTCTTATTCACCTGCTCAAATCAATGAAAAATACAAAAAAAATCAAGAAAATTGTACTTAGAGTTCCCTTTTTGCAGTGCACTGTATTTAGTGCAAGGCATCCTATCAACTCTGACCATTTTCACTATCCCCTTTATGAAAAAACAAAACTTCCACACAGCACTGCTGCCATTACCATATTTAAAGATGGTTATTTATTTACGGGGGCATTTGCAGTGTTAGGTTTCTGTAATGCAATTTTGCAAGTAAGCCAAAGGGTTTGATTTTGATATAATACATATGGAGCACTGTCTTCCACATCTTTGATGTGTCACTTATATGGCTTGTTGTAAACAGAAAATAGGACTAATTGTATCTTTTTTCAGCAGTGGCTTTTTTCTTGCCAATCTTAAATCATAAATGCCAGATTTGTAAAGTGCCCAAACGTTGTTGTTTAGTCGATAGATTCTCCCACCTGAGGTGTGGATCTCTGCATCTCTTCCAGAGATAACATGGGCGCTTTGGTTGCTTCTCTTAGGTGCATGGCTTTGTCTTGCTAGGTTTGCACTCCTGCTGTATTCTTTTGATTTTTGATAGATGGATTGAACAAAGCATCATCAAATGTTTAATGGTATCTTGTTTTATAGCCTGACCCTGCTTTAAACTGCCAAGACATATATGCCGTGTTCCTTGGTTTTCATGATCCATATGTTCACTGACGTTCTCTAACAGACCTCTGTGACCTTCACAGCTGTATTTAAACTGTGATTAAATTTCATAAATTAGTTATTAGACTTTTGCATTTGGTTGCTCTAGAATTTATTTAGGGGTGTTGGAATAAAGGTGAATAGAAATACTCACATGCTCTTCAGACTTTTACTTTAATAACATTTTAGAAACCATGTATAATTTACCCAATTTATAGTTGTGCACTTATTTGTGCTGGTATATCACATAAAACCATGATAAATTAATTAAAGTTAATGATTTTAACATGAAAAATGTGAAACCTTTTACGGGGGGATAAAAGCTTTCTGAAGGCACTCTGATACATATACCCTCCTACATACTTTATATAAAATTTGTGTTATTTCATGGTGTGGTCTCAGACTGTTATCTACTTCATAAATCAACAAATACCTCACTCATTTTTATGTTCTACCAGAACGTGGAAAGTTTTAACTTGTTTTGCTGTGCTAAATGAGATATAAACTCACTTTATGATAAACTAGTGAATCTCATGTTCTATCTAATCTACTCTAAACTTCTCTGATGTTATTTACAAAAGGTTTCATCATCTCGCTTATCACCACCTTCTAGACACTATCCCGCTTATCCCTTTACATGCTCTCAAGATATTTCACTGCTGAGTTAAGAGCCTCAAATCACAACGTTTTCTCGCACGGTAAAAGAATATGCTAAGAAAAAAGCTAACCAGCATACAGTACTATACAGTGTCTTTACATTTAGCTTTAATGGAGTGAATTTAAAAATATCTACATTTTCAAAGCAACCTTTAATCAAAAATGCTTCTGTTTATCGGAATATCTTTAAAATACAAAAAGATAAAAAAAAAAAAGAGTTGTTAAGCCTCAAACTACCTAAAGCAAAGGATAGTTGATAGTATTTTCTTTAGAAAACAGGAAAAGAAAAAAAATCACACAAAGACCTGATCATGGGCTTGATCTAATCCTCAAACCTTAACTGGTCCCCAACTGTAATGCTAGATTTTCATCAAATTGCTCTTTGAGAACCACCTTCTCTGGTGCTAAAATACTATTTTGTGTCTGACTGACTACTTTACATCACCTAAAATGTGAATACACTGTCTCTTCGTGACATACTGCTAGTAACAGATTGCCTGATGTTCACATCAAACTTTTGCTATGTTTACATGGACAAAAGTAATCGGAATAAAGGGCCGATCTGTAATGATTACTGTTGGTGAACCCGATATTCAGCCGGACACAGAGTTATGTATTTTTAAAAGGTTTATTGAGAGGGTGAGTAATGGCATGTGAGGCAGGCAAGCAGAACCAGACTAGGCAGGTGAGTAGTTGCTGATGATGCAGGTGGGCAGGGATGAGCAGGAGACCAGAGGAAGCAGGTAGCGGAAGACCAGAACAGGCGATGTGGACCGGGGAACCACCAGAACGGACAGAACAAGCAGCTCTAACTCACGGGGAAACAGGCAGAACTGCAGCATGCATAACAGAAGAGTCCAGCTGGCTGAGCACACAGAAACTGGTAGAGACAGGTAGAGACACATCAAACCGGACAAGGCGAAAAGAGGAGAGAAGAGAGACGTTCTGGCAGGGATGAGATGCCTAAGGCAGGTATATGTAAGCAGGTAAACAGGGGACCAGAGTTTAGGATAATTATATGCAGCAGGTGGATCTGATTAACTGCAAGGCATTGGCAGGAAGGCTGATTGGATAGTGGCAGAGAGGTGAAGGCTGATCAGAAAAGTTAAAAGCTTTTTATACACAAAAACCCAATAAAAATTAAACAAAAAGAATAAAAATGCGTCATGTAAACAAGACAATCAATATATGATGATCGGATTAAGCTCAATCGGAATGAAATTGTATTCCGAATGAGAGGGGTGGATTATGCCAATTTATAATCTGATCAATGTACAAATAAACACAATTAGGCTCAAGTTATTTCGAATGTGGCAAACTGACCCAAGTGTGCATATGTGCCCGACGCAAACGTGACGTATTTCCTCGTTGGTGAGTGGCAGAAATATGTCGGGAAGCAAAACTGTCGTGGCTCCCGATAAACCTTTATGCTCGAAAAATAAAAGAGCTCAAAATTGCTTAACAGTAATGTTTCAACCATAATTAGAACCTGGTGAAAGTCCAGCCTGGGTGCTCAGAAGACGAACAAACTGGGTGCTCAGAAGACGTATTATAATGCTTTGTTTACTAATTTTTGTTGTTTAGCAAAGACAGAAGTACTTCTTCTGTGTTGTTTTTAGGGGAATTTCATAACCGCGGATGTCCAAATATTTAATCCAAATGCATTTTAATCCTATTGTGAAATTTTGTGCCCGTAAATATAGCTAATGACTGCATTTACTGTAGAAGTGGTATTATCAAATAGATCCTTTGTCATGTATACCCATGAGCATTACAAGTGGAAAAAGCTGTAAAAGAGTCCAATGTAGCTTTCTGTCAGGAAAATGCAACAATGTGTCAATACAACCTTCAAAAGATTTTTATAAATCGATGAACAAGGCATTTAAGAAACTACTGATTGATAGTGTCATTTGACATAAGTGAGATTTAACCAGCCTTAAAGGGACAGTGTGTAACTAATGTTGGCTTGTAATTAGGAAACATCAAGTATTGCTTTTATAAATACATATTCTGGAAAAGTCTGATAACATCACATCAAAAACGATACCTTTCTCATACCATAGAGTTAGTAGTTTATAAATACATAAGTGTCTGTGCGCCCATTGGGAGGCATCATGTTGCATTGCTATTTCTGATTTCAGTGGCCAAAATGGCACTTTTTCTATTTGTCTCCTATATGAAAACATGCTGTCAGTGGAGGAGTAAAAAACAAGCAACGACGACTGTAGATCCTTCCATATGCTATTTTCTGTTGAAATTGAGGACTATTCATACAGTTTATCCAGCAAGAGGGAAGATAAAGTAATCAAGAAAAGAAAACATAGTAACAACTGGGAAAAAACGAGAGTGTATATCTGCTAGGTGGAGGCAATTCATGAAGGAGCGGGATTCAAAATGGATGTGGAGGTTGCAGGTTTCCTGCTCGACAAGTTGATTCAATATAAGAGTGAAGTTTATTTTGGCTTTATGTTAGAAACAGGGCATCGTAGAGCAGCAACTGCTCTGTCCTCCTGGCAGAGACGGCTCGTTTGTTCGTCTCCATCTCCCTCTCAGGGAGTATGTGTGTACGCGGAGGGGCGGCGGGATATCAGCTGGCCCGCTCACTGTCTGTCGTGAAACAGCAGAAGCCGGGCTCTTTACTGGTGTTTACAGTCACTTATATTGGACCCCATATTAGACCACTGCACGTTCAGAAACGAGTGACTCCCAGAATTTACAAGCGATTTAAGAAAAAAAATAGCGGACTTGGCAACAGTGCTAAAAAACATTTCACATGATGACTATATATTAGCAGTAGCTTGGTACCAAATACATGGAGGACGTGTTTACATTGTCACATTTATGACACGCCACGGCTTCTGTAGCAGTTATCATGCGCTTAATGGCGAGGTCGTTTATAATCCATTTAGCGCACCACTAGCCAGTGTGAAAATCTTAAATACTGAGGCTTTAAAATGCCCATTTACAACTCTTTTTTTCTAGTCAGCTTTTACCCAATAACCAAGAAGAGAAAGAGATATGGATTTTGTCTTGTTTTATTGGGACAGTTTCAGCAAATGTATTTTTCATGTCTCATTTATGTGTATGTTCGCAGTTTGTAGCACTGACCAAAAGACCTTCAAAAAGGCCGAGGGTGTGTTGCTGAAGAGCAGCGTAAAATATTAAAAGAAAGCCTGTGGTCAATGGACGAGACGGAGGGTAACGCCTGGACAAGTCAAGACCTCTTTACAGAGCAACACAGAGACACAATTAGTAGAAAGGCCTCTGCTGATTTTCACATCCAGCTCCTTCTTGCCGCAAGTGCTAATAAATACATTATCTTTCAGACTGAGACCAAACGTATTTTGGAAAACATAGTTCACACTTGCATAAATAATAACACAACTGTACGTTACATCTCCCTGCAGAAGCCTACTAAGAACAATCACCATACTTACACAGGTTCCATCACATTCCACATTAAATCTTCAAAATGCTTTCAAGTGCAGCAAACAGTCCCAAGTTATTTTACAGTACCTCCCTCACAATCGCCTTTGTTGTTGGTGTTTTTGTGCTCCCCGGATGTAAGTGTTTGTGTGTCAGGGCAAGCATTGTGCTCTAGCAGGCAGCCAGCTGTCAACAGGGTGGAGTTAAAAGGCCTGAGGGATTTGAACACTCCCGTCCTGCCAAGCTCACTGTCTGCCAGGACAATGGGATGTTTCCCTCTCCTCCACATCCCTCCCTAATGTTCTCTCTCTACCATTGCTAAAAATCTCAGCAGACAGGAGAGCTCCTCCTACCGATCAACCACACCTGTCAGCGCGTCCATTCTCTCTCTTTATCTCTCCCTTCCTCCCTTGGTCATTATCTCACCTGCTCTATTCTCTCCATCAGGGAGAATCCACCCACCTACCCTCCTGCAGAGCAATCCCACTGCCATCAATCAGCCCCTATTCTCCTCTGAGGGGAAGATAGGTATCAGCGCCCTCCTTCCTTCCCCTCTTCACACTGTCTACTCTATCCAGTCCTTACGCATTTCCTCCACCTCTATCTCCCCTCTTGTGACATATTCACTTTCTTCCTCTCTCCCTTTGTCTTCCTCTCACCCTTTAATCTCCATTTTCTTCTGCCTTTTGACTTTACAGTCAAGCAAATAGTATATGCACTGAATTTTAAGACTCTAATTAGAATGCATTCTGCAAGTAAACAAGAGCTCAGTGTTTGTAAAAGTAGATGGGCTATACACGCACAGTCTAAACTGCTTTTGGTTTTTGTGGCTGTCAAAAACCACCAAAAGTCTTTTTCAAACTGTGTTTGTACTTGGAGCAAAAAGCAGCCTTGAAGACTTGGAATTTGCCTGAGGAAAAACAGCTGTTGACAAGCCATAAACAATATACTTAATTACAAGTCTACAGAGTAAGCTGCGTTAGAAGTTTTTTTAAAGTGGGCATTGAGGTCCACTTACTCAGATAGTCCTAATATGCTGCCCAGAACTGTCAGACAAACATGAAAAAAAAATAATAAACTTACTGTGAGTTTGTGTCTACTTTACTTTAAAATTCTGTAAATGCTCCATTAGAGTCTAAACTCTGCGAGGATGAATAGATAAATGGATCGATGGATGGATTTTTCACATACACTACAAAGATGTCTTGGCTTTGCAAGCTTATGATTTAAATCATTTCACTTTATGTAGTTTCAGTTCACAAAAAAAAAAAAAGCTTCTCCTGGTGCTCAGATCCAGTTACTGCTATATACTGCTATATATAGCCCATTCAGTCTGATCCTATATAGTCAAAGGCTACGTTCACACTGCAGGTCTTGATGCCCAATTTTGATATTTTTTTGCTGTTTAGATTTATTTATTGTTTGCGTGGTCGTTCATGCTACTAGTTAAATGCGACCGCCATAAGCGTTCTGTATGAATGATTCAAGACCCCAAAGCCACCCACATTCTCAGAAAAAGGTGTCACACAACAAAGCACTGTTTACAGACGGAACGATGGGTGTAATTATTAATAAAAGTGTTCAATAAAGTTTCTTTCAAACAAACAAAAACAAATGTAATAGCTGATACCGCTGTATCTGTGTTAGCTCAAATTTTGAAATACTTTATATAACTGATGAACACAAAATGGTAATTATATCCAAAACTTGTGCAAGGTACATTTGAACCATGATCCCGTTTCTTGGATTTAAGCACTTTCACACTTTATTTTCTACAGCTACGAATCAATATTTAACTTGACTAAATTTAGTTTGGTGACATAGCACCGAATTTGCAGCAGATGTCATGTCATGGTACTTTACAAACAGCTCTGATTTAAATGCAGCTTTACAGGATCCAATTTAGTCAAAATTCAATTCAGTTACTTTCAGTTCACTTCATATCAATACATTCCAGTCACCTAGCTACATTCAGTTCCTATGCCATACAATACTAGCCTCGTGAGACCATCCTGATCTCGCGAGCTTTCAAGGTTTCACTCGCAGATCAGTCTGGCTACTTTCTGTTAAAGAAAATTTGGAGCCGTTCACCAAACGACCGTCCAATCAGCGTTGGCTTTGAGGCGGGTTGAGGTGTGACGGAACGAGAAGCGTGACAGTTCAGTCTAAAGAACATGGCGGCTTCAGCCGATGAAACTAGCATTAGCGTGGCTATCGAGCAAGTTTTATTACAGAGTATTTCTTCACTGAAAGAAGAGCAAAACACTGCTCTGGAGGCTTTTCGCAGAGGAAAAGATGTTTTTGCTCTTCTCCCGACTGGTTTTGCAATTGGCTCCTCTTGTCGTGTTAGTATGTCATATGCTTCGTTGATCTGATTGGTTTATTTGGCCCGTCTATCACCAACATAGGCCAATCAGCTAACCAGTATTTTCGCCCTTTCCCAAAATTACTTCAACAGAAGGTTTACAGATGGATACGCCGAGCAAATCCATCTGGCGGAGTCAGGTTAATACAATACTGCTTAAGCCAAATTAAAATGCAGCACAATCCAAGTCAGTAGATCATATAATACAAGTAGGCAAAACGTTTGACGTCTAAGGAAGCTCAACTAGTTGTATCACTGGTTTTTAATGCAATTTTAAAACTCATTATAACGTTATACCACTTTCATTTTACTGCAAACACTAGAAAGACGATAAACCATGACCGTTAACCATGTTGGTGCTCCTAAAGTTTGGCGCTACGCTAAAAGATTATTTACCTAAGTGTCAAATAATCTCAATATTTGACTGGCCCGTTTCATATTGGAAATACATAGACTGGTGTAATATGAACTGGATAAATACACTGAAAGGAGATTCTTTCAAACAAAGTGTGAGATTTATAAAACACTTTATATTTTGCAAAACCTTTATGCTATGTGTAAATTATATTTATATTGTATGACACTTATTTCATAAACTCAATGTCATGCATTACCTCACCCCCTGAGCTGGATGCACCGCTTACCCGCCTAGTGACTTACATTTTTCTTGCAAACAGTGCAGTTTACAGATTATTGGAAACTAAAAGCATCTCCATAGTGTCGCTGGTTTGTCTTGCCATGAAAGACAAATACACTCTTCCACCCCGGAGAGCTCTCAGACGTGGCCCCCGTCTATCTCGGTGACAGCTAAATGGCTTTTTAATTAAAGGAGAATTAGTCCGGTTAAACTGTAATTTAATGCAAATATGAAGTCGTAATGACAGTCACTGAATCATCGATGAAGACAAGGCAGCTGAACAAAAGCCATGTAATTCATCCAGCGACTCTCTAATGTTCAGCTTCACACCAGATAAGTCCGAAAGACGAGGCTGGATTTATAGCCCCGGCAAATTCTGGAGAAATCCGCCAGCTCCTCAGACAAAGTAATAAACCTCCCCAGATTGTCAGACACACCAAAAGTATTGAAATATTTAATATGGGTTTACACTGAAATAATTAAAGCTGAATCTGTCAGAAAATACAACATGACATTTTCTATCTCTGTAATAAGACTGACAATGGCTTTAGACGGTTGTAATTCTACTTTGTAAATCTTGTGGGATGATTTCTCTCCTCATTTACCTTGCTGTAAACCTATCAAAGATTATCTAAAGGTGTTTATCTTACTGATATGTACATGCAGAAGGGAAACCTGTACAATGTCATGCCTTCTTTTTATGGGGTGGACTTACGCGTGCAGGCCATCGTTGGGGGATCTTTCTCAGCTCGGTAGAAGCCTTTTTCACAGCGGCAGATGGAAGCTCCTTCTCCATAGCTTAAACTGTGTGGAGGGCACTTTGAACACTTGATGTTTCCTGCATATGCCTTGTAGAACCCTGGACGGCATGCTGGAGGGAACAAAGACAAAACAGGATAAGTTGTGAGCCTTTTGGGTCAACATGTCATGGTTGCTTAGTAAAAAGATCAAGTACAAACATGGAGTATCTGGTGAAAGTATTTACACCAAGTGAAATTGTTTGCATTTTGCCATGGTATCAATATGTTTTCATAGTATTATGAGATTTACTCTGTATTCACTTTATCTACTCTGGTATCTTTAAATAAAAGCCAGTGCAACCAATTGCTTTCAGAAGCTACCTAAACAGGAAGTAGATTCCTCCTGCATTTAATTAGATCTTGGTATAAATATGGGTTTTATTTAATCCCAAGCTTCTCTGCAGAGAGATACATGTGAGGAAAAGCCTTGGTCAAAGTAATTTGGTGATTTCAATGAAAAAATACTGATAGAAACGTTACATTTAAAACCATAAAAAAAAAAAACAAGCCGTAGTGGATTTGTTGTACATAACCGTCTAATAAATCCTCTACAACAACAGTGCAGGCACTCTCAAAAATGGAATTGCATGTAACATTTTTATCTATCATGAGTGTATTTTGAACTATCTATCTAGATCTATTCACTGACACGGTTTGCCTCAGTACCTCTGACACCACAGTAGGCTACCCTCCTCTTTCAGAGCCACTATTACTTTATACCGTCACTCTGAAAAGTGACGGCTAACTTTAGACCTTAAGCTGACCCGCAGTGGTCAGCAGAGCACATCAAGCTTCCAAGCTAGAAATCCACAAGCTCCCACCTTTTATTAAATAACAACATTGTAAATAGTAAATAAAATATTACCAAGAAGCAAGAAACACTGAACTTTTAACTTCCCTAAACAAGTCAAAAATATGTGTGTGAGAAGTGTGCAGTAAAATGAAACTTGCACAGCTTTATTGAGTTGGAGAGATTTAAAAATGGCATGTGTATATGGATTAGGACTGACAGCCATTGACCAACCTCATACCAATAGACTACTTCTATTAAAAGACAAACAAACATGATGCTCTTTGTTTTGCTTAAAATATATCGTGCTACGAAACGGCGGCTTGGGGAAATCACAGCTAAACGGTTATGCAAAAAACAAACAAGAAAACAAAACAAACAAATAATAATAATTCCTTAAAACAACAGTGTGCAACAAATTATATGTTGTATTTCAGTAAATCCCATTGCTAGGACGTATGGTAGAGTCTAACTCATTATTTATTGTGGCAGTATGACATGTTTACATTCAATTCAGTTTAATTGTATTTATATAGCACCAATTCACAACACATGTAATCTCAAGGTACTTTACAAAGTCAATGTAATCAAATCATTTAGACAGATTGGTTAAAAAGTTTGCCAAGGAATCCCAACAGATTGCATTGAGTCTGTGTCGGTTTTACTTTACTGTGTCAGTGTATTTTTGAATTTGTGTTATTATGTGTATATATATTTTTAGGGGTGCCAACCAGGTATTCCTCCTGACAAGTAGAACTTTTTCACTTTTTTTTTTACTTGAACACTTGAAGAATTTTAGTTTTAAATTTTACTTTAAGCAATATGCATAACCCGTTTCTCCATTTTCCACATTTCATAAGAATACAACCAACACAATTTGTGTTAATTTTATATGATAGGCTAACAGAAACTCAAGCATTAACATAAACATGAATGCATATCATAAGACCATGGTATGCGTTTGTATTTAGTATCCAAGAGACAATCGTTTGTATAAAAACTAAAAAACTACCTTTTTCTGTAATTACAGTCACAACTCTTTTTTTTTTTGTTTTTTTGTTTTTATCACCACTTCAATTCTATAGAGTGCAATTATTGCCAGTTGTTCAGTTTAATAACCCACAGTCAGAGAGTCCCTGCAGACTCAGAAACATTCCTAAAGCACCATGCTGCCACTGCCATATCTCATATCTCACTGTAGGTATGGTGTGTTCAGGATAGTGTGCAATGTTAGTTTGTTGCTTCACGTACTTTTCATTTTGCATGCCAAAAAGGTCAAGGTTGGTTCTTCTGACCCTAACACCTTCCATATTATTGCTGTGTTCCCCAAGTAGGTATATATGCAACAAGAGAAGGCGTGACCTCGGTAAAGTGAAACATGTGATTGGATGATTGTGTCACCATGGGCGTTTGCACTGACCAAATACAGAAATTTTTTAGTTTTGCTTTTCCAATATCACTTTCATTACTGTGATTTGTTTTAATAATGATTTGATCATATGTATCAGCCTTACATACTGTTATGGTGTTATAGGCGGACTGTTGTGGGCCACTTCCAATGCACCCTGGATCGACATATCATGTGGGCAGAAAGTCTGTCAGCAAAATTACCCCTGTGAAAGATCTCCCTCCCCCCCCCCCCACTTACATCAAATGACACTTTTCTATTTAAAATACAAAATCCACTACCAGTCTACACATCTAAATTAAAAGTATGCCTACAATTTTCAAAACTATATGTACTGCTTAAAGTAAGTAAAAAGATAAAAAGAACCCTAAAGTGAAACAGGGCCTATTCAAGAAACCAGTCAGCAGATTTACACTTCCTGGTTCCTGTATGCCTTGTAGTCAATGTTAAATAGCTACTTTATGGCTTTTTTTTTTTTGTAAACAACGGGTTTCTATTGGCCACTATTGCAAGAAATTCAGATTTGTGGAGTGCATATCTAAAAGCAGTCCTGTCAACAGACTCTTTCACCTGAGCTGCCAATCTTTGCAGCTACTCCAAAGTTACTACGCCTCTGTTGGCTACTTGTCTGCCTAATGCTTTTTGCCAAGTATATTTCATTTTAGGGGTGCATCCATGTTTTGATTAATATGCAGTTGTATCGTACTCTGTTTTAGTTTGATGGTGTGATGATGAGGGTGGTTGTTGCTTGATGTTCCCTGTAACTGATCTATAAAGGCTGTTGCAGAGCAACTGTGGATATATAGCACTATCATTTAAATGCAAATTTGCATGACTGCTAAGGATAGGTGTTTGCACTGGATTTTATTCAGGGGTATCGTTGTAAACCAGGCCTGATACAAATTCTCTCCACCCTTTCCAGGTTAATTTGGTTAAACAATTGTTCAAAGCCATAATTTTTATTTACAACTCATAATAATGCACCACTCTGTGTTGATCTTTCACATGAAGTCCCAGTAAAATATATTGAAGCTTAAGCTTATAAAGTGACATGAGAAAAAGCTCACAGTGTGTGAATACCTTTGCAAAGTGCCATATATCAGATTATTGTAAAAGTTACCAGTACGATCTGAAACACTTGATGCCATTTCATTAACTGTCTTATAAAAAATTAATTATTATGCTGCTTCAGCAGTGCTGTTCTATCAAAACCGATATACATATCAGATCAGCACTGTTACAGTGTTATCAGTCTTGGTGTGCTTCAAAGTAGCATCACATGGTATTACCACACATGTTGATCAACTCAACATAATCCATCCATCCATCCATCTTTTGTCTCTATGCCTTAATAGGTTTTCTCCAAAAACACAGAAGTATCTCCTTTCTGTTAACTGCTGAAGACATTTAGCTATAACTGACAACGAGACAAAAAACTTGTGCAGGATTAATTCTTCATCAGTGTTAATGTAAGATCACAGGCTTACAGCCATTTGTCCTTGAATATAACAACATTGGCATAGAGGAGAAATACTTAGGAAAAATGCTATATCAAGAAAAACAATGACTAGAAAATATGAGGTGGCTCACACAAATAAAAAAACATTCTAACATACAATGAAGGATACTTCTGAACTCCTAAATAAACTCCTGAATAAAAATATTTTTCCAACTTAAAACCTTGAGCTTGTTCTCTTAACATCTGACACACACCTATTCTGCTATTCATTCTGGTGTATATAAAGACATTTAATTGTGGAAATTAAGCACATTTTGAGGAACATCAAGCCTTGTCAAGGCTTTGAAGTACCTGTGCAGGTGTATTGGTTTAAGGGGTGTAGAATTCACAATGTTTTACTGCATAAGGATGCAGTCCTTTACTTTTTCTGACGTTTTTCTGCTGACACTACAATCCATTTTCTCTCATATTTAGTGATCAGGAGCATGTAAACATGGAAGTTCAATTCTCTGAGAATGCCCCCAAGAGATTAAATAGTTATTTGCTAAATCAGAACATGGGTCAAGCTGCTGTCAGTTGGCGCCTCTCCAAGCATTCTGGATGCTGAGGTGAGTGAATTTTCATTAGTGTAAACAGGCTGCATGGGGAGCAGGAGACAATACTGTTCCTAGAGGGCTGTAGTTTCCCATGTCCGACATATGGCAACATGAGATTCACTAATATTATCGGGTCATTGTTTTGACATTTGGGCAGGAACTTGGTTCCACTCCGTAGCAGTGTTATAAGTGGGATATTTCTGAATGCTTATGTTAGGATACTTTTTGACATGTGGCAGCCTGACTTACCTGACAAACAAATACAGTATCTGATTCCGAAGCCAGCGTACTTTCCCTTAACAGTGAAATGCAAAGCAGATCAACGATAGTATATTTTGGGATTAAGAGATACTTGACTAGACAAATGCTTGTAAAGCAATACATTTTTGTTCCAAAATAGGGACAATTGTTTTCATTGTTTTGTAGCTGTAATTGTTTTTGTACGTGCAACATAATAACTTATTGATACCAGACTTACTAGATAAATGTCTTTCTCCTTCATAGAAAGGATTCCTGGATCAATGTGTGCTCCTGTGTCTGCTCTGTCTTCTGTAACCCCCAGTTGGTCGAGGCAGATGACCGCTCGTACTGAGCCTGGTTCTGCTGGAGGATTTTCCTCCCTGTTTAAGGGGAGTTTTCCTCTCCACTGTTGCTTCATGCATGCTTGGTAAGGGGGATTGCTGCAAAGCCATCAATAAAGCAGACCACTGTCCCTGTGGCTCTACGCGCTTTCAGGAGGAGTGAATGCTGCTTGTCAGGACTTGATGCAACCTGCTGGGTTTCCTTAGATAGGAAACCTTTTTGTATGATTTGATTGAATTTGACTGTAAAGTGCCATGATATTACACATATTTTGAATTGGCGCTATATAAATAACATTGAATTAAACTGAATTACTCAATCAGAATAAGAACAAGCTTTACTGGCCAATATTTTGTGGACAAGCAAGGAATTTGACTTTGGTTTCCAGCTCTCAGAGCATACACACATTAAGAACAGATACATAAAATAGGAGGAATTAAAATAATGATAAATGTACTGCCATTTTTTATTTGTAAAAGAGATTAAAAATTAAGATTGTGACAATGCAAATAGGCTTATTTTGTTTCACAGTGTTATAGCTGATACTTAGGCTGTAAGGTACTCCTTGTGTCCATCAGAGTGACAGCCTGGGGGATGAAACTGTCTCTTTGGCAGCTGGTTAAAGCTTAGTAAACATTTTACCTAAAGAAACAAGCTTGAAATGTGGACTGTTTTCTGCTTAATTGCACTGCTTTATAACTGTTTTAAAACAATTACCGTCTAGCGACTTTAAACTTTAATTTACATTTAAAATTGGTGGATGTATTTTGGGAATTTTAGACTTTGCTGAAATTGTGGTTGATGCATTATTTGTGACTTAGTTTTTTTCTTTGAAAGTTAAAGTTTAATTTAACAACAAGTGGGTATTTCTCTTTGTAAAGCTTTGAAAAATACATTAAAAATCTTAGAAAATAGATCCACTGAAATATCTTCACCACAGGCTTGAAACAAGATACTTTATTGTCCATCAAATGTACACAGAATTGACTCGACAGGAAGTGACAGGAGCATTAGCTTTCACAATTCTCCTCTTCACATCCCCATCACTGGTTTTTACTGACGAGAATAACTGAATTTGGTAACACAAACTTCGCTGTTTGAAGGGAATCACCTTGAAGCAACGACAACGAGTCTCTCCATTGCTAGCTGTGATAAATGGAGCAGTGGGGAGAACAAGGAAGTGCTTGAAACCGAGGCTTGAACGGATCAAACCGAAGCAATTAGGGTACGGACAGAAAAGGAAGAGACACACATACAGGGAGCAGGAGAAAAAAAGTAAGCTGCAGATGCTAGTTATAGGTCTTTCTTACATTGTTGGTGTAAATGATTGCTTGCCAAACTAAAGTTATCCTTACTGGCCTTCCCATCATCAGCTGAATGTGGGCATACATGCATGGTGTGTAGCACACAAACACACCCACAGCCAATCTGTATTAGTATGATAAGTGACATCCCCCATAGCGTATCAAGGCTGCCTCTGTCATTAACCTCTGATACCAACATGTCCTTGAGTCAAAAACCGTCAGTCAACTCCCACACCCCAGCAGCCCCTGTTTTAGACTCTGTCAACCTAATGATGCCTCTGCCCGACCTTCGCTGAACTGAGGGGTTGCTCCTTTTTCGAACCACTGTGTCCTGCTGCAATCTGTCTAGATGAGCTTTGTTGCAAGGCCACAGCCATGCCGTGGAGAGGGTGAACATGCGTCATCTGATCCGGAACACAAACTGGCATTCACACAGAGACACACATGCCTATTTACCCAACCACCAAAACACACCAGCACCTATAGAAGGAGCCCTGGGAACAAACAGCAAACAGAAGTCGTGTAGACAGTTTGTTGAATGTGAATGAAGCCTGGAGATTGTGCCTGGAAAAACAAAAGGTTGATTTGATGATCAAATGTTGATTTTGATCCATTTAGGATTTTTCACCCAACATACAGGCAATCACCTGCATTGTTATGTATAATTAGGGGGGGGGGGGCTATTTACCATTAAAAAAAAAAAAAATCTCCAGATGAATATTTTATCTAATGCAATCAAACATGAACAGCTTTCAGTTTTGTAAATCAGTACATATGATAAAGTGAGTTGTGTGCATAAGAAATAGATTAAAGAGCAACATGTAAGGAAAATGTAGAGCAAATTAATGTTTGCTTAAACTTTGACGAAAGTTTTATCAGCTCAAATGTACAAATTTTGCTCAAATGGTCAACTTTTGCCACTGGCTGAAACTTATTTAGCATCCCTTTTTAGAGCACATGCTGTATGCAAAGAGGGTAAATTTGGCAATTATTCTTCACAATTCACTAAATTGCTCATTGTATTTATTGAACTGGAATTCAATAAGAAAAAAAACAATACACTTGTAAAAGAATCTTGAAGATGTCACTAGACACGTTATGTTTATTTTAGCTTTTTGGTTACTTTAAATTATAAAATAATTCTACAAACAAAAATTAAAAAGTAATCTAAAAAATCTAAACATCTGTTCAATAACATAGTTTTCCACAACAGGACAAGACAAATGGACTGGTTTACTATTTGAAAAAAAAACCAAAAAAAAAAAACACAGACAACTGTCCAAGACCATCAGACACGCTGTTATCAAAAAACATGACAGTTCTAAAGGCTTTAAGGCATTGCAGGATAAATCAAAGTATTCATAAACTTGTCAAGGAGTTTCACAGTTTCTGGGATTTGCAGAAGATAGTAGGCACAAGTTGATGATTACTGTTGAACAAAATGTGCAAGATGCAGACCAAAATAGACAGGTGAACATATTTAGATGCTGCATTTTTAAACAAAGACAGTGCTTTGTGGGTGAAGGTTTAACGAGGCCTGAGCACAATAGCAAAAAAAAAAAAAAAAGGGCTACAATAATGACCCTAAATATATACCCAGATAAAATCTGAACTGCAGTGTAGTATTTGATCTCAAAGTAAGGTAAGATCTAAACCAAAAGAACACAACTAAGTAAAAAGCTTAAAGGTAAACTGATTAGAGCTTGTAGCTACGAGGAAAATAAAAACATGATTGCCAAAGGCTCCCCAAAAAAGTAAAATTTACTAAAGAAGATATACATTTATTGCTATTATTGAATATGATTTACTTGTACCTTTGAAAATTTGTGTTAGGGAAAAGACAAACCCGCGAGGCAGCCATTTATGTCTTTAACATTACATATATTAAAGTTATCAATTGTTGACATGTTGAAATAACAGTTGATCAGTTCCTTATATTATAAACGTGGTGTTGTAGTGCTTTCACCTACTTGACACTAAGCAGTAGTAATAGATCAGGTTACACAGGAGTATGCCATACACCTCAGAGGAGAATTAACCAGGGCTGAGCAGAATGAGAAAATTGTATCCTGACCCTCTGGCCTTTGAGTCTTTGATGTAATTCTAGACCTTTAACTCAAGGTTAATGAGATCTGGAAGTCACCCAGAACATCTCCAAGCCCAAGGCTCAGAGCACCAGACAGTGTCCTGAGACACAAAGGTAGCACATTGGTTGAAAAGGTCTCTACTCCTTAATCACTGGACCTGAACAACACCGGAGAAACTGGCAGGCATATCATGTATGAGCAGCAGACCTGTCTGGCTGCCTATGCCTGTCTAACTGTACGTCTCAACAAGCCCTGCAATCCATATCAATATGTGGGTTCTTTGTTTATCCACTTAAATACAACTTACAAACGTCCTCTGAACAAGGAGTAGTGCACATCTCATGACTAATGGAGCATAAAGGACATGTTGGCCAAAGGTGTCTTAAGTAGGAAGAAAGGGCGGGCTAGTGTACTGTACATTCTCAGCAGCAGTGATTCCTAAGCTTGGTGTTGAAACTCCACTGTTGGTCTTACATGAACACCTGCTACAAACTTGACATCCAGAAATGAAAGTGAACAAAACTCCTGACACATAATTAAGCTATAAACGGTCGGACAGATAAAACAACAGTACTTAGAAATACATAAAAGCAATATGTTCACTGCTAATGTTTGTGGAATCACTACACTTGTTTTGAAATGATTTAGTGGGATATTCAACCAACAATCAGCGTCACACTTTTTTCAGTTATTTTGTGGGTCAGTATCTGAAAGGTTTGGGAACCACTGTCATTGTGACGTTCACGGATGCAGTTTGAGACTTTTGTTCCAGATTCTGCTTCTGGTGTACAGAAAAGAAATGAAGTCAACATTAGAAATCAAGTAAAATATTTCTGCTGCACAGGTTCACCTTTCCTTTTTCCATCCTTCCTCCTAAATCTCCCTTTCTCAAGCAGGCAGAACAATTTAACCAACAGTAGAATGATTCCAATACTTAAAAACAGTGAATAAGTACATTTCCTTTGCAAACATTTAAATCAGTACCTGAATAAAGGTAGGAAATAAACGCCTGCATAGATTTTTGAACATCAAACTTTAAGTTTATTGAGTCAGGCAACTTTTCCAATTGCTCAATCTTAGTGTATTTTCATGTTCAAACAAGAAATCTTTGGGTTACTTCCTTCAGTAACAGCATCAACACTGAGGAGTGTTTTGGTTTAAGCAACCTGGTAGCCCTTATGAATTTCCATTGATCATAAAATTGTGGACTTTTTCCAGCTGGTCAATCAGCTGTCGGAGCCGATTGACCAGATGCAAACGAGGCAATTTAGGGTCAACAGCTGACTTTTTGAGGACGTTTCTAAAAATATGCTCTGAAGACTATTGCGCAAAAAAAAAAAAACGAAAAAAGAACAAGAGTGTAAATGGCTTATATAATCAATCAAATAAGACATCTGCTGGTTAGTACAGTTATTATTATAATATTACACTTATTAATATGATAAGCATAGACAGTATGCAGTTGGAGTCTTTTTTAGTATGTAGCAGATGATGGTGGGTTTCTCTCCAGGTAGTCAAAGCGAAGAAGAACAATTCCAAGAGGAGCACAATTCTGCAGCATTTACTTGCAGATCCACATCAACAAATGTTGCAGAATAGTTCAGCTCTTGAAATCAAAGGCAGTGTGGTGAGGAGGCGATGCAGCGGATGAGAGATCGTTGCAGAGATGGTGGCGTTACAAGCGAGATGCAGCCTGAAACTTAAAGTAAGCATGTGAGAGAAAAATAAAATGGAAGAAATGCTCTATTTTTAGTTTCATTCCAACAAAAATATTACAATCCTTAGTGCTTGGTTTTGAAAACTCTAAAGCAGACCAAGTAAAGGCTTTATTGCTTTTTGGCTTTGCTGACACAGTGTGTGTTTTCCCCAGATATACTCCATCTGTGATATAGTGAAACAGTAACCCCCTGTCTTTCTCTTTACCAATTACAATTCCATTCTCTTTGCCCATGTGACAGGCATTCATGTCCACATCCAAACAAAACAAGACCAACTGCCAGGAGCAGGGACAGCCACGGACATAAATAAATATAACACGGAGCATCTGTGCTTTCAGATTCATTTGCATTGCTTCTGGTTGTAATGCATTATGCACCACCTACTGACACTAGAGATGATGAAAAGTAACACATCCTTTTAGGCTTTGCTTGAAAAAAAGACGCAGTACTGCAACTCTCAGACCCAAGTTTAATAGTTTCACATGTAATTAGAAAAAGAAAAAAAAAACACACTCTGAAACACTTGAAAATGAAAAGCAATCCTCTCGTCTGCCTTCCCGTCCGTTTCTCCAGCTCATCACACTTCCATACTCTCTTCATTAGCTGAATCAAGGAGTCCTATCTCTGATTTGCACTTGAGCATTAGCAGGCCTTTCTAACACACCTCTGCTGGAGCGATGAGTGGTTGGTGATAAGGGAGAAGCAGCCTTCATAGTGTTATAGCTTCAGCAAGTTATTTATATCCACGTCACAACCGCAAACTGTGTGATTCCTTTTCTTCCCTTGTAATATAATTATATAAATCTTATCATTACTGTAGCATTATTAATCAGCATCAGACATCATTGTTACCCGCTGGTCATTTCTTCTCCATGGTCCAACGCTAGGGTTATGTTGTCAGTTTGGCGTATACAAATGTCTACGCACCGTGGCTCAACACAGTGTACCCCTTGTTTTGTGTATTGTCACAATTTAATAGCTATAAAGCTATAAAGCTTGTTTTTTAGAAGCAGGCTGTTGCCGCTCCAACAGATCCCAAACATAAATCTAATCCGGAAAATGCATATAAATACTGATGTTTACTTTAAATGAGTTTTCCACATGAAGTACGGGGATAGTAATGACCATGTTCTTCTTTTCATTGGCAGAAACCTGAGAGTCATGTGACCCGGTTGTAAGCCGACGTAAATTAATAGGCCAAATAAAACGTGGGAGTGAAACGGATCAAGGAGCCAAATTGTTACAATACCACGTTTCCCCCTGCGGACCGATGAGCTATTATACGTTTCTCTGCGAGACTGGGTTACCCATTCCACAAAAGCTTTCCTCATATGCACATGATCAGCACATGAGGGCCTGTATTGTTCTTCTTCTTCTGTATGGTTCTGGTACCACCTGCTATATTGATTTTATTTTGTTTAATGCCACTGATTTTGTAGCATGAAGTTTCATAAAGTTTACTAAAACAATGGAAATTCTTTAGTAAAGGTTAGATAACGATGATAATGCAAATGCCTATTTTTGTTAGAATAAGAACAATATTGTTATCAATAATAAATACTAGTATTCATTGACAGTTACTGATTGCATATTTTCAAATTGTCTGTCAATATATTACACGTTCCCACTCCCTGCTTAATTATTAAATTAACTTTGTACTTGCTGTTTTCACACATTTACTGTAAACAGGTGATTCCTCCTATTGTTTTATCTTAAAAACAGATGTAAATTCCTGAATAAATTCTCACGCTTATCAAATTCAAAGTATTTAACTGACTAAATATTTTTATTGTTTGTATTGACCCAGGAATGGGTTTTTGGAATATGTGGCTCGTGAACTTATTACAGATTTACCGATGCAGTGGTGTGATACGGCCTTTGTCCACCTAAGTCGGTAACCGTATTCACTTCTGATTTAGCAAAACGTTTATGTACAGAGTCTGATTTGTAGCTTGAACTTTCAGATAAAAGAGAAAGGAAGTGTCCATAAAAGATAAAAAGCAAATTTACAACCCAACATTGAACTGAAGATGAAAACACAAAGAAGAGAAGCGAGTAGGAGCCAGATTCCATCTAACACAGCGCTGGATGGGGGAATTCAAGGGTGAACGTTTCTTACTCCATATCAGTGACATTATCAGAGACACGGATCTTTTTATGAACTTTACAGAGGCCAGCCTCACTGATCCCTTTATAGCAGTGTTTATAGCAGCACAGACAGCACACTGGGCAGAATGAACTAACAGAGTAGTAAACCTCTCAAAAGCCATCAGTTAACTCAAATTGAGAGGCCGCGTTCTCTCTAAATCTTACGTTAGAGACAAAATGCAGCCTATAACTAGCTTAAGGGCGGACAGTAAAGATTTGTTTATGTAGTCTGAGCTGCACTGCTGAGACAATGCTCTGACAGGCTCCAAGATATTGCTGGCTATCTGCTAGGATATCTCTAACATTTGAAAACAGCAGTAAATCTTAGGCGGGGCTTATTGTTGTCTACGAGTATTTACCAGAGACAAATGCTGTTAGCGACAAGTAGGGCAGTAAGTATCATAATTCTTTTTTTTTTACTGCAGTGAGGACCTGAAGAAAGAAATCTTACTACATGTGGAGCATGTGCAAAACAAAAGGTTAAAGCTACATATTTCTCTTAGTTTGGTTTGGAAAAAAGTTCATAACGGTTCACGGATGAAAACAAAACAAAACATCAAATTAGTGGATTTCTATAGCTGAGCATTAAACTCTTAGTGTTTCCCTTTTAAAAAAAAAACATACCCAAGAAATGAGTATAAAAAGTGGAAATTTATAGTCTTTTTCAAAGCTTTATTTTGTTGTTGTTCGTGTTTTAGTTAGAAAGCGGTTTGACCTTGTTTTAGACTTGTCAGATTATCTTTAACTATGACAGATACATGAACATCTAACATATGCCAAATAAACGAGGGATAATTTGCTATAGTGAAAACTGTTACTACAGCAGTCACAGGATTTCTGATCCACTTTATTACATGTATAAAATCATGTAAAATTTGTCATGCAGCATTTGTGACACTTTTTTTTTTTTAATTTTGACAGCATAGACAGATTCTTGTATAATTATCCACAGTCCTTGAACTTTTTCAAAATCTTCTCATGTTCCAACCACACACAACATTCTTCTTCCCATCAACTCTAAGCAACTTCTCTGTCCAAGCCAACGAGGATCCTCCCCAAAGCATGATGCTGCCAACACTGTTTCACGTAGGAATAATGTGCTCGTTGTGATGTGCAGTGTTAGCCTCACATGTAGGTCACAAAGTTTACTTTAAGTTTAGATCAGAACACCTTCTACTAACAATCACAACCCCCCTGCAGTATCTTCATGACCCCTGTGTTGAGAATCTCTGCTCTACATGATTTGTAGCAATGTTGTTGTTTTTTTCAACAGTGGCTTTATTCTTTACGCTCTTCTACAAAGGGCAGATTTGATGAGTGCACAGAGAATAATTGTGAAACCCTGTAGCTTCTCCAGAGATACCAAGGTGGTCTTGGCTGCTTCACTGTCAGTACAGGTGGGCGGCTCATATTTTGGTAGGTTTGCTGTTGCCTGACACTCTTTCCATTTTTGAATAATAGATTGAGCATCGCTCATTTAGAAAGCTTGGGATTTGTTTTCTAACCTAACCTTGCTTTTATCCTCTCTGACAACTTTATTCCTGACCGGGTGTTTTACTTGCTCTTGTAGAGGAGCGTTGAAACTTATTTCATGAAAAAAGGCTACTAGTCTATCCAAGCTACTTTGGTACAAGCCATTTCTTGTGAGATTTAATGTCTGACATTTTATGTGTTCGTCATATCTAAAATTATGAGCAAAATATCAGCGTTTTATCTGACCGTTATCCTCTGGCTCATCTGCTTGCTGCTGTGTTTTAGCGTCTCTGCACAGATTAAGAAGAGGGCGGTTTTATCGGCTGAATGTGATGGTGTGAGCATGCTTGTGTGTCTTTCAATGAGAGGGGAAGCTGTTTCTCATTTTCGCAACTCCCGCTGAAGCTAGACCTCTGTGGAATCTGTAACTTGCAGTGGTATAATGAAAGACACAAAGACAACTGTTTTGCTGAATCATTTTTTGCAAACTTTTGATTGATTTGACCCCAAACTCTTCATGGTGCTGCTTGTTTACCAATGTTCTGTAACTTTAGTCAGTCTTTACAGAATAGTTGCATTCATACTGAGAGTAAATTACACATAAACTGACTAATTACTAATTTTGACTTCTGAAGGCAATTGATGAATGTGGTTTAATTTAGGGGCATCAAATTTCAGAATTTATTTGTGAAACAGTTAGAAAATGGAGGGAAATTTGTCTTTTTATAAGTCAAGCAAACAAAAGGGAATTCAAAACTATCTACTACCTTTTGGTGTATATCATTTAAGATCCAAAGAAATTACAATAACATGTGTGGTTGTAACATGAAAATATCTAAAATAGCGCGCATCAATATGTATTCAAAAACATAAATTAACTGTTTTTTTTTTTATTTTGAGCTACTAACAAGTCAAATAACCATTTTTTTAAAGGAAACATCATTTTACATTTTATGACATTTGAATTATGAGAGCAAAGACAGAATAAAATCCTGTCTATGCAACCAATTCTCCATCATCTTACTTATTTTATGTTTCTGTGATGTCTCAGTTGTTTGATCCACTGCAGATTTGTGTGATATTGTTTTATTTTTCTATGTGAAACTCAGTTCATTGAAAGGAATGCAATGTAAAGCAATGAAAGCAAAAATTACAGTTGCATTTAATACAAATTAGATTTTTTCCCCCTACTGTAGCAGATTTAAATTTCACCCCCTTTTTAACAGATTGCCTTATAACCTTGTTTATCTAACTATTTTCACAGTTTGATTGTGAAGATCTCACAATGCCTCGTGTCTGTTGAGGCAAAGAGAAAGAGTGTCCACGTTTGAATGTAGTTATTATAAGGTGTTATGAGGCTTAGCGTGACATAACATAAAAATTTTCCTCGCTGTGTGCCTTCCTTCCACATGATTGATGTGGCTGTGGTTTTAACACGCTGTTAAATTGACAGCAAATCGTCTGTAGAAGAGGTCGCATTAGCATAAGCGCCTTCTTGTGGAAAATAAACAACGGCAAATGTCTTTTCAAAAAGTGCGGAAACAAAAGAGGAAGATAACGACACGGCAGTGTTTTAGCAGCATCAGGCACATAATGAAGGTGGAGAGAAATTAAACCGGCTCAGTCAACTTAAATGCCTTGGATGATTGTCGACACTTTGTTGTTGTTGAGAGCTCAGTCTTTCAGTCACGCAGTCCAGCTGAATGAAGTGGATGCATAGGAGAACATTTCTGAGCTGCATCTGCAACATGAGTATACTCACTAGCGTTTTGAAATTAAGTACTAAGAGCAGGCATGGAAAGCTTGTTGTATTTCTTTTGAGGCTTTTGAACATCTATCGAGGCCACTAGAAAAGTTAAGAGGTATAGTGAAAATCACAAAAAGTAAAAAGCGAATATGTTTTAGAGTAGGGGATATTCAAAGTAGAAGAAAAATTCTAAATGATGGTAAATACTTGAATGTAACATAAAACAGCAAATAACTGTATTAAGTAGCATATTTGTAAAGCAACTCTAAGAATGAAAAGACATGAAAAGCATTAAGTTGGAAGCTAGAAAATCAACCTTTTGTACCAGATGATATACAACAGCATAAATAGCAAAACCTTTAAAAATTTAATGGTAAATTGAGACTTGTGGTGTCAAACAGTAAAGAAAAAAATATGAGAGTCGAGGACGAGGTGCACAAAGTGCTTCCAATATTAAATTTGACCCATTTTCAGGAGGCAATCTTTTGTCATAATCGATCATATAATATGCAAGGCAAACCGACTGCAGTAAATAAGTTTTAAATGAACAACAGAAAAATAACAATTGTTGTTCAAGAGACTGTCTCTGCTAGCTTTGAAGGTAAAGGTGCCCGCAATATCCGAGATACTCAGTCTGACTAAAACAATGAATCTCCTGTATGTGCATCAGTGAAGTAGTAAACCTCACAGACACCATAAACTCATGTCCACAAACTGGTTACTGTATCCAAGTATATTCATCGACAGGTGAGTGGAAAGAAACGGTGCTCCAGCAACAACCATTCAAGAATCTTTGGTAGCTTCACCAGGAGTGGACTGAGGCAAGAGTCAGCGGATCGAGATCCTGCACATGGACTCTGAATGTCGCATTCCTAATGTCAAACCATTCCTGAACCAGACACAACGTCAGAAACGCCAAAGGTCCAAAGTCCTCTTTTCAGATGAAAGAAAAATTGGCTATGTTCACACTGCAGGGAAATGCGACACAATCCCATCTTTTTGCGCATATGTGACAAATATCAGTCTTTTTGATGGCAGTGTGGACTGTCCAATTCCGATCTTTTCATGCCCCCCCCTCCCAAAAAAAAGAAAAAAATTCAGATTTTTTCCAAGCGTCCGCTATCTGAATGGTCATGTTGCATTTTATCCGTCTTTCACGTCACTCTCCCGTCTCTCACTACATCCACACAGCAGGAGGATCATTATTGACAGCTAAGCTGCTTTTTTCTTACCTTACTTAGTCTCGCTATGATGTGCTCTTAATATTGTCGGGTCCCATTGCTCATCAGCTTTCTAATAATACCAAGGAAAGATGCTGGCTATTATTCGCGTTTGATTTTCTTTTTGAGGTTTTTAAAAACAAATAAAAACCCTCATTGGACATTTCCAGAAATAATTACATTCACCATTACTTCCTTAAACAAACACGCTGCTGTGTGACGTCTCCTTCTGTTATCCGAGCATGCAGGTCGCTTTGCGGTCTTGAACTGTTCAGATAGCAGTATGATGGCGGTTGCATTTAATAACAATAATAATAATAATATAAATGGCCACCTCAAATACAAAATCCGATCTCAGCAAAAAAAAAAAAAATCGGACCTGAGCATCAAGACCTGCAGTATGAATGTAGCTGTTTTGTCTCTATACTCTTTATCGTCAAGAAGTTGCGACACACCGGACCCAACAATGAGGATGACCTGAAGGCAGCTATCAAAGCAATCTGGGCTTTTGTTACAACTCAGCAGAACCACAGGCTGATCGCCTCTATGCCACACCATATTGATGCAGTAACTCATGTAAAAGAGCCCCAACCAAGTATTGAGTGCATAGAAATGCAACGACTTCTCAAAAATCTGAGATTTCTTTTTTAAATATATTTCATTATTGATCTTATATAATATTCTAATTTATATAGACACTAGATTTGGAGTTTTCAATATCTGTAAGCCATTATAATCAAAATTACAAAAATGAATGCATGTAATACTCCATGACTTCTTGAAATCAGAAGGCCATGGAGGATAATTGGGATCCCCAAGTCTGCTTGCTTGATTCACATTGGCTCCAAAGTTGAGAATGAAAAAAAAAAAATAAACCTTTATCCAAGTGGTAAAATAGGAGTGTCAGTAACTTTACTCTTAAAAAAAAGTTAATGGAAAGTTTATTTTTCATAAATATACACTGGTAGATTTTTAAACGTAAAGATTCAATCTATAAAAAGGGAGATGTCCCAAACACTGTAAAACAATACATTTAGTCATCCCTATTTGAAGCAACAAACAAGAATTATTATCCACTTTTACTCAAAATGTTGCCTTTAGGGGCCCCTTAAAATTCAAATGTTTTCAGGTCCTGGATCGCCTGCACCTCCTTTTTGGTCCAGCGAGAATTTTTGTTTTAAATAAACATTTTTTAACAAAGGACATGAAACACTCAAAGTGCAGTCATTTGGGATGATTGAGAGGGGCTTCATGGGACTAGTGGGGAACATTTCCCAGTAATTAGGGAAGGATGAGCACAATTGGAGCACAGGCTTCTCTTGTTAATGATCTGCAGACAGCACACTCTTTGCACAATGGCTTAAATCCCACACAAATTTCCAAACTGACAAATGCTTTTGTCACATTGTTTCAGATCAGTTACTCCAGCAGTTAGTGCAAATCAAAACTGGTTTCATCAAGTGAGAGGAACAGGAGATTGAATCTTCCCTCTTCCAAAGTTAATGCACGAGTCAATTGACCAAATCGTGTACAGCAACATAGCAAAACTCGGCTGGATTTTAAACAGAATCTGTGTCAACACACTCAAAACAACATGCAACACTACAACATTACGCAGATGTAAACATCCTTCAAAAAGTTTTAATCTTGTCGAACTGTTACATTTTATGACAGGTAAGTTGCATGCAATTTATCTTTGAAAGCCTTTCAGATACTAAAACATAAAAAGATATAAACGTTAAGGCACATGTAGGCGGTGCTTATCTATCCATGATGGGTTTCCACCTTACGGCACAAATGTAAGGGGATTATCTGCACCCGTCCGTGACTTGCCACCATCAGCAGTGAAAAAGGACGAGACACAAAATGTGAGGCCAAACTCGCTGTTAAAAATGCACTCATGCAATCAAACGTGTTGCTGAAGTGTTAATGAGGAGTAAGGGAAAGCTTCTTAAAGGATCTTCTCTGACTGAAAATAGCCTGTTAGAGAAAGGCAAAAATCACAAGTGCCAACGCTTGCATGGAGAAGAGAAAGCAAGAGATGAGAAGAGGATGAGTTGCCGTGCAAGATGCAGGTATGAAGGGATGACATCCAATAATGTTGAAATTAACTGTTGTGTTTTTGACATAGTCCCAAGAGTAGTGGTGGTGAGGTAAAAATATAAAAGGGCACACCATTGACACCATAAGTTAAAACTTACTTTACTAGAAGCATCTTTTTGGTCAAAGCTGATTTGATTTCCTATCAAAATGCATAAAAAAACATCCTGTTTTTTAAAAGCCTTTTTCAGTTGAGTTCAGATTTGAGACTCAGGCATGAGTCATCATCATTGCTGATAAGTAGTCACACATTAAACATATTCTTCTTATAAATGTGTGTTTATCAAGAAAATAATCGGTGCACTACGTACAACAATTGTCAAGCAGACACTGTTGATCAAGTAATGTCATCAATAGAAATTATGCATGGAAAGGCAAATTATGATTTATTAATATTTCATACTTTCAGTTTTAGTTGTTTGGTTCTGAAATATAAGGTCTTTGCTGTTTGATGTCACCCTGTACTTATTAAAATGTAAAACATTAAAACCGATTATTTAAATTAAATTGAAATCTTTTAAGAATGCATTTTTATCTTCAATCTTTTTCCATCCTATTGTATAGAGTTATAGAAAAATCTGGTATTTTCTCAATTTTATTTGCTACAGTTTTTTTATTTAATTTTTTTCTTTTTTTTATATCTGATCATGTGAGTTAAGAACTGAATGGTTGCCTTATTAACTATTGTCTGTGTGCATTTTTCTGTATAGTAATGTTTACCAAATTAAAAACAACAACAAGCAATATCAGCTTCTCTCAGCTGCTTTGTGAGTCAAAATATTACAAATGTGTTTCATGCTCATTTGCTTGCACACAATTAAACAAATTTTGGCTATTTTCCTAGCGCTCCTTTGTCTTGCTTCTCCAACTGCATATGAACCAAATTTTCATTTGACAACGTGACAAATGTTGAGAAAACAGACTGCAGTGACTGCATCGATACTTGCCTGGCACGACTTGGTGTGGTAGGATCTTGGTGACTGTGGATAAGCAAAGTAATATGGCAGCAGGGTTGTAAATTCTATTGTCTACACCACTGGGGATTCACTTTGCTTCATACACACACAGTGATGAAAATGCATGTTATCATAACATTAGATGCTAAAAATATAGAATCTGATCCCATGAGGGCTCAGTTTCCCAAACACTGCATTTTCAAATGATCAGCATTAGGAGTCCCTGATAAACCATATACATGAACTGTCTGTGATTATGTCTGCATCATCTGACCTGCTCTCCTCACTCCACCAGTGTTGCCAACTTTGCAGCTCTGTCTTGCATTTGGCAAATAGTCAGACCCCTATAGAAACAGCTTTTCAAAAAGAGTAACCAATGACAAATCTAGTCAGTTCTTCTAGCATTGTTAGTATTTTTGAAGACTCTCATAAAAGTACATGTCGTTCTTCCTCTTTTTACCAATGAGCAGGTGCTGCTGTGGGCCCCTCCTGCATCCCAAATTAACATTACGCAGCTCTGTCCTCACACACCAGTCATAACAGGAAATATTCAGCCCACAAATTGTGCACGGACATTGCAGCTGCTCCCTGATTCCCCAATGGGCATGGTGGGATGCAGAAGAATAAAACAACATTATTATACTCTCTGTTTTTGGATAATTAGATCTATTATTGTAGATTGCTTTAAAAAAATGTTTTGATGTGGTGCAGTTCTTAGTAGTGGGCGCCTTGGTGTTTGCATGTTCATGCGTGGGTTCTCTCCTCCCAGAATCCCACAATATGCATGTTAGGTTAATTGGTCTCTCTAGATAGCCCTTAGGAGTGAGGTTTTGCTTGTATGGTTGGTTGTCCTTTGTGTCTCTGTGTAGCCCTGTGATGGACTGGCAAGCTGCCCAGGGTGCAACCCGCCTTTCGTCCAATGATTGCTGAAAGTAGGCACGAGCTGCCCCAGAACCCTGCACGGATAAGCAGGTAGAGACAATGAATGGATGGATAAACGGAAGGACGGTTTATGTGGCTTGTGCTTTTAGTAAATCATGATGATAAAAGTAGACTTAAGTAAACTAAACTAAAAGAATAAAAATCAATAAAAAAACATTTCAAAATTGCTACAAAATTATTGAATTTCCCCACAACTTTAATATTCTCTCTGACTACATGCAGGAGGCCGGGTATCTAAATTAGCTGATGATTTCATTTATCAACCTTTAGTACAGGCCCCAGCCACTTTCCTTACAGAGGAAGGGATAATGTTGGCAAAAGACCACTGTGCTCAGACATCTATAGACGGCTGTCAATGCAGGAGAGGAAGTGGCACAGTGAGCATCATGGACACTCGATATTAAGATGTGCAACATTAAATACATCGAGCAAAGTTTAGTAACCGGAAGATATATTTTTCCTGTATGTTTGGCCACTACCAACTGTATATATATATATATATATATATATATATATATATATATATATATATATATATATATATATATATATATATATATATATATATATATAAAATATATAAAGATACTATATGAAGAGAATGAATTTTTAACAAGACATATCAAAACAGAGAGTAAACATACAAAAACAGGCCTAGCAGGTAAGTAAACTTTGTCACATTAAAACAATGTCAGGGGAATTTATGGACCCCTGGAACCCTGGAGATGTATTTGTCAAATATACTGTATGTTTTGAAACTTAGAAATGAATGCACATCTCAGGGGACACGTTGTCTGAACCCCTTTGGATACAAAGTATCTGTCACTTTCTCAGTCACCGGTTATCATCAGAGGCCGAGTTATATAATATTGATGGCATGCGATGTCTTATTCTCCTGCAAAGTTTTTTCAAGCTATATGCTTGAAAGAAAACAACCCTATACCCAAAGTTTAATTAGGTTTCAGAATAAGACTGTTTATATAAGTCAAATCTTATTTTAAAATGACTGATCAGTACCTGGGACAGAATACTCTGATCAGGACAGTCCTAATTGAGAGTATACCCAAAACAAATTTAGTGAAACCTGCTCCAACAGTAGGTCTTGTGTGACCGACACCTATTGACCTTTACTAGTGTACCTCATTTTGACGTAAACTAATTTGTTATGGAGTACAATAGAAGAAGAAAAAAAATTTAGATATTTTTTTCTATCAATATATTCTCCCACAAGCTTTTCCTACAGTTCAGGGAAAATGATGTCTGCGTGTACCATGATGTTTGTGTTAACCTGTACTGATGTATGTGTTAAAATCAGCGTTCAGTGCTGCCACTCTCAAGTGGCTGTCGCGGGCTCGTCTTGATCTAATATATTGCTTATGGCTGTGAGGGTCCTTTGTTATCTTTTCAGCGGCTGTCATGCTTGTGTGATAACACATAACAGCCGACAACACAAGGGTTTGTTGAGTGTCATTGATTTTATGTGCTTCTCGCTCAAGCACCCGTGTAGTCCTGCAGTCAGGACCTATGAGAGGCAAATTTATAAACATCTCAGCTTCATTTTTTAGCTATTTCTTTAGATAGAAAGAAATATGGCATTACTATACAACAGGATTGAGTCACTTATCCCATTATTTCTGTATACTTTGTTTTCAAGGAGCTAGGCCTTCTTGCTTATTCTATATTTGAATGTAAGAGGATTTTTTTTCAGGGTGTTTTTCTGGACTGTGGGCATTAAAAGTTCAAGCAGAGTGTTTTAGGAGGAATGTTTTTTGTTTGTTAAGCAACCTAATGCTTTTTGACATAAAATGATCATACAAGGAAGAGATAGGACAGGGTTATGGCTATACATAACAGAAGACTTGGCAAAACAAAAAAAACAACAACAGTGGAATGCCACCAGTAACCTATTACAAAGGCTATTTGAATCTTTATTTAAAATTTTTAAGAAAATACAAAGGACAAAAACACTGAAAATGATATTACAAGATCAGTGAGGTGATTTGTAATATAGTATATGCTGAAAAAATGCCACATAATAAACAATGAGCTGTTGTATCCTGTGTCAGGCTTTGATTGATTTATTATTCTGTAGAAATATATATTTTTCTACAGTCATTTTCAATGAATTTAAATATGTGGCATGATGAGGCTGGTTTGTCAAATTAAAGTAGTATTAAGTAACACTTTTACCTTTAGGGGTCTGTCATCTTCCCCTACTATCTCTCGCCGGAAAACCACACTTGCAACTTTCTCTGTAAAGACCCAATGGCAGTCTCGCAGCTCTGTTCTCGTTCTACCGATAAGACAAACAGCTTTACAGTGTGTTACTTCCAGCTGCTATGAGAGTGACAGTGCACTGTAGCTGTGGGGTTCAGGGAACTGGGAGGGCAATCGGTGTTTACAACAGTGCTATTTTCAAAGGATCCTGTAGGGGGAGCACCACTTGAAAATGACTTAGTGCTGCTTTAAAAGCAGATTTTGGAAAGTTAAAACTTTAAGAAAAGTACTTTATGCCCACATTTCTTGAAATAACTTGATGTACAACACATTTGTTACCCTGTCTTTTCGCCTTAATCTTTGTAGATAAGTCAAAAATGTGTCTGGTAACGCTGTGAGCTTCAGTGTCACCGCCATTACAAGATATTTGTTTGTCGGGGGTTAGCGCAGCCTGGGGTACATTTCTGCATGGGCGGTCTCAAGGTTTTCTGTCATACCCCTCCAGATTACACAAAAGTCAAAGAGTTTCAAATCCTTTTGTTTGGTATTTTCAGTGACATTTTGATCATGAAGCCAAGAGTCACACACTATCTTTCCATCATCTTATCCTTTAAACTAAGTACAGCTTTAAAAATCTCCATGATAGGAGACAAGGGACGTCCATCACCCACGGTTCAAAACTTTTTCAAATACCCTGCATGGTTTTTGTACAGCTGCGGTTGTTTGGACCCTGTCACGGACTCTAATATGTGGATTCAGTAGGAGAAAATAAAGTGCAGCTGTGTGTCTCACAGTGAGGGAAGAGAAGGCTGAAGCCTGTAACCTTGCCTGCAAGCTGAAATCTCATGGTATTTGTGCGTTCACAAACACACAAGAATCCATCTCGTCCCACTCAACCGTACGAGACCCACCCAAAACAGGCCGGCCAATCACATTACAATATTATGGTTTCAGGTGGAACATACAGCTGTGACGAAAGCAAAATAAACATGTCTATGCCATCACATCTGTCAGAATCCATGGTTGTCACGAGGGTCACTATCCAAATTAGAGCGACTTGACCAGGCGCTGTCTGTTTTGTGTGTTGTTCTGATCTTCTTTAACTTTTTACCACCTCGGTATACTTAATACTGGTAACTACACTGATGCCTTGCCTTGATAAAACTGCAAATTAGACAAAAAAAACAGTCAAGGTCTAAGGAGAAATATTCTCTGCATCTTTGGAAGAATAGCATAAAGAATTCAGAGGTGGTTTGAGTTGTTAGCACAGCACCGTATGCATGAAAGTTTCCTGTTTTTCTTTGTAAAAGAAAAGAAAAATAATCAAGGTCTAAGGTGTGGATTTGTTGTCATATTTTTCTTTTTGACTCGTATCCAGAACTGCCTCTTGGTCATCTTAAGCAAGAAGGCTCCTGATCTGTCAATTAAACTCTTCCAAAAAGAGTCAGAAACATGCCTCTAGCTATATCTGTACATGCTTTGATCTGACACAGTGGTTTTGGCACACATTTCAAAAGAACTAAAGTTTCTATTTTTTTTTTTATATACACCAAAAGATTTTTTCTTTATTTGTTAGACTCTGTTTGAAACACAGCATGATTATCTACAAAGTCTCAAGTTATTTTGTGATGTTACCATGGCAGAGTAAATATCTAGTGATCCACTGTAGAAAGACTGCTCTCATTTGTGGCCATACAATCCCCCCAAGGCACACACAGCTATATAGAGTATATCCTTTTCAGCTACCAATTTCCTGATCTATAAAGAATAAAGGTTTTTAATAAGGTTGACATTACACTGGGATAATCCCACTCGCTCATGCACCGACACACAACCAATTCCATTTCCCCCTCCTCAGCTGTTTTCTCTGCGCTACAAAAGCCCATTTAAAGAAAAGGTGACCTGGGCACAAAACGGGGCCTCAAATATCAATTACCACTGATAAAAGGGAGGAAAAATAGCTGATGGATGCCACATTTCCGCAAATCCCAGGCAATTCTTTTCATTTCAGTTTAATATGTTTTTCTATTATCGAGCTATAACAGTATACAATGAAGAAAAATTAATCCTGACTGATCTGAAGGAGAAATAACTGTGGCAAAAAAGCGGTGGCCTTTGAATTATCTGAAATTGTGAATATTTCTGATTGGATGGATGTATTTCCATATCCTTAAGAGGGGAAAATTCTATGTTATACAACATTTAGTTAAGCTTTGTAAGCATTTAGCTTTGTGAAATGCCTTTGCTTGTGCTTAAAATAGTTTACAGATTTCTATAAATTAATATAAATGCATTTGCAGTAAACAATCACATTAGAAAGTATGCAATGGTTATACTTTGTGGAGAAGATTAGCAAACAGCCAACTAGTATAAAAAGTACTACATAACTTGTACACGCACTGCTGAAAAAATATTTACACATGAATTGTGTAATTTGAATTTCTTCAAAATATATCTAGAGTAAACACAAAATGCCATTTTTCAAATTAGTGTTTTCTTTATTAAAGGGGGAAAAAAGCAATTTAAAACAAGCTGGCCCTTTGTAAAAAGGTAATTGTCCCAACCTTATAAATCATGAATTCAAAGTGATTGGCCACAATTTTGCAAAGCTGATTTAATTTCACTGTCCACACCCATGCTTGATTACTGCAAGACCTGAACATTATATCAATTATTTAATTACAACCTTTCTGGCAATGTGAATTACGGTGCAAGCGCTCACCGGATCTAAAGACGTACATGAGAAATTGACAGATTGCGATTCCAGCTTGAATAGGAATAACAAAGCCCTTAATAAGGCTTTGGTACTCCTGGGAACCACAGTTAGGGCAACTATCAACAAATAGGAAAACACAGACAAACCAGGGTAACAATGGTGAACCTTCCCACAAGTGATTGGCCAACTAAAATTACTACAAAAAGACATCTAGGAGGTAATTAAAGAACCCACCATGACATCTAAAGCACTGCCAGATTAATTTGTATCAGTTAAGGATCAATATTCATGGTTTAACAGTCAGAAGCCAAAGGGTGATGTGCCATTGTTGTTGGAAAATCAAATCCTAGAATGGTATTTTGAGAATCATTTCATGGTTTTAAGCACACTTGGATTTTACAGCAAAACAATGATCTAAAGCACACAAAAGCAAGGCTACTTCTTACTTTTAAATCCAAAAATAATGGTTTAGATCGGCCTAGTCAAAGTCTGGAACTGACGAGCTGTGACGTAAACTTAAGCTGGTCGTCCATGTGGCTTAACCGAATTCCTCACAGCGATATTCATAATCGGTTGATTTTTTACAGTGTGTGCACCTGCATACGTTACTCATGTCTGGCTCCAGTCACTGTTTGGCTCTGCCTCATTTCGAAATGAATATAGCAGACAAAGCATCTACTTCACTGTGAAATAGCCATATTCTTAAAATGTGTCATGGTCTTCAAGGGCCATAAGACCAAAGCACGAGAGTACTTTAAGTTAGGTGATGAAATTGGTGGGTTTGGATGCTCTGTAAGGTTTCTCTTTCACCATGGCAACAGTTACGTGACACAGGATGAGCAGCCCAAAAAAACACTAGTTTGATGTGTCCATGAGTTGGACACATCTGTCTGTTGCTTTCACCTAAATCAGTGTTTTATGTTTAGACCTGTTTCATTGGACAAACATGTGCCTTTGTGGTTTAAAATGCAACTGACCAACATCAATTTTACTTAATCCCATTTAAAATTCTGTTTAACTGTTCAGATATTGTCATAAATATTTCAGAAGAAAACTTCCTTTACATGTTCTGTAGTTTAGGTTTTTTGTTGGGTCATCATCTGTGACCTCCCAGTTTAGTTCAGACGGTTCTGTAATGATGTCTGCAGTAAGTCACAAAAGAAAGAGGATGTAACTGCATGCACATCAGATGGATTTGCATGCAGCGTAATCGAAACATACTTGCTACATGTTCTGGCTGTTCTTACAATTCAATACATGCAAACAACACATGCACAGGTAGCAGTAAAGCGTTTGTGGCTATGATTATGATTATAAATGTGTGATTATCTAAATACATTTTAATAAAATACTGATTGAAGAATTCCTGTTATTACAAAATTCATAAGAAAAGCCAACATTTGTTGGTTCCCATGAGTCAGAATTGTTTGGATTAAAATATCAATACTAAAAAGTAGAAATGCTTTCAACTTTGAATTCTGTGGATAAGACAACCGGGTTTTAACAAAGCTGACCTCCACACAATAGAAGAAGCACATGGAAAGATTGCATCACAGCTGTGGTATATAATAAACCCCCATTATGATCTAAAAACTCCATTGGATCATTATTCCTACCTAATACATATATTCCCTCAAACATATTTGCATATGATTGAGGTGCATTATTATCTAGTCCTATGAGTTTTCTGCTGAGTAGAAAGTTCATGTTAGACTTCCTTGACTAAGATGAAGAAACATTGGTGAGAAATGCTGGGCCAGAATTGTTTATTGATCGTGCTGCACAGTTTGAACCTTTTTTATTTTATTTTTGATGATTTATAGATCACTCTATTAAACACAAACGCTGTCCGTGCATCGTGAATAATTTTCTACACCGACTAAAGGGAAAAGATCTCAAAGAGTTAATCACTTCTCACTGTATTAGCTTTAAACTCAGTGTCTTACTGAAGGTGGTTCAGAGTCGGCATGCAGCTCGGGCTTTTACAAATCACAATTTTGTCCCCAGTTTGCATAATTAGTTTAGTGTTATTGCCTTCTCGTGGAACAGGGGGTGTAAAATGCGTTATTGCTTTTTAACTGAACACAGTGGGTAAACTAATGTGCTCTACATGATCAATAAATCATATCTGAACACATAAACTCCCTGCCAACTGGAAAATGAAGCAGTGAGTCTGGGTGAAGGTGTGAATGCTGCGTGTACTTGTGTATGAATGTGTAACATCTTTCTAATAGTGATACATAAACCTTGGAAACACTTGACATATAGTACAACTCAACAAATAAAATCAGTACAATGCTTTTGTGAAATGTTTATACATCTTTGCCTAAAGGTAACCTTCTTAGAAATTACAGAGGAGAGCTTTTTTTTAACTTAGAAAACATAAATGATGGAAACAATACGCGTTAATATCAGCTCTGGACCTTCTCATTGTTGGTTGCATGCTCCTCTCCTCCCACACTGTGGGTGGCAAAGTTAGTTGGTCCACTCTGTAAAAGCTCCCTGCAGTTTGCTAATCATGTTGACCGCCAGAGACCAAATTAAAGCTGTCACTGCCGCAGCTGGATGCTGGTGGTCCAAGCAACGTGGCTTCCAATGGATAAATGGATCCACCACATGTGGCATTTCCTGTTGTAGTATATCCTAGAGGCACTGTGGCCAAGTGAGCACCTTGCATATTTAATACGAAAAAAAAAAAAAAAAAAAAAAAAGGTTTTGTAATATCAGGTTGTAATGTCAAATTTACCCGTCGGATATGTTTAGATTTTCATACAGTTTTGTCAGCTGCTTCAAAGAATTGAGCAGAACAAATTACCTGCTTTTTTTTTTCAAATGTTATTTTACAATAAAACTCTGAAATTAACCATATAAATGTCCCTTAAATAGCAGCACATACGATTACTTAAATATTATCATATTTTTAAGCCATAAATCCTATAAGTATTGAAATTATAAACATAAATAAATTAATTCAGCTTTATTTATATAGCGCCAATTCATGATACATGTCATCTTAAGGCACTTTACAAATCACCACTAGCCATTCCATTGTTCCTGTCTCTAAGTATTCTTTTTAGGGGGCCTGTAACCAGCAGGTTGCCGATTCAATCCCCCACTCTCAGCCGTTGTGTCCTTGGGCAAGACTCTTCACCCATATTGGTCAGAGGGCCCGGTGTGGCCAATGTATGGCAGCCTCGCTTCTGTCAGTCTGTCCCAGGGCAGCTGTGGCTACTACCATAGCTCACCACCATCAGGGTGTGAATGAGTGAATGACTGATAGTAAAGCGCTTTGGGGTCATCGGACTTGATTTAGCGCTATAGAAGTATATTTTACCATTGTGTAAAACAGTTGCCCACCTGTTTCCAATGAAAGTTAAAAGGTATGGTGGACGATCTTTTTCGACTTCGAGTCCTGGGGGAATCATCTTATCTATTGGGCGTCCCACATGCCAGTCATTATGACGCACTCACATAACGGCAGTAAGCATCCATGTTTCTTGCTAGCTTGCGCATGATGGCTGCACATGTGCACTTCTAGTGTTTATGTACCAAGTTAGCTTCTGTATTAGCCGCTCAGTGTAGCGCCGCTGCTCTCACCATAAACTTTCAAAATGGATGAGAGTCACAAGAAGCAAACTGTCTTACAAGTTTGTGAGAAGAGGAGGAAGGCCTGAGAAGAAAGAAATAAGACCAGAGCATATTTGGGAGATTCTTTCACGACATCCCCCTGAGGAGCAGAAGAGCGGGTAGGATGGTCTTGCGCATGCACAGTTATTTGTCCACTCTACCTCTAAGTAGAAAGTCTTCGGATTTGAATGTTACACTTTCAGTATTAGATGACCCACAATAGGTTTGCAAATTTGTTTTAACCTGGGTAACAATGATGATTAGGATGTTCTTTTGCTATTATTATTTTTTTATGCAGCAACAAATACTT
The DNA here is from genome assembly GCF_011125445.2 of Fundulus heteroclitus. NCBI lineage: Eukaryota > Metazoa > Chordata > Actinopteri > Cyprinodontiformes > Fundulidae > Fundulus > Fundulus heteroclitus. The sequence continues at coordinate 33,086,332 of NC_046367.1, read as the reverse complement.
TGCTCCTTTCTGATTTTCTGAATACTGTTTTTTTTTTTGCTCCAACACACATTTAATGTAGTTTTACAAAGTTGCTATGATATAACAGGTTACCTCAAACATATGTAGCTTTACTATTTACTTCTAAATGACTACCTGACTTGGCACATATGGCAAAAACAAAAAAGAGGTAGAAGCCAACACTAGCTTCTTTCCTCTCTGTGATGACATGTTCTGGTTGGTAACTACGACCAGGCTCAGATTATGTTGTCTTCCTAGTTCCAGTTAGCCATATGTGGACAAAACCTACTAACAGAGCTGCTTTCCTGCTTCATAAACTAAACACGTTGCTTTGTAAGACATAGTTACTAATGAATGGTGTTATGCAGCCATCAGGTCTCAATCAGATGGCTGTCAGTCTGAGGAAGACCTGAGCTTCGGCTGAGTGGATCACAAAACAGACAGGCTGAGCGACAGCAGCAGAAAAGACATGCTCTGTGTTACTGATCTTTCCCAGGGTACACATATGTACAGGGCAGTTGGATCCTTGATATATCAAATGCACAAATGACAAAATTCTATGATACTCCACATTTCTATAAGCCAAGCTCCACGATTAAGCCCACATTTTTGACACCATGGCCTAGGTCAGGATTGACATGCAGTTTGGACAAGATCCAGAAAGGCTTGAGAAAGGCTGACATATAGATCAAGAACAAGTCACTGTGGAACTGAATCTTGGAGAAAGGGAGTGACTGGACAATAAAATAACAATGATTGTCCCTAACTTTCAACTTTAAGAAGAATCCAAAGTACAATGTTAAAATGCTGACCTTGTCTCGCTTAGTTTTAGCATCAAAACTGTCAACGCCGTTGGTAAAACAGAGGGGAATATACCATATATTGCACTTTGCACAACAATATACTGCATTTTGTTCACATTCACTTAAGTGCTTTAGCAATAATGTAGCTGTGATGCAGGGTAAATCCTGCATAATAAACTTCAGTGCAGTCAAAAAGCTCTTGGGCAAGGTAGTCCCTCAAGCAGACACAGAGTATATCAAAATAAGCATATTGGAATCATTTAAAAGTTGTTGAATGTGCAGCTTTCCGACAAGTTCAGTGAGCCAAAAAGCTCCCTTGAGCAAACCCCTGTCTCCACAACACAGGGAAAAAAACCTGAAGGTTTCATTATAACAACTGAGAGGGCTCTTCTCTATATCATGGCATAGTTATCGGGGAAAGCTCCACCTCTGAATAAAATGCAAATGTACAACAACATGGCTCAGTAAGGGGATTTAATTAAGTACATATCTGTTTATTTCCCTTGCAATTAAACCCCAGCGGAGTCCTCCAGCAGTTCAAACATATTAGAAAAATGCCTGTGTCAGAAGATGATGCCGCAGCCCATTAGCCTATCCACAGGCACACAGAGGGCATGGAGAAGAATGAATATTAGATAACATTTTCTTTCTGTTTTGGATGATTTACTTGCAACTCTACCTGTTTTTTTAATCCAACTGTCACTTTCTTTGAAATATCAAGAAAACTACATTTAAAGAAAGCACAGTGTCCATTAATCATAAGCTCTCCACCCACACACATACACTGTGTGCAAGGTTGTAGCCAATAGTCCCAGGTTATCTTCTCTCGTGTCTTCCTGCTAAAACATTACTTAATGATAGAACTGATGAGAGGAAGATTTTAATTAGTCGGCAGAGGAAATTTCATTAAATCTCTCCGCTGGCCTCTCCTGTCCTGCCAGGCGATGTCTTGATGCAAAACGCTCACTGCCATTAGGTAAGTCTCTGTAGTGACACAGAGAAATCACGAGTCTTTTACTCAGCTTGATGCTGCCATTGGCTTAGACATTTGCTTGGGACATATAGAGGCTTCCAGATGTTAAACAGTAATAGGGACATTCACATGCTTTTTCCTTCTAAGCAAAGTTGAATAGTTAGTTAGTCTCTATTTGGAAGCCTCAAGAAAAAAAGTTTTGATTTATTTAGAAAAAAAAAATCTTAATTTATAACTTTCCCATTGTTTGGGTCTTATCTTAATCCCATTGTTTGGGTCTTACAGTAGCTTGCTTAAGTTTTCGTAATCCTTTAAAAAATTAGACATTTTGTCATGTCACAAATATAAAACACTATCTTTGCAGCATCTTTTTTTGGGTTTTTTTTAACGGCACTAGTGGCTCGTTTTTCGTATAGTGGGTTAACAGGAAAGGGGGTATGAGAGAGGGGCAGAGACATGTGGCAAAGGATCACATGTCAGAGTCGAACCTGGGTCGGCCACGTCGAGGACTAAGGCCTCCCTACATGGGTCGTGCACGCTAAGCACTGCGCCACCGAAGCACGCCCCTTTGCAACATCTTACCACAAAGTGATCCATAACACTAAGGTGGAAACAAAGTTATACATGGCTTTCAAAGCACTGTCTTTCAGGTAATACTTTGTAAACATGCTTTTTCCTGGAATTCCAGCTGCATTTTTTTGGGGATATGTCTCTACTGGCTTTGGATATCTACAGACTGAAGGGCTGTCTAGTTTTCCTTGCAAACTAATTGAAGCTCAGTCACATTGGATGGATAGCTTTTGAGAACTGCAATTTTTCAAGTCTTACCTAAGATTTTCAATGTGATATACCTGGGCTTTAACTGGATCATTCTTACATGATTAAGCTATGATCTAAACTATTCCATTATGTCTTTGGCTTATAAGTTTTGGGTTGGATTCTTGCTGAAAGGTAAATCTCCACCACCGTCTTAAAGCTCCAGTGTGTAAGACTTTCACACTGGCGCACCATCTAGTGATGTGCTAGATAAATTACAAACAACCTTGCCCTTGCCGTTAAGCACTTAATAACTACTACGGAAGGTGCAGAGTATCATAAATGTGACAATGTCAAGATGTTCTCCATGTATTAGCTACTGCTAATAGCTACGGTTATCATGTAAAAGGGTTTTTGGCACTGTTGCCAAGTACGCTTGTTCTTTTCTAAAGCTGATATGGACTCTCATTTATCATGGTTATTGATTTCTCAAGTGGAGTTGTGTTCCACATATTTATTTATATTTAAAAAAAAAAGTTCCACAATGGTTGTGCCAAAGAGTCACTTGTACGTAAAAATGCAATTAACATGTCTGACAAGCCAGGGAGCAAAACTGCAACATTCTTGACAGGTTGACTTGAATTTAAGTTGCGTGACTACTCAAATTATTACCAAAGACAACACATTGGAAGTAGTCATGCAAAACATCTCTTGATTTGTAGATCTGTATATAAAGAAACATCTGTTATGCAAAAGGTCTCAACTATTTATGAACTGATTTTTGAGAAATAGAAAAAAGTGACAAAAAAGTGCAAAAGAACAAGCAAGTTGCAGCCTACTTTTTTTTCCACTGTTCAATTAGATAGAAAGTTCAGCAAGAAATGAACAGAAGATGAGCAGGAGAAGGGCGGATGAGCAGCCTGGAAGGAAAGATTAGAAATAGCCACAAAAGGAAATGGGTATGACTATAATTTTTCTCCCATATGTGCTCTGAGATAAATTTGATCCCATCTTTTGCCACTTTCTTTTTTGTGCTTCTATAGACAGCTGAAACACCTCCCACATGTCTCAAAGGAACAAGACTACACTCATACTCTTTTGCCTCCATGCGCATCCTACCTCTTCTTTATTCTTCTGTCAACCATCTCAGTGTATCACTTTATCCCTTCTTCAAAGCTCCCGAGAGACGTATGTCACAGGCGAAAAGTGAAATGAGAAATTCCCATTGCCACCTAATTGCACGGCCAAATCGATCCTGTAATAGATTCCTTCTCTCTGACATCCAGTCTCACTGACAACACTATCAGGCAGACAAATCGGAAGATCGAGTGTGTTTCCGTGTGGCGTGTGTGAGGGGGCTATTTGGTCTTCAACATGGCAGGAACTTGATGGCCAGAAATCTTTGCGATTGCATTAAAAAACCTAAAATAGAAACTTTTCCATTGGCAATCTTACCTTTTTTTTTTTTACTGCAGATTTACTCAAAAAGTACCAATTTAATACAGAAAAGGTCTAGATGTGTTGAATAGTGAAAATAATTTAAATGTGGATGATCAAGACAAGATCATGACACCACAAAATACTAATTTAACAAATCTAATCTGATTATAGTACTGTGTTTCAGTTATTGCTTATACATTTTAAACCTATGAAGACTTCTGGTCACAAGACAAATCATTGCTTTTCTATTGAGGTCTACACAACAAAATTATGGTATTAGTAGCCCTGTATGATTAAATAATGATGCACGTGTGAACAAATAACAACAGGTTGGAAAGGTGGAAAAACAGTAACTAAATTGATAGAATCACAGTCATTCATACATATTAACAAAATAACTCATCCCCTGAATGTCTTACTACAAAAGATTAGATAAAACGTTAGCTGGGGAAACATAAAAATCAGTGACCACAACAATTGTTCACTTTAGCAATGTCTCAGAAGACTGCATTGGCAACATTTTAAAAATCATTTCACATAAGCTGCTTTCACTCTGTTTCCCATCTTGAAAAGTAGGACTTTGTAAGAAGCAAATCTTCATTATTGTGGAAAGAACATCTGCATTGTTTTGCACTAGGTTAAGTAATGTAATAAGAAATACTAATATCCGAACATTTCTGTAACATTTCCAGCAGAAGTGCACACATGTCGCATTGTGACACTGATGCTGCTAAATTTATTAACATTTTCACAACAACGTCAGTGGCAGTATGCTTGACTGGTATTTCAACCTGACCACACTACAGTAGCAGAGGAGTAGGAAGACAATGTTGAAGTGGGAAATGTTTACATAGGCCAGCGTAATATTCTGACTCAAAGACAAAGCAGATAAACAACAGCGTGACTAAGTCATGAAATAAGTTTTAATGCAGTAAAAACTATGTTAATCCACGTCTTTACAACCAGATATAGTGTACGTTACAAACGGTGTTTAGACATTTTTAATATACTGAATAAACATTGCTCCTTTCCTGCTGGTCTTTTAACTTAAGTGTAGCTCTTTTCTATAAAATAACAGCACAGCAACAGACATGTGTTCCCTCTAGTCTCTTTAGGCAGACAACTGAAAATGTCTCAGCAGCAGAGTACCCGGTAGATCTGTGAAAACTGTCCATCTAAAAACTAAACTACAGTAGAAGTACAAAAACAGCTTCTTTTTCCCTGTGTGTTGATCTGTGAGATATGAAGCTGAGCATTTTCCTGGGAAAACAGGTGCACTGAACTGTGCATCAATGCTGTTAACCAATGCAATGAACCAAAAGGTCTCCTTGTAAGGCTTTGACAACTGGGCACAAAGCAACAGCATGAGTGTACTGTGAGCTGTATCATAACTTGTGCAATTAATTTACTGTAAAACATCTCTCCAGACTCATTACCAGATCATTTCTCATTAGATCAGATGCTAATAATTATCTTTGATCTGAAGTCTCTTTTGACTTCAAACAGATGGTAAACTTCAGAAAAACAAAACAGTTTCCTAATTAACTGTTTGATGTAACATTTCACTCCACTTTATTTCTTCTGTTACCACAATGACAATTAAATGTCCAGTGTATCTGGATTTATGAATTTAATTTTAAAATTTTGCTAAATATATTCTTTTAAGTATTCAATCAGTACATAACCTCATTGTATTACATTTGTATTTGTTTCATAAACCTAGTTACACACAAACAGCACACACAATATCTTTCTGAAACATCTTTTTTTAACTTTTTGCTGCTTGGTTTAAACTCAGTTTGCATGTGTAACTTAAGCTACATTGCCAAAATCTGTCACTTAAAATAAAATAAAGATTATATATATGTAGATGTATACAAAAATATAGATTTGCTTTTAGTCGGGAAATATAAAACCAGATTTTTTCTGGTGCTGTAAGAGGGTACAGGCATCGGGGTACTGTTCTCATAGCAGAGGGTGCACTGTACAAAGATTAGCCGCTCATATTTATCGCTTTCTCTTGCCATTGTTCGTCAACTAGCATACACCGTTTGATCACCATCTAAGTCAGGCTGACACTTTTTTTTGCAAGTCAAAATAGTAACTGAATGCATACACGCACAACTATGACAAAACTGATACAACTGTGACTTAAATAATGCAGCAATGACCCAATAATAATATTCCTTAAGCTAATGAAACTGCAAATAGTTTATTCACCTTGGCGTGCTGGATGCCTAAATTAACAGTACTTTTGGATTTCTCTGAATACTTGGGGACTTTCACAAAGTAATGCAGATTCATTCACAGGTTGTCAGTTGATCCTTGAGTTTGGAAAGAAAAAATCCCAGTGAGATAGTGACATCATGGAAAAGAAATGTCATGACAGTGCAGAATACTCTGATTTTCATACCAGTGTTCCTGTTATACAAAATCTTCTCAGAACATCATCAAAAGTATATATATATATATATATATATATATATATATATATATATATATATATATATATATATATATATATATATATATATATATATATATATAAAAACTAAATGGGTGTGTGTGTTTGTGTGTGTTACTATTATTAAGAGATGACAAGACCCCTTAGTCATAATCCTCTAAATGTTGGTTTAGAAACCATTTTAGTGTCTAAATGCACAACCATAAAAAATTACCATATATGGAGCAAAGCTCTTTACTTACAATGAGTATTAAATTATTTGTGGTACACATTATTGTTAATATATTGCCATTTAAGTAGAAATAAGCTGAAATGAAATACTTTCCCTAGAATTCCTTTAAGACACGGGCAGCAGTAATTTCTGCAGCCAACCCATCTGAGACCCTGAGAGTGTGTGTGCTTCAATTTGTATCCTTTCTGTCACTCTTCTGTTGTCAGGAGAAGTGAAAACCACAGATGGTGCAAGTATTTTTCCCCTACAGCATCATTTCTTTTATAACTTAGGTTGATTGAAAGATGAAAAACATGGCAAACTCAGAAAGAGAGGCAGACGAGAGAGAAAGGGATGGTATGCGTGTGTGTATGTGTGCAAGACAGCAGAAAGACTACTGTTGGCCGAGAGGTTTGGATCTTATACAGTGGAGTCCTCTGCTGTCCGCCGGATGCTAACTCCAGCTCTAATCTCATGGTTGTGATTTGCTGCTAAGAAAGTTTCAGTTTTATCTTCAGAATCACACGCGCTTCTAGTGTCATAATCATTAAAAAAAGGTGCACACCTATACTTAGAAGTTGAAAATGTTATTGTTAAAGATATAGCTAATAGCAATTTTCAATTTTAACAGAATCAGCCTGGCTTTTCTTCAGGTTTTATCCTCCATGAGCTGTAAGACTGTCCTGAGACTGCATGCGTTACCTGATGTCTTTACCATATCGTCACCTTCATAAAATAATGCCCCAAGTAATTTGTTTTCCAGGTCTTTCAGAAAATGGCAATAATTTATAAGTTGATTTAGGCAAAAAGATCATTTTGGGCAAAAAACATTCATAGGCCATTATTTTTGGAAGGTGAAGATATGATAATCCTTACAGCACCCTTCAACTCTAAAATGCATGTAACTCATAGACAAACATATAGATGCATGGATGCAACAAATGACAGGCTTTGCAAAATTTCACAGCATATTGTCATTTTAAATACTATAATAACTCATCCGTAGAAGCCACAGATCTCTAAGTCCATCCTGCTTCAACTATGTTGATGCAATTATGTCACCTAACCTTCCAGTACAAAAAAAGACCCATTTTATCATATATCTAATATTCATTAAAACAAACAAAAAAAGTTAAACCAGTTTAACAACCTGCCTTGTACTTCATAAACAATGTTGATGCTATAAGATAACTTAAAAGAGGTCATGACATTAGTTGATGCAGGTTAAAACCAGATGTTTCTGCACAAAAAAGTAGTCTAATCTAGATAATGGAGACCCAATAGACATACCCGGTGCACAAGAAGAGGAAAATAAATTTTACAAATATGTATGAGAAAATGAGGACTCTCCATTAATCTTCTTTTTAAGAATACAGAAAAAGTACATAAAGCTTAATAATTCAAAACTGTTTTAAAGAACCTATATACAGTCTGAAACATTTCATTTATTTTAACCTAAAGTGGTCTAATCCAGTGTTGTGTGTTTATCACACATGGAATAAAGGTTTTGATGGATATCTGTAGAACAATACAGTTCACATTTAACTATTCTAAGTATTTATGATCAAATGCAGTCCAGCACCCTTAAAAAAACAACGACATAGACCTTTAGTTTAGCACTGCTAAGAAACTGCAATTCTCCACATAGACTAGACATGCAAATCCGCAACAGATGGTACAGCGGCCTGGGAGGTGAGCCATATCACCCCTACTAAAAACCCTCATCAAACTTACTATCGTTGGTGCTGGGGAATGGCAATGTTGTGCTTCTGCTAAATGTACCTGTTTAAAATAGGATCATTTCAGCTTGCTTAATAGGTGGTATAGATATTTGTAACAAAACCAAAATGGTGTTTAAAATATCCTGATACCAGCATTGAACATTTTGTTACACAACAGAATCTGGGCAAATGTGTTGGCCCACTTGTTTCTGCTTGTTTCACTAAGAAACAGGCACCAAATTCACTTTGCAATACAGAGCTGGAAAACATACAAAGATTATTTGAGTTATACATGAAGACAAGGTAGACTGTTCTTTTGTATGTTGTCTCAACACTGACCAGCAGGGGTGTTGAGACACCTTTCTTCATAATAGTTTTTATGACCTGATACAATCTGCTGGGTTTCCTTAGATAGGAAACCTTTAATTGATCGGTCTGTACGATTTGAGAGAATTTACTTTGTAAAGTGCCTTGATATGACATGTTGGGAATTGGTGCTATATGAAAAAAAAGATTGGCATTGAATAACTACAGGGATTATATTTGGGAATTTTTGGTTAAAAAAGATTTCCCAAAGATTCAGCTCTTAATTAATTACAAATACTAGTATTTTCTAAACATTCCAACCATTACTAAAGAAACTTCAATGGCAAGATCTGATGATCTTCATACCTAATGCACTTAGTTTCGCTTCAAAATAAAATGCTTTTCTTTTGTAAAATATTGTCATTGTCATTTCAAATTCAATTGCAAATTTTTACTCTTTCCACTCCAGAGTACACATCAAGTTCTTGGATTTCACTTGTAGGGCTTTAAATGGTCAAACACTGGCATACATCTTAGAACTTTTACATCTGTATGTGTCTAGCAGGTCCCTAATGTCATGTGACCAGGGCAACTAAAGGTCCAGGGCCTTATCAGAAGTATCCCGAGAACTCTGGAACGCTCTCCTCTTTAGGGGTGGACTCTGTTGAACTTCTTTAAAAGCAACTAAAATGTGTCTTTTTATAATTGCTTTTAATTGCCCATTTCAATGTACTTATGTTTCCCGTTTTCAGTTTTGTTCTACATGGCACTTTGTGATCTATGTTTTCAAATGTGCAATTTAAATAAATCCTCCATCCATTCATCTGAAAAATTATTACACTAATTAATGTCTGTATTGACAAGGTAATATGTGAGCTGGGACAATGTGAAAAACATCGTTGTGTTAGAATTCTTAATAAATCTAGCTGATCTATTCTTTCAATAAGCTAATTATTCATAAGTCTGAAATTTGTTTTAAATAGATTTAAAACTTTCTTGCATTTTCAATGTAACCACAGACAGTGTAATACACCAACATCGGCAAAAGTGGCAACCCTAAAAAGGAGACATGTACAGTTTCATTATTCCCTTTCACTTTCCAAACTTTGTTACTCAGAATTACGAAAGCGGAGTTTGTGTCATCGAGGGAGAGACAGTCAGATCAATTCCCCCGTAAAGCAAGTTGCATTGATTTATGAATAAGATCTGCAGACTTTGCCTCTGACTGCTCAATAAAGCAGCTTTAAGGTAAGGAGTGGGATGATTTGCCTACCTGCAGCTGTTGATAGATAATAACATCAACCCACTACAAAAGCAGACAAACACAACCTTTCATTAATGCAAGTTTAAGTAAAGAAAATAGGAGACATAAAATTAAATTAAAGCACCACAAGACATTTCAGATGACAACCAATGGCAAAGGACCCTTAAATATATAACTTTCTATAAAAAGGGGTACTGATATGAAGCTTAAACAAGAGTAAAGTTAAAAGTTTACACAATCTTTTCCTCATTCTTTACTTCATACCACAGCTACTAAATTATTAATTTGCAAAGAACTCCTTTTCTCTATGCGTTTTGCCCTTTGCAGTGATATAAAAAGCTAATTTATACATATGGATGTTGTGAAAATTTCCTACAGACCATCTATCTGATACATTTATAAATCCTTAAGGAACAAAGTGTTCTCATTGTAGAGACTAATGGTAGTTTAAATTGGTTTTAAAACGGGCAATAGTCCAACGTTCTACTGATTTGTGGGCAAGAACTACCACTTAAACTCAAATGGTACCTTCAAGGGCAGAACCTTAAAGAACAACTTAAATATATTCTGACAAAAGAAATGAACATAGCGTTCCCTGTGCCAAACAAAGTACTTTCAAAAGTATTCATACCCCTCATACTTCTTTCCACTATCTCATGTTACAGTCTCATACTTCAGTGTATTCTATTGTTTTTTTTGCAACAAAAAGAAAAGTATAGTGTAGGACACAGTTTAGAAGTGCAGCAATACTGATAAATGTTTTTTACCAATGAAAATCTGAAAAGTGCATTTCAATTCACCATGTTTTACGCCGATACCCATAAATTCATTTTCCTGAAATTGAACGACTTTAGAATTAACCTAAGAAGTAAGCAGAGTCCACCTGCGTGTAAATTATTCTCAATATGAATACAGGTGAGCTGTGAAGGCATCAGTTTTTTTCACTTTTATCATTACCACACATTAGTTAACAAACAGCATCACGAAAATCAAAGGAACACACCGACCAGATCAGGGATACAATTGTGTGGATGTTTAAAGCACAGTTATGTTCTAAAACAAAATCTTAAGGTTTGAAACATCTCGCAGAGAACTGTTCAGTCCATCATCCAAAAAGTGAAAGAATATGGCACAACCCTAAACCCGGCATCACATGACTGACCTAAAAGATGAATGGTGACTTAGGAGGATTTGCAGAGTTCCATACTTGAAGTCGGAGAATCTGTCAACAAAACAATTGCGCTCTCCACAGATCAGAGATTGGCAAGAAAGAAAGAAAGCTATTGCTAAATTAAAGTCATAAAAAGTCCAGTCTGTGGTTTGCCACAAGCTGCAACATGAGAGAAAGTGTTCCAATGAGATGAAACAAAATTTTAACTTTCTGACAAGAACAACGCCATGCATGTTGGTATAGCTAAGCTCCAAATTCATCATAGCCCTGTCCCTGGATTATTAAGAACATATAACTTTTAACCAGTTGTTTTAAAACAGATAAGTTAAATAATATATTTTTCAAAATATGTATATTTTCTGGATTATTTTTCTAACCTTATGAGATATTGACATACTTTTTTGTTAAATTAAGATAATTTAACAAATCTAAATCTGCCAGGAGTATGAATAAAACATGTTTATGGTAGCCTCATGCTGAGAAGTCAATTTTCAGAAGGGATGCGAGGATGGATGGCAATCCTTGAAGAAGAAATCCTGCTTGGGGCTGCCAGAGGCTTTGGGCTGGGTCAGAGGTTCATCTTCCAGCAGGTCGACCAACCTAAACTCACAGCCAGAGCTACAATGGAATGGTCTGGATAAAACATACTTCACTGCTCAAATCGTCAAGTCAAATCCAGACTGAATATGTTGAAATTACCGGTCACAGATTTTCTCCATCCAGTCTGACTGAGCTCGAGAAAAAAAGGTTCAACATTTCAGTCTTTAAATGTGGAAAACTTTTAGAGATATACCTCAAAAAATGGTAACTGTAAAGCTGGTTCTATGAAGAGTGTTATTATTTTGGTGTTAGGACATGCTGCAGAACTGGGTCTTTCACTCAATTTGAGGAAGGCAAGACAGCTTTAAAAGAATTTAATACAAAAAAAGACTCTAAACATATCCAACTACATCCGGTGTAGAAAATATCACAATCTAGGCCAGATTCCCGTGTGTAAACTGCCACTCGTCTCGTTAATTTCAGCATGAAGAAACCCAATTACAGCTTCTCCATTTAATCCATGTCAAGAATTTTCTTCCTGAGGCTTAAGCTCAGACACTAGCGTAAATCACTGAAGCTATAAACATTATTTTAAACAAATTTAAACTCTGAGATTTTACTCCATGACTCAACTTGGTGGGGTCAGTCAGAGTTTAGGTTTCAATCCAACCCGTGGGAGACGATTTCACACCAACGTCTTCAACAGAACTGACCCAGTTCTGCTATCACCGCTCACCCCATTCAATGGCTGGATTAAGTCTATCCAGAGGACACTTGTGCACGAGTGTTTGTGTGTGTGCAGTTCCACCAGTGTGACTAACAAGCTTGGCTGTCGCAGTCTGGCAGATTGAGAGACACCTACTGCTAGTTAAAGCGTTTCATACCCTCGGGTTGTTGGCCCACTCTCTGCACTGGTCACATATAAGATGACAGGGTGAGGAGGGAAAGGGTGAAAAAGAGGTGATGCTACTGTCACTATGCTGACATTTCTGTAAAAGCTGGATAACATATGTACGGTCATATTTTGTCATTCTGTAAAAAAAATTCATACCCTCATGGTTGTAAAGACCAAATAAACTAAAGTCGTGTCTTACACCATCCAGTATACTGAACCAAAATGGTCTAATTATTTACTACACTGTGAAAAAGCATTTACTCCTTATAGATTTCTCCAGGCTTTGCTTTTTCTCACACCTAATGGTTTCAGGTCATCGTAAAATATTATTATCCGGCAAAGTTAATCTGAGTGTATGCAGAAAAGTGGTTTTGACTTCATGCAATAGTTTACTCAGGGATAAAAAGTTATCAAAACCAACCTGGCCCTATGTGAAAAATAAATTGCCCCCCTTATAATTTTTTTGTGATCAACCACATTTTTTGATAAGCTTAGTTTAATTTCAGCACATCACAGTCAAGGCAGGTACTCCCTGGTGGGGGCGGGTGATGACCCCTTCAGGTATCTGGGGTTCTCGTTCCCCTGGCGTCTACCTCGGTGCTCTGGGGGGTGAGTCTTTGGCTCCTCACAACCACTATTGATCATTTTTAATATGGATAATCCTTACGTACACAAGTATACTCTCACAAACACTTACAGGTGCTTGGATTCAGGTACTTACAGATTCACCTCCATACAGAAAACCCCTATTATTATTATCTTTAGCCATTATACATATATTTTGTATTAAATAATACATATTCTTAAGTGATGGTATCAAGGCATTGGTTGTTTATACCTGTAATACTTTATCTGTTGGTTTTGCTGTTCTTTTTATATATTTCTTTTTATATATCTCTTTGTAGGTGTAGAAGCAGACTCGGAGGATGTTGTATTGCTCTCCCTTCTTTCTCCTCTTTCTCCATTTCTCCGTTTTAGCATTTTGTCCAATCTATTTCTCTCCTTCTTCTACCTTCCTGTTTCAGTGTCCATTTAACATGAAATAGTCCCAGCATAAATTCAATTAAAGCTTATTGCATATATAAATCAAGAGGAGTACTATGGCGAAAGTAGAAAGGCTCCACTTGTGCAAGTAAAATCTGTTGGGCTCTTTTTGGCATTAAGACCAATTCTTAATGCCACTTTGCCAGACAGGACACACACACACAAAGGTTTTGCATAATATAGGAGAAATCACTGAAACAGAAGCTTTAAGACAACTTAATGTAGGGTACAGCTAAAAGATCTCAAAGAGTAAGACTCCATTCACCAATCAAAAAACATTCAAGGAAAGATGAGAAACAAAGTCACTGAAAGTGTTACAAAACCGTTAACCACAGTGATCCATCATTACTCAAAAAAAAATGGTGAACATTCCTAAGAGTGGCAAGTCCTACCAAAATGACCTATAACGCATTGACACTTCACCCCGAAGGCTTCAGGACCTGGAACTTGATTTATGGAAAAATGTACCCGCCGATCTAGCGGTTAGATGCTAACTAACTTCAAAACAAAGGTTTTTGAGCGGCCGGGCTTCAGTCCAGACTTAAATCCAATTCATATGCTGGAGAATGACCCTAAACAGGACGTTACATAACAAAATATTATCCAAAGGCTAATGAGTTTTCCTAAAAAGAGATTTGGATTTTTCTTTCATTAATTTTTTTTTTACATGAATATGTCTAATTAAAAAGACGAAAATCAATAACTAGCTGCCAAGTATGATCCTTGTAACAAATGCCTGATTTAGCTTCGTACATGAGGCCCCAAGGCGGCCTTGTTGTCCAAGAACTTCTGAAAAAAAGATCATTAGTGACATCCTGGGTAATATTTATTTAATGAACGGCAAGTTCTACAGTATCCTTTGAAGACTCAGAGACTCACTCAGCATTGTCATTTATCAGCTCATGGGAAATTGAAAGCAAGCCACAAAACTTGCAACTAAGTATTTTCAATGTAGTAGCACTGGCATGATCACAGCTTCATGCCAAAATGGCAACCAAAATAGACGTTTGGTATTCCACAAATAATGTTTGGTACAAAACAAATTCAAAGCGCAGTTAATAAGAGATACAGATGGAAAGAAATGAAGACCGTAATTTTCTGGGTATAAGAACTACCTCCCTGTGGTTTGCATCAAGCCAAAGGGGACACAAAGAACAAATAGAAGAAGGTCTGCTCAGGTCAAATGAGACAAAAAGGATTTTTCTTGGTCTATATGCAGAATTACATTTGACCCATCACTGAACCCTTCTGAACATATAATCCCCACAGTAAACATGGTGGTGACAGCACCATTCTGCGTGTATTTACAGGAAGCTAGACACAATGAGGCTGAGGCTTGGAAATTTCTCTTCACAGATGCTGTCCATTTATCCTGAATGATCCTGGGTTATTTTGCAAAGAATTAGCTAAATAAATTTAGCGTCTAAATGTGCAAAGCTGGTAAAGACTGGCAGCTATAATTACAGCAAAATATGGTTCTACTAAGTACCATCCTAAGGGGCTTCAATAGAAATGCAGAAATCGGAGATTTGTTTCAGAAAAACATTGTGAAAAATCATGTATGCTTTTTCTTCCATTCCAAATTTAAGCATTACTTTGTGTTGGTCCGGCATAAAAATGCAAAATGCAATCATCAAATGTTTTCATAATTGGACATCCAAGAAGTATCTGTCGGTTTTAAAGTCAATAAGCTTAAAATCACCTTATTAGTGCGGTGCACATTTGCGCATTACACAACTGCAAATTGGTGTTTTGAAGGGATAAAGAAGTTAAGGCACGGAGAAGCTGAGTTGGAGAGGCACAGTGATTTCTGTGTACAGCTGTTAAACCAGCCTGGATACACATCGCCGAGTACTTCTGTCAATGGAGCTATGAGTTTGGCTCATGGACACGGCCCTTCAGCATGCATAAGTAAACCTTGGATAGAAATACTGATATCTTAATTATAACAACTCTCCAAAACCACTCTCAAGGCTTCTTCTTAACGAGGACTACTTATAAATGATTCACACACAACATGGCAAACAGAACGTGTGTGTGTCACTGAAATTTAGTTTTTAATGTGTTTTCTTATCTTAAGGTCTTCATCATGAACAACGCCTTACAGAAGTATTGACCCCCTAGGCTTTTTTACTATTATATTACGTTCCAACCCGGAATTTGAAATGTGTTTAAATCTAATTTTATGCGATGAATAAGCACAACACAGTCAAAAGTTGGCAGAAGGGAATTTAGAAAAATACATAGAAAAAATAACTAAAACACTGGAAATTAGGACGTGCATATGTATTCACCCCATTTGCTACGAGGCCCTTAAAAGTTTCTGGTGCAACCAATTGCCTTCAGAAGTCACATAATCAATCAAATGAAGTCCACTTGTGTGCAAGCTAAGTGTCACATGTGATCTGTTAGTACAAACACCTTTTCTGAAAGGCTCCAGAGGCTGTAGCACCACTATGCAAGAGTCATCACACCATGAAGATCAAGGAGCTCTCCAAACACGTCAGTGTAGGGTTATGAACAATACCCAAACATGTTCTCCCAGGATCCATCAAGCCCATCATCTTCAAATGAAAAAGCACGTGGTACCACAACAAACGTGCAAGGAGAGGGCTGCTGACTAAACTGACAGACCCAGCTAGGGGAGCATTAATAAGAGACCAAAAAGTAAGCCTGAAGGGACTGCAGAGCTCCACAGCAGACTGGAGGATCTGTCCATAAGGTCACAATAAGCCATACAGTTCATAGAGCTGGGCCAGAAAAAAAAGCCAGTACTTAATGTTAAAAATAAGAAGGCACATTGGTGGAGTTTGCCAAAAGACGTGGGAGACTCCCCAAATGAACAGAGGAAGATGCTCTGGTCAGATGAGACTAAAATTTTACTTTTCGGAAATACAATGTCTGGCGAAAGCCCAACAAAGAGCCCCGGCATGAAAGTTAGTGAAACAGTTTTTTTTAAATGACATGATGCGAAACTCTCAAACAATTCCCCTTGTATTCCAGGTTTCCAGGCAAAATAAATAAATAAAAATAACAAAAAATTATTAAAAATACCATGGGTGTGAATACTTTTGCAAGGCACTGTAAACTTGCCATGTCTTGCATGCCTTGGTCCAATTGCCAGACCAAGAAATAAAATCCAGTACTTAGTTCTTCCTTTCTGGTGTAAACAAATTGTCACTGAACACATACAAAGTCATCATTGACGCTGAACCCTCGGTAACCCCTGCTTTTTTTTTTTTGGTCCTCTTTTTTAACTTGGGAGCAGCTGTCTCCAGCTCCTGAAATATACTTTCATTTATGACGAGTCTGCTCTTCAGTCGAGGCTTGTGATGTTTTATCTGGGCCATGTCATATTATACATAGCCTTTAATGACTAATTCAGTCTTTTGGCTTGTGTACTAAAATAGAACAAACACACACGAAGGAAAAAGGAAATCAATTGAAATGTTGCAATGTCTGACAGGAGTGCGCTTGAGGAGAGAAAAAAGGGAACATCAGACAGTGTCGCTTGCTTTTGTTTTCTAACTGAGAGAGCCTGCCGTGTGGAGACAGGCAGAAGCTACATGTACGTAAGCAGGGGGCTGGCACGTTGGGGAATTTTTTTTTTTTTTTTTTTAACTCATCCGTCTTTGATCACTTTCCGGCTTTGAAGTAACTCTGAGCAAAGAGGGGAAAAAAGCCAAGCAGAAGTCACGGGAAGTTCACGTCTCAACTAGAACTCGCAAAAACTCAAATCTGCATAATTCATTTTTTAAACAGTTAAAAACGGAAAGAGATTAAAAAGATCTCTGGGTGCCGCATAAACCCAGTGCTTGTTGACAATGGCAATTAAATAATCTCCCTCTACATATTTGTTTCGGAATTACTATTTGAGGAGAGAACACATGAGAGCCTTTAACACTTACCGACTGTTTCAAAGTGATGAATTAAAGCAAACTGTAAAGGTAAAGAAATAAAGAAAGAATTAAAAAAAATAATTAAGAAAGAATTTGAGGATTCCAGCCTTTTAAATTCTAAATATATTGTTTATTCTTTAGAAGAACCTTTAAGAGCTGGTAATAGGGTTGGAATGTATGGTTAATGGGTTATACTAATACGTGACTCGATACGAAGCTGTAAAAATCTGTAAAGATGCGAGAGCAGCAAATACTGTTCCATACAGTTTGACTCACTGCTAAATGCTGGACTCCAGTTTGATCTTCCAATTTGAAGTACAGTACACTACTTGTCTTTTGACAACAGTCACTTGCATTTACACACATGCATTTTAGTTTAATCTCACTCATGATTTGGGGGGTTTAACACAATTCCTCCCCCCCTTTGCAGCAGCAACGGCTGCAACTCTTCTTGGAAGGCTTTTCCACAAGGTTTGGGAGCGCATTCATAAAACCAATCGGACCAATCTTCCAGAAGCACATTTGAGACATTTCTGTTCAACGGAGCCTGCTTTGCAGTCTTTGCTCCAATTCATCTCAGAGGTGTTCTACCAGGTTGAAGCCAGGGCTCTGGGCAGCCCAGTAAAGTTCACCAACGTCACACTCACTTACCCGTGCCCTTTTGAACCTTGAGCGGTCATACTGGAGCTGAAGGAAGTGTCCCTAAAGTGTTCCCACAAAGTTGGGAGCATTAACTTGTCCAAAATGTCTTGTTATACTGAAGCATTAAGAGTTCCTTTCACTGGAACTAAGCCCAACTTGAGAAAAACAGTCCAACATTATAACTGCCTTATGCATGAACCTTCTCACTTGACTCAGTGCATTCACACACCTGCTCTTTTCACGACAAGTGCCACACCCAGATTCCTCCATTGCTTTGCCAGAAGGAGAGGCATGATTTGTAACTCCAGAGAGGATGTTTTCACTGCTCTACAGTCCAGTTGTGGCATCTTTGACTTAGGCATGGCCATGGAGAATCGTTCTTGAGAAAATCTGAAGGCCACATTAAGTTTAGAGGTCTCTAGTGATCCACTGAGCCAAAAGTTGGTGACCTCTGTTTACAACGTGCCTTAGGATCTACTGACCTCACCCCTTTTGATTTTACACAGCCTACCAGTTTGTAAGTTGCTGCTTACAAACTGGTAGGCTGGAATATTTTGTAATGATAAAACGTTATTGTTTAGGTGGCAAAATAAGTGTATATATGGTTGAATAGATGTATGTTAATCTTTCAAAAGGTACTTTTGCATATACATTGGAAAATTCAATTGTGAGAATTTAAAAAAAACAACAACCCACTAGCTTTATTGCACAAATAATATCTATGAAAGTTAAATAGTTCAGTTGTGTTGAGGGATTCTTTTAAAAGAAGATTATAATGAAGATAATAAAACTTATTCTCAGATGAAACACAGGTAAGCTATCAGGATGATAGCTCACGTCTCCCCCTGTAAATGTTTGTGATGTTTGTTTGTTTGTTATGTTATGGCGGTTGTACTGAAACCGCAATTTCCCTCTGGGATTATTAAAGTATATCTGACTATGATTCTGACAGCTGTGCTGGAATGAAGAGGCCTTAAAGACACTTCTAGCGGGTATTTTTGCCACACTAGTTAGTTCTTTTTACCAAATATTAGGAGCCACTGCTGGGACAAAATTGCCACTTCACAATAGGGATGGCAGCTGAAGAACAGCAAAATCAAAGCTCATTTACAAATGTAACTTTCATTTATCCATCTGAACAAATCAAATGGTGGTGATAGAAGCAGCCACTAAACAATGTATTTAGATTTATTTTCCAAAATTGCATCCGACCACACCAACTGTGTTGCAAATAAGTACAGATCTTTTTTCTTATGATCAGCCCATGTTCTGGGATCTTGCCCATCTACTAGGTTGAACTGCATGACATTCAAAGTGTACTAGAGTGTAAGGACTTAATTACTTTCATTGTGGTACCGTGTTCTTATTTTCATTTCAGGATAACCATTTTTTTAAATATTTTTGTTTGTGTGTAAAATGATGAAATTATGTAATAATAGGAGAGGAATCCATAAAAAATGCTTTACCAGGCAGTCCTCTTCTAAAGATTTAGAGTTCTTTATGTGATTGTCTTCTAAACGTGACAATAGTGTAGGAAAATTAAAATACTTCTAAATTTTAGAATTTACAAAAAAATGGAAAAAAAACTCAAAAGTCATGTTTTTAATCACCTCACGTCTGGACTATTGTAATCCTCTTTTAATTGGTGTCAGCCAGGCCACTCTTTCTTGGCTACAGCCGAATGCTGCAGCATGGTTTTTAACTGGAAAAAATAAAGGTGAGCACATAACTCCAGTTTTAGCATCCCTCCACTGGCTCCCTGTTAAGTTTAAAATCCATTTTAAAGTTATTTTATTTACTTTTAAGTGCCAAAATGGGCTGGCCCCTTCCTATTTATCTCAACTGCTCCACTCCTATATACCTTTGCATGTTCTTAGATCAACGGACCAGATGCTTTTATCTGTCCCAAAGTCTTTTTATAAATCCAGAAGAGACGGAGCTTTTGCAGTTCTGGCTCCTAAGTTGTGGAATGAACTGCTATTCGTGTTTTTTTTCTTTTTATCTGTGTTTCAATTGTACTTGTTTTATTTTGTTTTCTTTCTTTTTGTTTATATTATACTGTGTTTTATGTCTATAATTTTATGTATTTGATTTTTGTGCAGCACTTTCGTCAGCTTCTATGTTGTTTTTAAAGTGCTCTAAAAACAAAATGGTATGGTAAAAGTCAGAAATAAAACCATAATTGGGAAATTGCTCTCCCAAATGCCCTCTGATGTCTGTCTTTTTCAGTAGGAACATTTTATCGAATGCCTAGGACTATTTGCTCACTTTTAAGCTTCTCAGGGGAAAAAAATTAAAACATTATTTCTAGGTTTTATGTGTTAATCTATGGGCATTCTGAGCCGTGTCACACCAAAATTTCCCTATTTAACACATAACGACATTAAATGTTCTTGATTCTCAAATCTCAAAGTCTGAAGATATTCCTGAGGTGATCGAAACTACAGAAATAGGTCCCTGCAAAATTTGAAGAAAGGGTAAGAAAGGAGACAATGTGACTGATGGGTCAGTTTCTTTAAACCGCACGTCAACATGTTCCTAAATCTGTTGTTCGTTTTCCTGTTAGCAGCATGAGAATGCTTAAAGACTAATGAACTAAATCTTCTACTCTGGAAATCACCGCTCATTGCACCATCGTAACTTTTGCACTTGACATTGCTGTGATAGTTGCTGTGAACATGATGTACAGGGGGAGTTTGAACACAAGAGAGAGGGGAAGGTTTCTTAAACGTAAAGCTGTCACCAGAAGACAATGTTATCACAGAATTTCAGGATGAGTTGGAAAAACAAATTATGAAGACTTTAAACGTCTAAATAGCAATAGATGTGCAGTATCTGGTTCAAAGAATTGCCAGTTGCAAGTGTTTTGCTGTCAAATCTTTACATTTTTGTATTTTCTTATGTTTTAGCTGCTGCTGATGCGAGTCCTGCCCGTCGGGGATATGAGGGTGAAGGAGGACACTGAAAAGATATATATTCACAGGTTTCACAGACATAGCTAGTAGGCTGAGATAATTGCTGGCTGTAGGATATGTTTTCCTAACAGCTGCACAGCCCTTAGATAGATTTTGACAGGTTATGGTCTATTGGATGGTCCGGCGCCTATCTCCAGCAGCAGGGCACAACCTGGGCAAGTCGCCAGTCTATCCTAGGAGGCCCTGAACGGCAACAGTAAAATTACAAGGCATCGTTTGCATCTGATGCGTATTACAATAATCAAAGGGTCTAAAGTTTTATTTCTAATTGAACTGTTAGTTTTTAATTAAACCGTATTTTCTAATTTTCCAGGAATAAGATCAAGTTGGAAAAAAAGGAAGCTTCCTGTATACAGACTGGAGACTGCTTCCCTGAAGATCAAATATAAAGTGCAATTAAAACTGATATGCTGGATGTGGCATTTTCAAGACAATGCTATGTGAGACTGTAAAAACATTGCCCCTGTAAAATAGCTGAATATCTAACATTGTTATTTATGACATGTCGGCGGTGACGCTGATTGAAGTGGGATTAAATTCACATGACATGTTATGACCCAGTGCCATGGTACACTCCATTTCTCTTGCTCTCTCCAGACTCTCCCAATTAAGCCTGAGGGGCCATGCTTGTTAAACTAAAACCATACTTTTCTGAAATGTCACAGCATCTCCCTGCCGCGTAGCCCATCTGTAAACAGCTCTATTGCTGCTGCCAGCCGAAGCCCCCTGGTGGGTTTCCATGTGTTTGCTCGCAAGAACAATGCAGAAGAACAAAATGTTATTTATTCCGATTTCTTGTTCCTAATGTGTGAGGGTATATTTTAGTTGTTGTATGATTGCTGTTGACCGTGATGCTAGTTGTTGTGGTATTCTTCATCTTTGCCTGCGTGTTTCATGTAATTGATTATGCGCGTCTCCCCACTCCTCACTCACAACATCCTGATGTGTGCGAGACATCTCATTCGGAAGGCTGACAAGTTGAAGGATATGTGCGGTAATTGTTGTGCGACTGTCTTCATGCTGTAATTGAAAATGTAATTGAAAATGTCTTATCAGTGAAACTTCCATCAAGATGTTTATGGGAGCACAGCGCTTAATGTTTAACACAGCTGTTCCCGTTACCTGCACAATTACCGGCGTGTAATACATTTAAGGTACATGCTTCTGATCAGTTACTGCACCCAAGTGGTGTAAAAAGCATTAACAGATAATTTAGAGGAGTAGATTTGTTTTCAAAATATGATTTCTTCAGAGAAAGACTATTTGGACAGATATTATGGTTCAACAGTGGTTAAAGCCCCCAAATCAAATTCAAGGTCCAATTCACAATACATGTAACCTTAGAGGATTTTTCTTTTTTATGACAAACAGGTTTAGTTCATGTCCAAATACATGGAATTGCTGTTATGTCATATTCATCAGGTTTAAGGTCTAAGAGGTGTTTACACACACATGTAACATCTACCTCTATGTGTGTTCCAGTTTCCTTCAAAGAATAACACTTTTTCTTAAAATGCCCCGGACAACCTTCTTCACTAAACTAAAAAAGATGTTTTTCATGCCTTGCTTTGAATGATTCACTTTCTTGTAATAAGAGCAGTTCTATTCAGTTGCTTATTAAAGCTTTTATTTGAACATTGGCTGCTTTTTCACTCCTTTTCTGCCATTTCTTGTACCTTACAATGACAATATATTGTGTATTATGTGCGTGAACATAAGAACAAAAGAACACTAACGATTGAACAAAACTGTTGACAACAGATAAATAGCATCAAAAAGTCATGCTTTCAAGAAGCATGAACGATTTAAAATTTTTGAGAAATACATTTGTGCTTCTAAAATGCAAATCTGAAGTTCATAAAACTGTAAACTGTAGCAATGTTCACAGATTAAAATAAAGAAAAAGCAATGCAAAATGCAATGCAAATGCAACATGATGCTGGTGGCAAGTTGATTTTTTTTTTTGTTTTAATTGAATATTCGAACATTTTTCTTCTTTAATGAGTTAGAGTTAAGTTAGAAAACAATATTACCCTGAATACAACCAGATACCGGACTGAATGGGAGAAAAAGCAGCCGCAGTAGACTAAAAAAGAAACGAGAACTAGAAGAAATGTGGAGAGGCTTCTTTGAAACAGAACAAGAAAGCATGAAAGCAGAGTTTTACAAAACGAGAAACGACTCAAAACTTTTGCACAGAACTTTATGATAAGGCAGTAAAACGTCAAGTCACCAAATGTGATTCAAATTGTGTTCCTTTTATTCCTCTGGGCATTGATTGATACGCAAGATGTGGAATGCAATCATTTTCCAAACGAATGACAAAGAAAGATTTTACAATGTAAATAAATTGCAGCTATTGCCTCAACTCGATGCAGGACAGCTCCGTTCTGATACAAACACAAAACTCGCTGGAGTTCACATATAAATAAACCCACCCAAACACGCGGCAATTACATTATTCATAGCACTGCTGAGAGCTCTTACACAGAGCCTGACAAACACACAAGGGCTGCTGTAAACACAGAGCGATAACAGCATCAGCCAGATTGTCTTACAGTGTGAGGGATGGCAGGAGGAGGAGAGGGAGAAACACATTCTGAGCGACTAAATGTGTGAAATGTGAATGTGTGCGTCAATCAGAGAGAACATTTTGCGGATAGTGACAGAATGTTTTTGCATGCGAGTCATGCATGCACACCTACACACATGCAGGACATAGATGCACTAAGCATTTACACAGGAAAATATTTTGGTGCATCTCTATACCTTAGCCTTCACATGTAAATGCAGACAAATGCATATTTAGAGAATGCAATTATTTCTTTCACCACCCGTGTAAACACGTATATAACAATGCTTTGATTTAAATTATGGACTAATATGTTTAATGAAGATAAATTGGTTGCTTTACTTCCTTTTACACTTTACTCAGGCTTATTTTAAGAAAATCTTACAGGAAACTCTGTTTTCACTGATCAGGCTTTCTAAAGATAATAAGAAACGGCCTCGAAACAGGATTTACAAGACTCAAGTTATTTGGGATTTTTACCTTTCAAATTTCAGTTCTTTGCCTTTGGTTAAGCAGTTGAATATTATTGAAAGATGGGTCTCTTGTAGATGAGAAGTCTCATCTCAATAAGATAAAGGTCCAGTAAAAAAAAATTAAGCTTATAAATCTGAAACCTGAAATGAATTGACTGTTGAAGAGAAACACTGATTATCGCACAAGTACCAATCATAGTATGCCATTTTGCTTTATGGTTACATATTAACTTCAAATTTATTTCATTTCCTTTTTTTAACCACACTGAGGAGCATAATCTGGAATTTGCTGAAAACCGTTGCAATAAATGAAGGGAATCATAATCAATTGGGAAAAAACATTTTGACTGATTTGCTTATCAAGATGTTTTTTTAAATAATTAGAATCATAGTCCTTGACTAAACTCAACTCCCAATAGGTGTTGCCTGTTGTTGCTCTACAGTCTGTAATCATGTCAGCCTCACAAACAGTGAGCTGAGCAGCTGCAATAAAAAAAGCTTGCCAAATTTAAAACTTGCCAAACTGTAATATAGGCTGTGCACATTCTTATGTCAATATAGAAAATTTGAACCCCCCCCCCCCGAAGATTTACCATCCATTTACCAAGTCTTATTTACCATCTATGAGGATGTGTGCAGTAAATGGAGAACAGCATTTTCCATAAGTTTTTTTTCCTGCCACACTGAAATATGTTACTGGACAGATTATCGAAGATGACAGAAAGCATGCAGGCAATAGCTTAGCACTACAGCAAACTGTGCAAGATTAAGACATGAAATTATCGAAGGACGTAGCAGTATGTTTCAAGTCAACTAGGTATTTACTCACATGTTTTTCCCCTTACTATCTGACATTAGTTTTCCTTTTCTAGGACTACCAACATTACTTTTATTTGCTAAATGCCAGAATAATGAACTTAAAAAAAATAAATGTTTCAGTATACATTTCCTGCTTAAATTGGCTTTTAAACTTGGGTCAAATGCTTTGAGTTTCATTCCAGTCTTCTCACCTCTTGTTGGATTTTTGCTTCAGCTCAGAATTGTAGCCCATCTCTTTTACACAAATGTTCTCAAATCTACCCTTCTTCCCTGTCTAAAATTCTTTAAATGAAGGTCATTTGTACCACAAAAACACATTTATGAAAAGTACAAATCTACAGCACACTTACATTTAAATTAGTATTCGAGGACTGCATTTGAACAGCTCTAACACCTAGTCCAAGGCTGGTTGTTCAGTATTATTAACTACACATCTTGCATCTATGGAAACACAGCCCCAAGGGGAGCACAGTGTCCTGTGTCCCATTTTGAGCCAGTCCCAAACCCAGATAAATGCAGAGGGCTGCAGCAGGAAGGGCATATGGCATGAAATATTTGCCAGATTCACCATGCAAGTCAATAACATGATCTTCATATAGATCAGTCGAGGCTCAGGTTAACAATGACTGCCAATGGTGCTGGTGACGGACAGGGTACCAGTGAAAATTGGGCAGCTTTTGGTCAGCAAAGAAGAATAGGAAGAAGAGGAGGAAGACATTTCTGTAGGCATAGAGAGAAGAGAAAGGGCAATTAGTCTATGACTGAGAGTAACTTGCAATGATGGGACTCCATCTATCCATTCAACCATTGTCTTCTGCTTATCTGAGATCAGGTCATGGGGCAACAAGTCCAGGAGAGAAACCCAGACATCCCTCTCCTCAACCACATCTTCCAGCTCATTCTGGGTGACCCCGAGGCTTTCCCAGGCCAAATGGGATATATAGTCCCTCCAATGAGTTCTGGGTCTTCCCTGGGGTCTCCTCCCAGTGGGACATGCCTGGAAAAATCACCAAAGGAAGGCGCCCAGGGGACATCCTGATCAGATGCTCAAACCACGTCAACTAGCTCCTTTCCATGTGGAGAAGCAGCAGCTCTAGTTTGAGCTCCTCCTGGATAACAGAGCCCCTCACCTTATCTCAAAGACTTAGCCCGGTCATCCTCCAAGGCAAGCTAGAAAGCTGGCATGATGCAGAGGAGGAAGATGGACATAATGTGTGTTCAGGAAACTAAGTGGAAAGTTAGCAATGCTATAAGCTTATTAACAGAGTTTAAGCTGTTCTTGTTAGTGGTTCTGCCCCAGCGGTGGGGTGTGAGTAAGAGGAGAAGGAGAAATTCAGGAGTAAGTTAGATACAATGATGCAGAATACCCCCAGAGGTGAAAGAGAACAAAGAGAGCAGAGGACAGAGAGGTGGAAACTGAAAAAGGTTTTGTGGCTTTCAGGAAGAAGTTGAGACAGGCTCTGGGTGGCCAGGAGGGGCTTCGAGATGACAGGACAATACATCTAAAGCTATTAGGTAGACAGGCAAGGCAAGGCAAATTTATTTATATAGCACAATTCAGTACAGAGACAATGCAAAGTGCTTTACATGATTAAAATATAGGAAAATAGAACAGAATAGTGTAGAAACAAAAAAAGAACATTTGAAAACAGTAAAACATTTTAACTTGAACATTTAAAGGCAATTTTAAACAAATGTGTTTTTAATCTCGATTTAAAGGAACTCAGGCTTTCAGCACTTTTACAATTTTCTGTAAGTTTGTTCCAGATAAGTGGAGCATAGGAACTAAATGCTGCTTCTCCTTGTTTAGTTCTGGTTCTAGGTATGCAGAGTAGGCTGGAGCCAGAAGACCTGAGTGGTCTGGAGGGTTGATACACTGATAACAAGTCTGATGTATTTAGGTGCTAAGCCATTCAGGGATTTATAGACTGACAGAAGTATTTTAAAGTCTATTCTCTGAGATACAGGGAGCCAGTGTAAGGACTTTAGAACTGGGGTTATGTGCTCTACTTTCTTAGTCTTAGTGAGGACGCGGGCAGCAGCGTTCTGGATCAGCTGCAGCTGTCTGATCCACTTTTTAGGCAGACCTGTGAAAACACCGTTGCAGTAATTAATTCGACTAAAAATAAACGCATGGATTAGTTTTTCCAGATCCTGCTGAGACATCAGTCCTTTAATCCTAGAAATGTTCTTCAGGTGATAGAAAGCCAACCTTGTAACTGTCTTTAGATGCTTTTGGAGGTTCAGGTCTGAGTCCATCACTACTCCCAGGTTTCGGACCTGATCAGTGGTTTCTAGCTGAAGCAGCTGAAGCTGTGTGCTAACTTTTGATCGCACCTCTATTGGTCCAAAGATTATCACTTCAGTTTTGTTTTTATTCAACTGAAGAAAATTTTGGCACATCCACATATTGATTTCTTCTAGGCATTTACTCAGTGCTTGAACTGGTTCATAGTCACCTGGTGACATGGTGATGTAGAGCTGTGTGTCGTCTGCATAGTTATGGTAGCTGATGTTGTTATTTTTTATTATCTGAGCTAGGGGGAGCATGTAGATATTGAAGAGGAGGGGACCCAGGATGGACCCTTGGGGAACCCCACATGTGATTTTTGTCGTCTGGGATGTAAAGTTACCTACTGATACAATAAAGTCCCTGTCCTTTAAGTAGGATTTAAACCAGTGGAGAGCTGTACCAGAGAGGTTGTACAGATAAGGTAGTACTTGGTATGTGTTCTGGAAGGAAGGTTGACTAGGAGACCTGGTGGTAGAACGAGGTAGTACAGGAGTGTGTTCAGAGAGATATGTCAGCAAATTAAAAAAAATCGGACACTGCGAGGACTGAAGAGAGTCACCAAGAGTACAAAAAGATGCAACATGAAGTGAAGGTTGAGGTAGCTATGGCCAAACAAAGAGCATACAATAACCTCTATGATAGGTTGGACAGTAAGGGGGAAAAGAAGGATTTAAACAGGTTGGTGAGGCGGAGAGACAGAGATGGGAAGGATGTTCAACAGGTTACCGTGATTAAGGATTGAGATGGAAATGTACTGACAGGTGCAACAAGCGTGATAGGAAGATGGAGGGAGTACTTTGAAGAGTTGATTAATGAAGAAACAGAGATAAACAAAGAGAAAAAGAAGTCACCAATGTGGATCTGGAAGTAGAAAAGTTAATAAGGAAGAAGTAAGGAAGGCACTGAAAAGGATGAAGAGTGGATAGGCAGTTGGTCCTGCTACAGAATATGTGTGTGAATGGGAGAGGCCCAAATGGAGCCATGAGGTTATATAGATCAGAGATAAAGAAGGTGGAGGACTTTAAGTACTTAGGTTCGACAGATAGTTTTGACATGTAGAAAGGAGGGATAGTAAGTTGCTTGGTAGAAGGATGTTGAGGCTGAACTGCCTGGCAGCAGGCCTAGAGGAAGTCCAAAGAGGAGATTTATGGATGGGATGACAGAGGACGTAAAAGCTAGTTTGTCTGTGAGGAAAACATGCAGATAGGGTTAGATGGCGGCAGATGACTCGCTGTGGTGACCCCTGAAAGGGAGAAGCCGAAATAAGATGATGAAATCTTGCATTTGTGGTAATCAGTTTTACGTGGTGCAACTCTTTCAGCCGTTTGATACGTGTAGTAACACAGGAGTCACCTTACAGAAAAGCAAGGAGATCAAATCTTAAGAAAAAACACAGTAGGCAACTTAAGAAAATCTGCTTGGCTATCTCTAATGGAGAAAGTAGAAGAGGGAACAGGAAGGTTTTCCTCCACGTTGGGTGCACATCTGCCCCTTTGACAGTTTTAACCTGTTTATATGATATGTTAGGAAATGTGGTGAATTTTAAACAATGTGAATAGTTCCTTTAAAATAAGAAATATTTCAGGAATCATGTCTACCTGAATCTAAAGGGAGAGCAGAGAAGATCATTATCTAACAACCTAATTTAACAGGTCCAGCAGAGGGCTGACACAGTCACTTACTGCTACAGCAGTTCAGAAAGAAGCAGGAAACTGCGGCGCTGAGGGGAACTAATTGCAGGAATGGCAGAACAGCAGTACTGAAAGAACACGAAAACCATGAAAACCAGAACGTAGGTGCACTCCTTAACAGTCAGCCGGTGGACGGCATGTGTGATGAAAAGCAAAAACGGTGGAATTTTCTTCTGTTTTCCACTTAGTATCGAACCATCAGTACAACCTGACCATATTATGTCACAAACCACTGAAAATTAAAATGAGAAACAATGAAATGTAAACCATCACACCTACTTATTAGCCTACAGCCTTTCCATCACATCAGAATGACATAAAATAAGCAGATCAAGTCACAAAATAACAAAGCGTAATGGTAATGACAGAACCCCCTAAACATTTAACCAAATTAACACTTCAACACTTTTCGTATTATTTGAAAAGGGATGATAAGCGTGACCTTGGACTCTTAATTTAGCACAAAAAAACTGATATTGTTCCATCAAACTACAGCCAAAATCCAACCATGTAAAAAAATAGAGAAAAACTAAAAACTTCAGCCTAATTAAAACTTTTTATTGTGCTATTTACCACTTTTGCTAACTTGCACACTCCTTACAAATGGAGTCCCCCCACCCTTCAGTGAGGTCTAGAAGCACATAATTTATATCTAGCCAATCAGCAAAGATCCTACTACTTGGCGCCATTGGACCAATCAGCGGAGACCTTGTATACAGCAAACTTCCTCATTCTTCAGATATCGAAAAAAAAGTCCCGGTTTGGCTCTGTCTCCAAACTTACAGGAAAGAAAATAAGTAAGTAAGATGACGTGTGTGTTATTTGTGGAGAAATTAGCAAAATTACACCATGTGTCACACCATGTGTGATCATGTTTCATGTTCAGGTATTTCCGTGGTTGACATATGCCTGATGCCAGTGCTCAGCGCATTTTCTTTATAAATTAGGTAATACAATTTAGGCTAGAATGTTGCCAAGAGTTTGTATAATACCATGAAGTGATACAATAAGAAGCTTAACCAATTTCTTTAAAATTTCAAGCTATGACTGAATATGAGGGATTTTTGTAATTTTTGTAACTCAATAACAGTTGTTTTACTTTTAGTGATGATGACAATGAGGAAGATGATGACGATGTGGCAGACCCAGATTTTGTCCCACCGACCCACGACCTGGACATTCAAGGCACAAGTGAGATGGGTCCTCTTCTAAGAGGAGACGCATGCTGCCTGCAGTGGAGGTGCTTCAAGCTGAGGATGATGAGGATGACGAAGTCGACAATGAAGAGCGTGCACCACATTCAAGAGGCCAACCAAAAGCAGGATGTCTGCAGCCAGGCCAACCACCTGGCACAAAGCTGACCTAGACAATACACCCCTGACTGAATGCTAGCACTTCCACCCTGACTCCACTGACATCCTTTTCCACTACGTTGAAAGGTACTTTAGCCCCCGCATCATCAGTCACATCATGTACCAAACCAACTTGTACACCGCTCAGAAGGATATAAACACCACTTTCACCAGCATTAATGCTATGTTGTAAGAAAAAAGTTCTTTCTTTCACTCTGTAAAAGTGTTTTTCCTGTATTTCTTATACAAGCGCTTTTTTTTTTTTACCATATTAGGGCAGGTGACCGTTTTTGGTAATTACATCAACCTTAATTTTTCCCATGAAATTAATTTTATTTAAATGTTATAAAAGTAATAAGGTCTTGTTCTGTCCTCTAACACTCTTGGGGTGAAATTTAGAATTTCAAAGTATTTCACTGACTGCACAGCCACAATACTTAACAGATCGGCTACTTGTAAGGTGGGGATTGAAGGATTGACTAAGTTTGCCACTTCAGCCTTCCCCTTCAATGCTCAAGGTGCTTCAATGCTCCTTTGTGGGGAGGCATTTAATAACGAATCCTGTTTGAGTCTTGGAACAATGATCGGGAGCTGCATTCCAGGGCTGACATTGCAGTAAAATGCCATCACATTGCCCAAAGGGCTAAACTTTAGTCAACTGTGAAATCTGCTTCTGAGAGAGCACAGAGTAGGGGAAACAAAGGAGAAGAATGAGGTTGATTTAAATTCTATATGCATACATACACACAATATATATATATATATATATATATATATATATATATATATATATGTGTGTGTGTGTGTGTATGTATGCACAGTGCTTCATATTTGTGAATTCTGATGTTTCTAAAATTTTATATGGTAATGGCATGTTTTTTTAGCTTTCTTCCTCTCAAAACTTTGATGCTGTGATTCCGATACATTTAGAACACAGTGAAAAAGTTAATATTTTCATTTTCATGTTAAGCATTCAAGATTCTACAGCTGTCACACACATCAGGTGCTGAACACACCATTGCCTTCACACTGGTTTAAAGAAAAAGCAACTGGGGCTTTGTTGAATTGGCAAAACGTTGTTTCTGCCATTATGAACGTGTTTATCTACCTTTTACATACTGTTCTGCAACAAAACAGTTCAGAATATTACAAACACTATACAAAGGGTGCACACGAATAAAGGCAGCATTTTTGGAACAGTTGGACTCTAATCACAGTTGCAGTTTCACCTCTACCCTCTTGATTGCGATGCAGCTGCAGGTGCAGCTCGGAGGCTTAGCCGACCTGTGTCACTCCGCAAATTGTAATCAACTCTACAAAGACATCTGGTCCTGGATGAGGGAAAAGATCCAGGGAGAATTCTAGGAGAGCTGTTAAAAAGTGAGCAAAGCAAAGCAGCAGTTTGTGAGAATACAGGACCCATAGATCACTGTCGTCAGGGGAAAAAAAAAACTGCTGTTTGCTATCAAATGTAATTAGTTTTAAATCTTTGTGGTATTGATCATACCTTGTGTTTAATTTGGAAATTTACCTAAAAACATGTATAGTGTCACAAAACTGGGTCCAGAAGTGTGAAATATCTGGTTTCATACAGTCTGGAGTTAAGCTTTAAATCAGGAATGTTCCACAGCTTTATGATTCTTCTCTCTGTGCGGGCACATCAGGTGCCTTGCAGATTGGAGATCTGCAGACATGTGTATCTGTTGACCTGACATCAGGCCTTTGCCTGGCTAAAAAGAAGTGGCATTGGACCTTGTTGAAAGTAGCTGTCCCAGTAAGTGGTAGCGCCAGTGATAACCTAAAGCTCATATCAGAGGGCTCAGGATCAAACTGCTACTGAGCTGGCTGAGGTAATCTTTCTCACCGAGATACCGCCTTGGACAGTTGGTGGTCAAACACTGATGTACAAAACAAAACTATACATACATGCATGTCTCATCACAGCTACCCAGGCACCATTTTCTCAACAAAAAACAAACAAAAAAAACACAGATTTTCTAGTTTTAGATTTTCTAAAACAAATGCCCAAATCCTTTTGAAATGGTTCTGATGTGTTGATCAACTTAGGTTTTACAGTTTGACATACGAGCTAAAACACTCAGAGTCAAGATTGACAAATAACATAAGCAATAAAAATATTTTGAAACAAAAGAATAAAATTCTTATCTTTTCTCAAAGGTATGCATTATATCAAAGAAAGTACAGTAAACGCATTATGTATACTTATTTTGATTAATATCAAAAATCCCTAAAGCAACACAACTATAATTTAGAAGTTCTGAAGTCAGGTTCTGTTTAAAGCAGTTAATATCTTACCCGCTTTAAATCTTTGTTTAGTACAAATAGTTGGTCCTGGAGGTTGAAGCCAAGTCCAACTCAAACTTGCACCATGTTAAAAGTACAGTCTAAAAGAAAATTGCGTAGTTTTTTTTAAACACAATCAAACCTTTATACCTACATCATATTTGCATTTTGTGGTTATTCACAAAGAAGCCACTGACTATTTACAAAGGATAAGGAGGTAGGAAATGGGGCACCACCAATGAACGTGTAAAGCCTTTCTCGATAAATAACTGCCTGGGGGAAAAAAAACTAAGGAAGATAAAATAGACAACTTGTAGAGCAATTTAAGTGAACTCCATTTTATTGATTATTACACTTCACTGTTCAATCAGATGATTACTCTGACAGATCTTGGCCCCTATTTGAATAGGTGTTAGCTTTAACCTCTGGGACCCAGTCATCTGAATTAATAATATATAAACACACAGAGAAAGTTATTCAACGCAAGTAAGATAATATCTGCCTTTTGTTCTCATTTAAACAATTCCTTTAAGAAAGTAGAGTGTGCGGTATGGTCACGTAACATTTTTTTTAGAAAACATATTTCATGGAACTGCATTCTGAGTTTGTAAAATGCACAAAATGTGTCTTTTTGCATTTGTGCATGCACCAGCATTTACTTACACACATATAAACATGCAGCCTCAGCAACAGCAAAGCTCTCTGACAGCAAATTTACGATCCAAAACAAGGCAAAAAAAAACAACTTCTCACTTTATTCAAACTTAATCTCTGGAGAGGCTTCAATGAGTAATACTGGTGAAAAGTTGAAGAGTCATGCTAATGGGAAGGGAATAACTCGAGGTAAAGCAGGAAAAAAAACTATCTTTACAGCTTGAGAGCATCGAAATGCAGTGTGTGCACATGGACTGAGGAGATGCAGAAATTTGGAAACTACTAATACAATTCTATTTTAATGTCAAGCTGCTAAAATACATATCAACCATACTGCAAAAATAATTCTGTAATTTGTTTTTCTCTCAATAAAAATACAGCATCCTCTTTGTTTTACTATGGAAAACCAGCTTCAATCCTCTTTAGGTGATTTCTCCAACGCTGTGGTTATAGGACACTGAATAGTCCCATGTACTTTGGCCACAAAGACATAATGTGAAGCTTGAAACTACAGCACAGGTAGTACTATCCAAACCTTTCCTTCATAAAATTTGACTTCTGCTTGATGTAATTTAGAGCAAATAAATGTATGTTAAGTCAATGTATGTATCCACAAGAAAGGAACAAACATAAAACAGGATACACATGTGTAAAGTAGCATATTCGGCTCACCTAAGTGTCCAATTTAACTTTGTCTTCAGACAGCATTGATTAAAAGAAATAATGCTACCCAAAGGGTTAGGCTGTTAACTCTAAAAAAACTAAATCAAGTTTAAAAGTTGTCAATATGTAGGGAAAATACCACATCTTACGTAAATGTGGAAGTTTAAAAAATCTAGAGCAATCAATAGTAACTATGCATATAAATATATGGACAAACTCTGGTATGCCTCAGTGTTTTAGGTTTTTGATAAGTCAGTCCGAGACTGTAATTCTGCGCAATTTGAAAATTATAGTCCATTTGTGCATGTTGATCTACCTGAGAAAACTTGAGAAAATTATATATATATTTAAAAACTTACCCACACATGATCCATCAATCTCCTCATACCCGATACTGCAAACACATCTTCCCAGAGGAACCAACCAGTCTCCATCCGCTCCACAAAATAGTTTGGGTGTGTCTCTTTCTTCAGCATGATCGATGCATGCTCCTCTCACCTCCACCAACGAGGAAGAGTCGACACGTGGGACTGTGTCTGGAAACGAGGCCAAGTTCATCAACGTAAACGGGCACTTCTTGTAGTAAACCCTCACGGAAACCAATGCAATGCAGGCACCAATGTCCTGGAAAGCCAGGTAAAACCCCTTTTTGGTCATGGGTCCCACCTCCCGCACCTCTGTGTTCAGTTTGAGAATGCGATCTCCCAGATCCATCTGGGTGAAGCTCTCGTCTGCAGCAATGGTGTCAATCTTGGTGTACTGACTGGGCTTGAATTTGACTCCATGAGCTTCGTCCATCTCATGGTAGAAGAGGTTGAAGGTCTCCTTGCAGGTGCCGGACACCCATGGGATGGAGTTGCAATCTCGCAAGGTGAAGCGGAGCTCCACATAGATCTTTTGAGCTGCCTGTCGAGAAATCCAGTTGGAGCGTAGCCAGTTGTTCTGGTTGGGTTCCATCACATTGCAAACCTGGAAAGTATGGATGGGTCGATTGTGCTCGTCCATCTCGGTAATGGCGTCCCACTAGATAAGAAATAACAGACAGGTGGAGAAAAAGGTATATAATTAAAGGGGATGGTATGAGGGAGAAGAAAATAGGTTAGTTAGACATTCAAATCACAAGTCTTAAGCCACGAAATCTATAAAAAGTGATGATATTTAGTATATGTAAAGCAAAAACATCCTTATAGTTAGGCTTTATATTTTATTTTTTAGAAAGGAAACTCTCTTTTTCTTCAGGTCTGGGTCGGGTAGTATTTTTCTCCTAGAATGATGTCTCGCTTCAGGTGCCAAGTCATCAACCCTTCAACTCCCGAGTCATGTGATCAGGGATCATGGCAGCTTTGCAGGGTCATTAGGTTACCTGTCCCCCTGTTGAAGGGAGGGAAGTTAATGGGGGTTTTTAGCCTTGGGGTCTTGAATTGCTCTCTGGTTTTATTAGAGTTGGGACTGGCTTCAAGGGTGACCCTAAAACCACCCAACATCCACCTGCACGACTCAAATTACCTGCTTGGGAATAAGAATCCTCAAATCACTTCGCTTACAATGCAGCGTTGGGCCCTCTTCAGCACAAGCTGCAGAGTTTGCCTTTCTGTGTGCATGCTTTTTATTTACACACAACCTGCCACAGCTCTTCTTACCATGTATAGATGGATTGTATTTCGAGTTACAATCAAAACCTCCACTCCATTGTATACATGGCTAAAGATTTTACTTTTTATCGAAACAGAGAACTATGGGCTAAATCAAGGGCTGGTCAGTGAATGTAATTATTGTTAAATGAGTAATAAATAAGGCAATCAAAATCCATCATTTTGAGACTTCAATAACCCTGCTCTTACCATGCCTAACTCTGTTTCTTTATCCAAACACTGCAAACAACACTGTTTTCACAAAGACCTGTGGGAGTTCCACTGGGAGATTTTAGTCACAGAACCAAGTATAAGGCTATTAATTAACAGCTAACACACACGTAACTATCACTCTGTAATTAAAAGTGAACCGGCTGAATCCATGTACATAAACATAAACACACTTCTGGTCTCCACTTTCAGCCTCAGACAGAAGATACCCCCAATTCCAATTAACTGCAGAAAAAAGGGCTCATGTTATTGACTTATGCAGCAAAGAGAGTTGGTGGCAGAGCTGCTGGTTATTTTAACAATATTTGCCTGATAAGCTTGCACGTTTAATAAGCTGTTTTTCACTTAGCTAAATATTACCTCTTGTTGAGAGCAGTAATCAAAGTCTAATGTTTGCTTTCACATACTCATTATCCTTTTTAATAACATGTTCTAATTCAATCATCCAAAGGCGACAGGCTTTAATCTGCTCTTCCCTCAAGGTGTAATTGCAGAATTACAGTGAAATTGATTTTGATTAGATGTGATATTGTCCATCTAAGGTTCTCCAAAAAATAAGTTGAAACTGTGCTACTGTGTATTTTTTAGTACTAAAGGGAAAAAGCACAGTGTAAAACATAAAATAACTACTACAAAGTACAGTGTATTTAAGGCATCTAGTTTTAGAACTGAAACTAAAGGTAAATTATAATGCACAGTAACAGCAAACTATAGAGATAAGCTGAAAATCCCTCCTAATTGTCTTACTGAGAACAATGGCAATCACTGAAGATTAACATGTGGAAAAGGTTGTCAAACAAGCATTTTAAGGAAATACTATAACAAAAATATATGTGAATATCCTATTTAAAATCTCATTAAATGTTAAAATCTTAAGCAGAGTTTCTGGTGAGTGTAGAATCATCCAGTTTAGGTTAAAACAACATTTTTGAATTATAATTTAAGGTTTAAAAGCAGTCTAGGAAGCTACAAATTGAGTGGAAATGTCTATTAACATTAGTAGCCAGTCATAATATTCTCATAGTGCTCAGAAATCTTCTGTACCTCATCTGCCATTCTGTTTTCTTTATTTTTCCTACTAGGTACCAAAAATGCTGCCAATGAACACTATAAAGGTGGTGGCATTGATTTGATGCATAAGCAGTCAAATATTGTCAGGTAGCCCGACGCTCAGTCTTGAGTAATCAACTCCAAACTCAAAAAAATGCTTCCTTTCTTACTTCGAAATTAGTAAGTAGATACAAGTTGGTCAGGTTGGAAGCACTAACCTTCATATTTGGAGGTCATGTTAATTTCACAAACTCACTTCACCAGACAAATACTTGAAACAACTGGATTACATTTTGTGATAATTACTTCTTTTGGACAGGAAATATTGTGGCATTTTAATATCTCAAGAGGTCATGCCACAAAATTGCAAGTTTGGTGATGGCAGGTGGATACTTTTTACTGGTGAGAAAATTTTATCTCAATTTCAAAAAAATTAAATAGTATGAGAAAGGAAGTAAGATAAAACATTTTTCATGCTAGAAATTGCATTGAATATTATATTAGCCATTACGTTGAAAAACCACCTTACAAGGTTTTCTGAGAAACAATAAAAACAAAATTTTAAGATTTTAACTAGCGCCAAGCAACACTTACTACATGGTATTGCAGATTAAAGCTATAGTTGGTAATCCTGTTCACAAAAATTTATTGCTATGCTGGGTAAAATCATCCTTCTATCCTGAAAGTAATTAATACATTATGTATTCATAAAAAAGGAGGTTAAAAAGAAATTTATATAACCAATCTCTGTCGTTTGGTCTGAAGGGCAGAGATT
This sequence comes from Fundulus heteroclitus, assembly GCF_011125445.2. Lineage (NCBI taxonomy): Eukaryota > Metazoa > Chordata > Actinopteri > Cyprinodontiformes > Fundulidae > Fundulus > Fundulus heteroclitus. Next base: position 33,048,720 of record NC_046367.1, on the reverse strand, counting down.
TGTTCCTGTTCTCACCCACAGACGTTATATACTCACTCCCCTCTGTCGTTCAAGTTTCGGGGGAATCACCTTAACTATTGGTTGTCCCACATGCCAATCATTCTGCTACGTGCTCACGTAACGCTGGTGTCCGTGCCCCTTTCTTTCATAGTTTCCGCTTGCTGGCTGCACACGTGCACTTCTAGTATTTATTGTATCTGGTTAGGTTAGCGGTTAGCTTAGCGGTTAGCCGTTCATTGTAGCTCCCCTGCGCTCACCGTATACTTTGAACATGACAGAGTTTCATGAAGTGAACCGTGTCCATGTTTATGAGAAGACGAAGGCCTCAGTAGAAAGAAATAAGACCAGAGGGAATTTGAGAGATTTCTTTCACACGAACCCCCTGAAGAGCAGAAGAGCAAAGTAAGATGGTCTTGTGCATGTGCAGTTATTCAAAAAGGGACTTGGGGAAACCTCTGGAAAAATCACCAATCATAGCTTTAATTAATTTGAACCGGTTAAACACAATATGCAGTCTTAAGAGATCTTCAATACTGTCAAACATCCTGTGCATGAAGGTAGTATTAAATACCAAAATCTGCGCTGTCTAGTACATCGGACAAAGTGTACTTTACAGATATGCAGCACTATATCAACCTAAGTAGTTTTAATTCACCTATAGGAGAAACAGTTCATTTAATGTAACTGTTTAATGTACAGTACTTAAATGGCTTGTCTGAATTCTGCATCAAGTTTGCATTGTCTCCACATGCATGGGTGGTTTCATGCATGGAGTTAGAGATAAAGTGGATTACATAAAGTGTTTGGATGAATGTTTGACATTTCCTCTCTGTAGATTTGGAGCTTAAAACATAATGGAAATGGGTGGAAATAAGTACACACATGGCACTGTTGCAGATGCTGACAAAGTGATGTTGATTGAACTGTCACTGTAATTGGACCATGAACTCTGAGTCTTGCGATGTGAAATTCTTTTTCTATTTATGTTTAGTTGTGACTAGCAATTGTGCTACAAGAATTTAGGAAGAAAAATAGAGAAACAGCAGGTGAACGTTTTGAAAACATGAAAATATTCCTAGCAGCGCAACAAATCTGAGAACACCTGTTGGACTCAAAATGTCAAACCAAGGATTTTCTCTACATCTTCTTCCTTTCAGAAGTAATGTGAACAAATTGCTAAACTATCACATTTCTAACGTAACTAGTACTTGTGTTAAAATGGTAAAAAATTAGCTTTTTTTGCTCATCTTTAGACAGCATAGCATTTTTAAGAGAAGCGTATTTATTTTTCACATCCATTGCATATTTAAAGGTAATTCTATGCTCCATAAAACAATAAAAGTATTAAAAAAACATAACTTTTGAATAAGGTAACTTTGTTTCAGCAAAGAAGGCAGGAAAAAAGCTCAGCACATGGATGCAAGCACAAAACAAGGTCAGAGATAGCCCACAGTCTTTCATTCAATATATTCTTTTATGGATCACGAGGCCACCTCTGTTGTAAATGGATAGCAGCTAATAGCTAATATCTTGGTATAAAATTGAATGCATTCTTCCCATTGGATTGCATTCTTTAACAGTAGAGTGCTGAATGAGATGAGAGAGGAGGGGGAAAAAAATAAGACACCAGGCGACTGTGAGGGGAGAAAAACGGAGAGCTCTAAGATTGTGTGGAGGTTTGTGTCCAAAAAACAATTTTCCTCAGATGCTGCAAGGTAATAACTAAAGTTAGATTTCAATGAAACAAATTTAAATGCCAGTGTAGATATCATCCAGTGACAGAGAGACTGAGACAGCACTATCAGAGTAAATTGTCTCAAAGGAGTAAAACAATCCAGTGTGATAGGAACATATTGTTCCAAGAATCCCCTAATAAACAGCTAAAGCTCAATTCCCAACTGAACACCATTCACAACAGAAAAAAGAAATCCAAGACTAAGGTTGTTAAAAGGGTCAATCAATTAATGATCGCCGTACTTTAAATGATTAAATGTGGCTTTGCGTGTCTCACACTGATAATTAATTTTCACTGCCTTATTAGCAAAGCAATACAATGTGTAAAATTTCTCGATATGATCTGGAATGCAGGGTTAATCTATAGCACCATCACACGTTCCTCGACAAAGTTTGCAGTTGCTTTACACATTCCGCTTTCCTTACACCTCTTTATTCTGTATGGGCTGCCACAAATTTATAATGTCAGTTTTGTCTCGCTTCCCTTTCAAAGTGAAAAACTTAGTGCCTTCCCCCGACAGCCAGCTACCTTGCCATCCTGCCTTAACATGCATAATTGAAAACCGACAGCAAATGCAGTTGATTGATTGCAGCCCGAGCTCAAGCCATTTATAGGCTATCTCACAGATATAAGAAAGCCAGCCGTTTTACTGGCCTTTTGCCCAGAGCAGGGCTCCTGTTATTAACACTATGACTCCCAGAGCCCTTTTTAAATTTGTACTTTAAACTTTAGTATCATAATGGCCTCTCCTCATCAGAATTAAACATTTAATAATACCAAACATTCCTATTGTTTGGGTATAAAGCTATCACAAAAAGGTATTCAATGCTATTTGGACTAGAATTTTACGGCCCACTATCCCAAAATTAAGTTTTATACTTCTGAGACTAGGGCAGGTTTAAGAGCAGTGTTTTTAAAGGTCTGCTGTTAAACTGGAGGAAGACACATGGTCACATGGACAGTTACAGCGCTGGTCACAATTTGACATACACTCCGAATGAACGTGAATATCATACAGATTTTTGGCATTTCAGAGATGCATTTAAACCAACTCTTTTTCCAGAATGGGAGGGTTATACAAGAAGCAATTTTAAAAGCAAATGTTGGCTCCAGAAGTCTAATATATATTTGAATTATAACTAATCCACACTAACTCATAATTATACATACAGTGTCAGATGTGTAATACACCCCCCCGACACTAATATTTGGATAGATGTAATCTCATATGCCACTATGTTGACATGTGTCCAAATTTAAATTGGGAGGTCATGATGGGAGGTCGCCAAATTTATGGTTACAAACAAGAAATTTGACTTTGTCATCCATTATTGTGTAAAAAGAGACAGACAACAGCAAGCAGAACAGCAAACTACGATCTGTAACAGGAAAAAAAAAATATTCAGGGGAAAGAACAGGGGCAATGTCTACAGGAGATTTTTTCTCCCATACATACATATCTGTAGGTGTATTTATCTCATTATTTCTTTTCCACAGCAGAATAGCTGGCTACCCTGACTGTATGGTTTTCCTCAGGGACACAGCCTTGGGATAGAAAGTTTAAAAACTGTTATTACATTAACTTTGTACAGTGTACCTGTAATACTGGCAGCAAACATACCCTCATCATGATGCTACCATCCCAAGATTGAGATTTCTACTATGGCTGGAAATAATTTTGATCGATATCCCTAATAATCAACCCATATTTAAAATATATATTTTAAGTGCAGCCCTGGTCATTTTATACTTAGCGACCTACTTTTAGATAAAGAACACACAAACACTGAATTCAAACTCAACCCTTTATTCAACCAACTTTTTACTAAAACTGCAAGTTTTTATTAAAGAAAAAAAGAATGCACACTCTTTGAATGGAGCGGTGCTTGATTCATGGGTTTGAGTTTGTGATTGGTTGGGAGGATGTAATGACTAATAATAACCTACATGACTAGACTGCAAAAAGGAAATCTTTTATTCTATTGAACTTTTTATTGACCCTTTTTTCTATCATTGATATACGTCCATCAATCAATATATATTGTTATTTCTAGATGATAATATATTGTTATTATCATCCAGCCCTAGTTTCTACAGTATTTTTCAGTCTCCAGCATCTTCTAGGTTGGAACAATTGGATGTTGTGGGCAATGATCCCAAACGCAGATGAAAGCTACTTTTGTAGAAGATAAAGTTGACTAATATTAACCACCCAGTAAAACCCCCCAACCTCAACTGTATTAAATAGTTATGGACTTTGCTTCAAAGTTGGATCCAATCAATGTTAGATGAGCTGTCCCAGTTCGGATAATAAAAGTAGTACAACATGTTATGGCTGGGCGATGTGGCCTAAAAATAATATCTCAATAATTTTAGGCTGAATGACAATATACAAATTTTATCTGGATATGTTTTTTTAAATAAAGTAATTCTAAAAATGTATATCTGAATCAAAGCTTTATCCCATTTGTCTCAGACATTTCTTAAACATCTGTAGATATGAGGAATGGTTAACAAAACCTACTGGTATACGTGAAAGTATAATTCTAACGCAAAATAGACCATCTTGATATAAACAATATAGTCTCAGTTTATATCTCTAAAAAAGCCCTACTATATGTTTTCTTAGTTTTGTATTTAAAACCTAAAGCTACATTCAGATGACGGACAGAGAAAATAATAGGAAACAAGAAATCTTGATTTAGTTTAATGTGTCATATTCACACATTTCTGTGCAACGAGAGTTGAGGTAAGAAACCAGGAAATATAAAGGCTGCAGCTGTTGCATCACCATGTCGACACATTAGAAGTTTTCTAAAACTTGTGAAAACATCACATTACACACATTATAATCACACAACATGTCTCAATACCACAGACAGAAATACAGTTGCACATCATCAACATCAAGATGCTGATTTTTAGAAATTAAGAATTGCAAAAAGTAAGAAAGTAACAACATAATAGATTTAAAAATGGCATAAGCCATGTTTGCTTTCTAACCTACAGTAAGGAAGCATTGGGGGTCTCTCGGCAATTTCAGCGAGGAATTACAGATGTCCAGTGGGACTCAAACAGGACGTAGGCTTGGCACAGAATAAAGTTAAGTCACAGGTGTTCATTTGGGCTGCTGGAGACTATCTGAATAACCATTTGAAATTCTAAATGAAATGTCCTGCTGCCTTCTTAGATTTTCATAAAGCAAGAAATGACTCTGCTGTGGCAGGTTGCGTGCACAAAATGCGGCAGAGGAGCTGTGGAGTTGGGAGCAGGTGTGTTCTCACCTGGTCTTTTGAGACAACTTTGAAATTAAGAAAAGACAAAAAAAAAACAACAACCCCCCCCCCAAAACGAAACAAAAACAGAACATACCAAGTGCACTATTTTATTTTAACCATTTCCAACTTCTTAAAAAAAACTGTAAAGCATAATGACCCTAAATTTGTTACTGCAGTCAATGGCCATCCGATTAGTTTGTGTAGAACCTAATCTCAGTCTAACTCAGAGCTACACAATTGATTGGATTGCAGTGACCATCACATCGGTGTGTATGATATTGTAACTGCAAAAAAACAGCATGGTAGCAATATTTGCTGGCTTATTTTAAATCAAATGTCAGGAATTCACACCCCGCATGTCAAAAACAAATTTGTGTTTTAGAACGACATGGTTAAAGCACAGGATGGGCTAAAATATAGACTCTAGAAGGGAATAGCTGGTAGAGACCCCACAAAACAAAAACATACATTTTAATTTATTTAACTTTCACTTTCATGAAATCATGAGCATCCCTGTGTTGGTCTATCACCATAAAATCCTAATACAATGCAATAAAGTCTGTGGTTGTAGGTTAAAAGTACATTATACTGCTCATTATTTCAGCCTTATCTAACCTATTGCGTTGAAGTGTGGGGTCACACTTACAAAACAAACATTCAACCATTGATTATTATGCAAAAGAAAGCAATACGAGTAACGAATAACAAACATTTTAGAGATCACACCCACTGTTTCTTCCTTGATTTAAGAGTTCTCAAATTTGTAGATCTGATCAATTTTAGAACTGCTCAAATCCTTTATAAGCAAGAAATAACCTACTTCCTGCGCACATACAACAAGTGTTTTCTGATAGAGATGGAAGGTATAATTTAAGAGGAAAAATAAATTTAAAACTAAGTATGTTCGAACAACAAAAATAAGTTTTAGTTTATCAATTAGCGGAGTGAAGCTCTGGAACAGCTTGCCTGAAAACATTAAACAATGTAAAAGCATCCAGCAATTCAAAAAAGAATATAAGAAAAGTATTTTTGATGAATACAAAAAAGAGTAATATATATAAAAAGTTGGTATACTGTTTGTTTGTTTACTGTAAATATTTGTCCTTTACCTGCCATGACCAATGTAACTGAGGGGTAGGGCTTAATAAGCTTATGCTTCATCCTACTCCTTTTTGAAACATGATGTATGTTTATGAAGTATTAAATGTAAACATTGTTAAATCATATCATGTTCCAAAATAAAATAAACAACAACAAAAATAAACAACAACAAAAAAGTGGTAAATTAAAGACTTGACATAGTTGGGTTGAGCTTAAAGATCATAACACACAAGACCTGCTTGAGTAGAGTGCTGGGGTTGAAGATGTCTGGGAATGGGGTTGTCTTTTTCAGGCGTTCTTCTTGGTGCACTTGGGTGAGGTTTGGGGTATATAGGTTATTATGAGTTTAAGGTGCATTATTTGTCAGCAGCTATTGTCTGCTGTCTTGCTTACAAACAGGTAGGGCCTGCTGGATCAAACATGCCTTTGCACCTATTCTGTTATCTTCTAAAAAAAAAAAACTTTATGCGATAGTATTCTTCTGCCACTTGGATTTCATGTCAGAAATATGAGGAATATGGATGCAATGGCATGAATATGTTGAATTTTATGAGTCTTCTAGAGTCATTGCGGTTATAAATATTATTATGGTTCTGTAAAACCTTGTTAAAAATATGTAGCGTACTAAAGAAAGTCATTGCACAGTGAAGTGAAAATTTATGTTACAAGACAATGTCATTTATTCTTCTACAGGAGCGCAAGACTATTTTATTCCACGTTTTCCTCGTCCACTTTTTCGTTCATTTTAAATCTGTCTCTTTGCCGTTGTCTCACCATTTTCTTTCTTTTCAGGTTCTCTTCTGGTTTGTCTGATACCATCTCCCAACACTCTGTCCTCCCCATGCATTCTGTCTGTTTATGCTTGACTGTGTTTTTATGTGTTTCCACTATCATGGGGGATGAGAGATTTTTTATTTAATCTTACAGCTTCCCTTTGTGATGGATGATGAAACACCACATCTACCTTCCAATGGCGGATGCAATGCATGCACACTCACATACACAACTGTAATCATTATTAAGGAGACAGATAAAGCTTTTCTCACCAGGGAACAAGATGTCAGATCTTTGATGTAATGAAACAAAAAAGGAGGTAATAAAGCTACTGAAAACTTTAATGACATGCTACAAATAATTAAGTGTTAAAAATGTAATATGTTATTCAAAATCATCCCATCCAGTCTAATTCCTATTTGATCAAATCTCTCACAAAGGCTACGGTGATCATTTTATATATTAAACACTCAGTCGAATGACTACAATCATATCTACAGTTTATTACAACATCAACATCCTAATTCTTCTTAGATTATTAAACTCAATTGTATATTTCTTTGAATGTGACATTCTAAAAAACAGTATATTTGTTTTCCTATGTTGTAAATTTGCCCTTCTTGCACGGTTTCTTTTTTTTCCTCCTTTAACATTTTATTTTGTGGGAATCTACATGCTTCCATTTGCCTGTCACTTTGCTGCTGGCACACTTGAATTCCCACACTGAGGGACAATATAGGAAACTTATTTTCTATTCTATGTAATATGCCCAGTATGCAAGTGGGCGTTTTTATCTATATCAAAAGAAGCAGGTCTATTGGGATCTTATTAAGGACTAGTATAACTTAAAACAGGGATTTTATGAATATCTGGCAACCTCAGACAGGTCATCGTGCTTAACTGAGTGTCAACAGGAAATTCCATACTTTTATTGGGGAATTATAGAAACAGATTACCATTGTGTGCTTTAAGACTCCTAATTATATTAATAACAATTTGCTGATGAGGTATATTGGCAAGGCTGGACACCGTGGAAAACCCTGCTGAACTAAAGTGACAACGGCCATGGACTTTGGCTTTAGCAGCTTTGAAACCAAATACATTTTACTGATCTTCCTGAAACTTTTTAAACAAAACAAACCAATTAGTTCATCTCAATAAGATAGATTTGCAGTGCTAAATGTATAGACTGGTGTTTAAGCTACATCCAATATAAAAGTCTTCTTATAAAGCCAAATAAGAGCCAGAATGGTGCCTTATGCGTCTTTCATTCAGCACATTTTAGATCCTTCCCTATTATAAAGTCTTGCAGAGAACTCTAGCATTGAGAGCCAGTTTCTATTTCTAAAAATGAAAAAATCCTGTTATCTGTTGGATTATCCCGCAGACAGATGTCTGGGTATCTCAAGTCTAATTCAATGTTAGTGTTTGTGAACCCTCTTTATGACGGCAACCAGCATTTCTGACCCTTATGGTTGGTACTTCTCAGTGCTGCTGAGTCACACACAAACCTCCAAACAGGAATCATAAACTGCAGCTTGTCTTATTAAAAATAACTGAAAGTCTGCAAACACTGTTTATACAGTCAGCTAACAAAGAAGCATCATTTTTGCTCATTTTTCAAATAGATTTTTTCTTAATATTTAGCAGAAAGAAACTTAGTTTTAAACCTGAAACTTTGCGGTATTGTAATTGCGATTTTGGCTCCCCATAAGATCCCCAACTAGCCTCTGACAGAAGAATTCTTTACTCTGGTCCGACGAAGACAGGGTGCCAAGCCTACACCTGTTTTTTGCTTCAGTATTGGATAGAGAACTTGTTCAAACTGTGGACCTGAGTTACTGGGACCAGTTTGTGGCTATACACTGCAAAAGGGAACTAAAGGTAAGTATAATTTTCTTGAAATTTGTATATTTTTCCTTGATTTGAGTAGCTAAATGAGACCATTTGCCAATGAAATGAGTATTATTACCCATAAAATAAGATAATTAGATATTCTGCACTTGAAATAAGATGATGGAGATGAGTTGTCTTTATTTTAAGTGCAAAATCTTATTCCATTGGCAAATAGTCTTATTTACCTGCTGAAATCAAGGAAAAATGCACAAATTTCAAGAACATTTTACTTACTTTGAGTTCCCTTTTTGCAGGTGTGCCTCTAGAGGTACGTTCACATCGAATGCGGACAAGGCGCATGGAGCAAGTAAGTTACATCTTATACCTATATAAAGGCGTGCTCAAGAGTGAATTAATGGTCGGTCAGTAATGCAAACGACGCGTTTCAAGAAATGCGAATGGCAGAAATTGGGCGAATATAACAAAGCAAATCTGCAAACATGTGGTAGACGCTCAAATAAATCGAAGCGAAACTACAAATAGAGAAAAGCATAAATTCTCCTGTACGTCAAAGACAACGGCCAGAAGAACAGGGCCAGAACCTCAAATCCATGTTCTCAAACAATTCCAATCACCGTTCCTCATCATGCTGTTATTTATGCAGAAGCCGCTGATTTATTTCTTGGGAAATGGAGGAGGTGGTGAAACACTAACAAGCTATTTAGTTCACCTGTGGCTATATCAAAGAAACTGTGTCAACTATTGAAAGGTATACCATATTTGCTTTTATATCAAATAGTTCCTTAACATAATGCTTCACAAGTTTCTTTCTGAGAACACGTTTCACAGAGGAGGATCTTAAGTGGCCTGTCATTTTCTACCTTCATTTTCGATGTAAATATTCATACGATTATGCCCACTGTAAAATTTGATGATAGTTTAAAATCTCTGTGGTCCTAAATACTGGTTCTGATTGTTTTGCATTTGTGTAAAATAGTTTGTTTTTATGTTTAACCAAAAGGCCAACTCGACACAAACATTACATTTATGGCCTAGGCAAGGGGTCAGCAACCTTTACATTCCAAAATAAAATTAAAAAAGAAATAAAATAAATACCTCAATCCAGCTTGATAAAACTCATTTAGAGCTGCAAATGTTACATGACATTTAGAAAAAAGACAACTTGCAATATTCGACAAAGATCTGCTGTAGAAATGCTGTTGCCATTTTTAGAGAACCACCATTTTTCCCCATTTACAGGTTAAAACAAAGACAAACAAACAAAAAAAAACATTAAGAAAAAGCTAAATAAAAAAACAAATCATTTGGAAAAAGAGGAAGGATACATTTTCTTCTATGCTGATACAATGGAAATACTATGTTAACAAAAAGACATACATTTAACTCAACGACAAGAAAAAGAGATCTAAAAAAATGTTAACAGTACTTTTATTGTGGTTGAGATGTGGAATTTCAATACAACTTTGGTATGGGGGGAAAAAAATGGAGAAACCACTCAAACTTGCATTTGTCTTTATATGTATATTTTATGAACATTAGTTGGTTCTTTATCAGTTTTAGGCAAAGTTACTAGGACAAGGCAAGGCAAGGCAAATTTATTTATATAGCACAATTCAGTACAAGACAATACAAAGTGCTTTACATGATTAAGATATACCAAAATAATAAAATGTAGATAAAATAGAATAAAAGCAAGTAAGGATAGAATGTAGTAACAAAAAAGAACATTAAAACAGTAAAACTGTTTAACTAGAACAGTCAAAGGCAATTTTAAACAGATGTGTTTTTAAGCTTGATTTAAAAGAACTCAGGCTTTCCGCACTTTTACAGTTTTCTGGAAGTTTGTTCCAGATAAACGGAGCATAGGAACTAAATGCTGCTTCTCCATGTTTAGTTCTGGTTCTAGGTATGTGGAGTAGGCTGGAGCCAGAAGACCTTAGTGGTCTGGAGGGTTGATACACTGATAACAAGTCTGTGATGTATTTAGGTGCTAAGCCATTTAAGGATTTATAGACTAACAGAAGTATTTTAAAGTCTATTCTCTGAGATACAGGGAGCCAGTGTAAGGACTTTAGAACTGGGGTTATGTGCTCTACTTTCTTAGTCTTAGTGAGGACGCGGGCAGCAGCGTTCTGGATCAGCTGCAGCTGTCTGACCCACTTTTTAGGAAGTCCTGTGAAAACACCGTTGCAGTAATCAATTCTACTAAATATAAACGCATGGATTAGTTTTTCCAGATCCTGCTGAGACATCAGTCCTTTAATCCTAGAAATGTTCTTCAGGTGATAGAAAGCTGACCTTGTAATTGTCTTTAGATGCTTTTGGAGGTTCAGGTCTGAGTCCATCACTACTCCCAGATTTCGGGCCTGATTGGTGGTTTTTAGCTGAAGCGACTGAAGCTGTGTGCTAACTTTTGATCTTTCCTCTATTGGTCCAAATATTATTACTTCAGTTTTGTTTTTATTCAATTGGAGAAATTTTGGCACATCCATGCATTGATTTCTTCTAGGCATTTACTCAGTGCCTGAATTGGTTCATAGTCACCTGGTGACATGGTGATGTAGAGCTGTGTGTCGTCTGCATAGTTATGGTAGCTGATGTTGTTATTTTTTATTATCTGAGCTAGAGGGCATGTAGATATTGAAGAGGAGGGGACCCAGGATGGACCCTTGGGGAACCCCACATGTGATTTTTTTCATCTCTGATGTAAAGTTACCTACTGATACAAAAAAGTCCCTGTCCTTTAAGTAGGATTTAAACCAGTGGAGAGCTGTACCAGAAAGGCGACCCAGTTCTCCAGGCGTTCTAACAGGATGGAGTGATCAACAGTATCAAATGCTGCACTGAGGTCCAATAGAACCAGCACGGTGGTTCTTCCACAGTCTGTATTTATATGGATGTCATTAAACACCTTGATAAGGGCGGTCTCTGTACTGTGGTGAGCACGGAAACCTGACTGGAAACCATCAAAGCGGCTGGTTGTAGTTAAGAAGGTGTTTAATTGTTGAAATACAACTTTTTCAATGATCTTACTGATAAAGGGGAGGTTTGAGATGGGCCTGTAGTTCTGGAGTAGAAGTTTAGGAGCCTTTTTAGAAGAGTCCAAAGAGCCACTTTTGGCTTCAGAGCAGCAAGTTGCTAGCCCTGGCTTAGCTCATCAATGTTAAAGCATTTTGAGTCTGCATATAACTCTACACCTACACAAATGAGCTAAAAAGTTAAATTAAGTGATAAAATAAGGTTTATATGAACCAATATAATGTTGTTGACAGAGTTGTTTAAAGGTGGCAGAAGTCTGCTCCAACACTTCTCCATCGAACTCAGTATCAGGAAAGACTAACCAGGATTTATACTGAATGGAGATGCCCAGAGAGTTGTCTAATGCACACAAGTTATAGCCTGCTTACAAACATTACCAGAACTTCACAACAGAAATCTAAAATGCTGCTATATTTGTTACATTTTCACAAAATAAGGTTTTACTTGTAGAAATGAAGGTGGACATAGTTCTCAATTCATCTCCTTCAGAAGAAAATTACCATGACTGACACTATAAAAAAGGAACAAATCTGAGCTGATTTCCACTCAAATTACTGAAATTAAGGATAAAGTAAGGTAGCAATTTTTTTGACAATCAAATCCGCTTTCATCCCGAACACTTTAGCTCTCTAATACATGCCAGAGAAAAATGGGACTGCCATTCCTATAATTTCATTTCACTACAGGTCAGTGCTCAGGAAGGCAGAAAACAGCCTTCACCCTTGATTCTAACACCAATAAAAGAGGCGTGGAGAAGAAATGGTGCGAGAGACAAACAGCCTGCTGGCATTGTGCCATATCACACAACTTAATAGATACCTCTACCTTGACTATGTTTGATACCGAAGAAACTTTAAACTGCTGGACAAGGCTAAAGGAATGCAACTCAATATTATTTTACAAGATAACAAAAAAAAAACAAAACTGTGGACTTGAGCTGCCTTGATTAAATATCTTTGTGACTGCGGCATCTGAATGAAGCTTTGCTAATGAAATCAGTAAATGATGGGTATCCTTCATGTGGAAAGCCCTATTTCCACATGTGTCAGGCAGGTACAGCCATGATGCTGTGAGGGGGGATCCACTCTTCCCGCAAAACCAGACCGTTCTAATGCCTTGCTGCGTTTGTCCGTTTCCCTCCTGGTGATTAATTCGTCAATTAAAATCAAGTCAAACCCACAGTGCTCTTACACACGTTCCCTACCACTCCAACATCCTACTGCACATCACAGCACACCCGAAATCGATAGCAGCAGGTGAACAGGACTGAGAAAATGGAATCCAAAGACCCCGCGCTCTTCTCCTTCTCGCATCCATCACAGTAGATGAGTATAAACAGGGTGGAGCCCGAGGACTCATCAGTCATCCCGGTGGTGCTATCAAAACGTGCTGGTCAAGTCAGTGAAGTCAAAGAGGTTTAAAGGCATTGAAAATAGAGCTCAATCCTCGCAACAGTTGTTGTTAGGCTGATGTTTGGGGGGTCATTCATTTCTTCTTTTGTGTGATGACCATTTCAAAAGGTCAACGCCACACATGGAAGAGTAAGATGAAGTATTCCCTCTAGGGTTTACCGTGATCAGGTTCCCAAGGCACCTGAAAATTAATGTCAGCTGGCAGAAACGTGAATAATAAAACCCTTTTAGGATGCTGTGGGTGCCCTAAAGAAATATGATTGTATGTTTAACAGCATCGGAACAAAATCCCTCCCTCCTCTCTAAACTGATTTGTTTTAGGCTAGACAAAACAATCAGACTTTGCCCGGCAAGGGTTTTCCATAATTACTAGGGGTCTGCACAGTGGCTGCCAACAGGCCAACCTTTGCTTTCTGTTTTCTGCAACTTTAAAACCGTTGTTTGAACGAGGAATAATTTTCGGGGCGACATAAGAAGCTTCAGTAAACTGAGTAAACCATCCCAGCATTTCAGCTGGAGAAAGGCGCACAAAGCAGCTCACTTACAGCTTATGTTATTACTTTGTTTGCCTTCTGTGTCACCGTGGGCCATCTCGTCATATGATTCTGTTTGAGTTTGGGGGGGTGAAAAAAAAGTATGTTTTGGACATTGGGGGTGTAAGAAAGAACAGACAGTAGTTTTGTATTTCTTAGAAATGCATTCTTCTAAAACGTCCTTAAGCACCCTGCTTGGTAAAATACAGAAAAGAGAAACTGAAAGGGAGAAAGAAAAGGAAGCAATTTGACATTACTTCACACTGTACGATGCTAAGCACCATCCATCAAGATTTTTATTGATTCCCACATAATACATCACATCCATACAAAATGAATTTGCCTTGTAAAGTCACACATCTTCTATATATTTCCCCCTAAAAAGACAGCATAGTGGTGGATGATAAATGTCAGAGTAACAATAAAGAATGATAAGATAGTTACATCAATGTATATCAAAAGGCTACTGCGAGACTGCTAAAGCACCGTGCTCGGAGGTTAAACATGTTTTACTCTTCCTCCACATTAAATCTGAGGCGTCTCATATTCAATTTAGCGGCAACTGCATTATACACCATTTAGTACTGTATAAAATCTATTACAGTTATGCCCTGAAGGAGGTTCCAATCCATCACACTCCGCCGTGTCAGCCATAG